>NW_027529481.1:237068-575923 GCF_008692635.1 Crocuta crocuta | reverse complement strand
CATGCATGGGAAAAAAATCCAAAGTCTGAAATTTTACTGCTTTATAATATTTTTTTAACCTTCAGGCCTTAGTTTTGCAATCTCTAAAATAGAGTGAATATTACCTTATTCATAAAGTTACTTAGCAGAATTAATGTGATGATACTTGTCAACTACTTACAGTGCTGGCAGTCAGCATGAGCTCAATAGATGTAGCTATAGTCATTTTTATTATCCTTTATAAAGAGGACAGAGACCCTGGGGAGAGTAAAGAGAAGTCCCTCATGAGTGATTGAAACAGGAAACTCATAAACTATTTCCAAGAGTAAGATGCCTTCCATTGAAAATTAAGCTCTCTTGTCAGAAAGAAAATATTAAGAAAATGACACTGAATACACATGATTCCTAGAATATGTTAGAGAAAATGCAATAAATATTATGTTTGAAGTTGAGGCAAATCACAAATAGAAATTATGCTTCGTCTATTTGAATCATGTGAGGAAGGGCAAACTTCCTCATAGTAAGTGGCAAATGGCTTATTCCGGGAATAGGAAGGTGATAACTCTTCCCCTTCACACCCAGCATACACAGAAACATGGTGATCAACAGAAAGAAGTTAACTGCAGAGGTACAGTCACCAGTGGGAGACTCCTGGGTTAGAAGCCCTGTGATGTATTAGCCACTGTCTCTGGAGCATCAAAGGGAAGGGTATATTTAGATCATCCGGGGGAGTGGTCATTTGCTGGTCTGGCCTGCAGTTCTCTTGTCAGAAAGACTATTAGGGTTTCTGTGTCCTTTAGCTTTCTTAGTTCTTTCTCTTTCTCTCATCCCATTCTCTTCCTTTGCTAGGTCTTTTTTGTTTGTTTTTAAAGATAATTTTATCTTTAAAATTTTTAGTTTTCAGTTCATCCCAGTCTGGTATTTTTTTAAATAATGAAAATTAAGCTTTAGAAGTGAACAAATTAAGAATTTAGTCTCCATAATGCTGTTGGGGAGAAATAGACATGTTGATGACTAAGGAATTCTACAGCTCTAAAGTTGACTCCTGATCCTTTACCGGGGAGTGCCTAAGAAACATGTCAAATCTGGGATGAGCTGTGTCACAGGGGCAAAAAGGTGGGGCAGCCAATGGAATCCCACAGACATGTCAGAGAATGAGTAAAATGAACACCATCTGTGGTAAAAATATTTGCTCACCTGGAAATTTCTATTACTAGCCTGTGTCTCAGTGGAAATTTTAGAATCTACCATGAATAAGATTCCAAATACTACCTGTCAAGATTGAATTAGAAAGAAAGAAAACAATCAGTTGAGGACTAAATCTGGTAACTGAAAATTATCCTAAGATTTCTATTGAGATACATTTTTTGGACTAAGGGACAAATATTTCTATTTTTAAATGTTCATAAAACAAGCATCACTATTAAATCTGCAACTGTAAAATCTCTTCTTTCATTTTGAGTTGTGACTATTGCTGTCTTTCTACTTGCAGAAATTTCACTCCATTAGCTTCATATCTTAGTTGAGCTTACGTGGGGGTGCTTATTTAAAGGTTCAATTGAAAGAAAAAAATCCATGAAGTGTGAAGGATGACAGAGATACAGTGATGAGTAGCAAGAATGGTGCTTCTTAATAGCAGCGCAAAGGCAGTCTCCTCATTTCCTCTACAAGACTTGTATTTTTCTTATAATCCCATTTTCTACACAGGTTAGGAATCCTGGTCTGACAAAGTTAAGGTGAATTTGTAGGTTCTCAAATTCTAGTATTTCCAAATATTCCTACAAAAAGTGACATAGTTACTGATTTGAAGAAGACCAAAATATGGGGAATGTCTTAGAGATAGATAGAAGGGAGAAATCAGTCATCCTTGGAGACCTAGAGGTAGGTATTGATAAGTAGCGAGGTGGAGCTAAGTCTACTGCTTCATATGTCATGTGAGAGTTGGCCCTTGCAGCAAACACCCCAGACACAGCAGACAAGAAGATTTTTCAGGACATGCTGATAATTGAGAAATAATACTTAAGAAAATGGGAGGAAAGCCCCCTTTACTCTTAGAATCATATTATACAACAGACTTCCTTTTCACAAAGAAAATAATTGCAAGTCAGTAGCTGGGGGCACCCAGAACAACTCAGAACAGACAAGCCATTACTAGAACTGATGTTTTTAACTATCTTAGGGGTGTCATAAGGCAAATATGTCTGAATTTGGAGATCATTCCACTGTCAAATTTTAATTAAATGCAAGGCAAATAGGATGGATAGAAGAGAAAGTGTAATAATCACTCAAATTTCATTAAAAAAACAACAACAAAGGAGTGTGTTTATATAGGCAAGTATCTTAAGTTTTCTCCATCCATTTCCTGCATTAATCCAGAGGAGTGGAAGACACAGAAAACACAGAAAGAGGCAACAGTGAGCTGCATCTAGGTACATTTAAAAGCTAGAGACGATATTAAGTGTTAGCAGTATATGAAGGGAACACAGTGTCAGAGAGGGTTGAATCTGAGCTTTGCAGGGAAGCAAATTAATATCACAGAATATTTCATGAAGCTTAACTGTGCCATGGAGATTAATAGAACCTTAAACTGATGACAAAGAAGTTTCACAAAGTCCCTGTTTTCTAACAAAAGCCTAAAATAATTGAGGTCTGACATCTTCCCAGGACTTAGTCATGGTCAAATAAGCTCTGCTACTCAAACTGTCCATCTCCTTGCTTCTATTTCGTTTATACAAAACCACCACAGGGAGGTTAAATATTTCAAAGAACTCCTTTGAAGTCCTATATAAGGACCTAGAAATGAGTGATGTGGCTTGTGCTACCCTTTCCCATTGAAGAGAAGGTATGTGTCGGCCACCCACAAGCTAAGTGAATGTGGTTCTGAAAGAATTATCTGTGGAGATGAGGAAAGTCTAATAGAGAATAGAATAAATACTGGCATTTCATTTCCCCTTTGGAAGTGTTCCAATGAAGTGATTTGCTGATCTGAAATCTATGCCTTTTTGAGTAGAGCAATAAGGTAACGGGGGGGGGGAAAGGACAAGATAGAAAAAGGGGCTGGGGAGCCATGCCATGGCTACATGGGCAGGCATGTAGCAGTCAGCCTCCCACCCTCAGTTTAACTGATACTTGGAGGAAGATGAGCTTGAGCTGTCCTGTAAGCACCCCACCCAAGAAAGCTGCTTTGTGTGTGAATTGATTCTACGAACAGAGGTTGATGCTGTGGCAGAGAGTGGAATGAAATAAAGCTGGAATCAGATATCCCTTATTAGAAAATGGGGCAGCTGCCAAGAGGTTTCTGGAAAAGTCTCTCAAGGAACTCACATATATCTAATCCATGTTTCCAACAAATCTGAGTGTTGAGCTGCATATAGTCACTATTTAAGGAAAGAAAGAGCAGCAGCCAAAGGGGGCTCTAAAAGAAGACTGAGAATAAAGAGCTATACCCCCTTACTCCCCAAGCTCCTTTGGCAGAAGTCTGGAGGAAGAAAAGAGAGAAAATTAAGTGTCATATGAGACTGGACATTAAAAAAAGTCTAAAGTACTTACAAGTGACTCAAAGGGAATCTGTCATGTAGCCATAACAGTGCCACGGTGATCAAACAAGGAAGGATTTTTATTACAAGAAGCATCCATGAGAGAAAGTGGGGAGGAAGCCTGGGAAATCTGGGGGAGCTAGTTGTCAGATGACAACATAGGACTGACTTCTAGTGAAGGAGAGAGGGCAGGAAGTTTGGGTGGAAATGTCATGATCAAAAGTCTAGAGAAGCTTCAGCTGAGTGTTTGGGCAGTCATCAGATAAAGCCTATTAGAGGAATCCCATGTCTCCTAGGAATGGTCTTTGGTGTCCATTAGTGTCCTTGCTGTACTCAGTTATTTGCTAATATCAGCCTGTGCAAAGTGTGGCATTAGAATAAAGAAAATAGATTTCACAGCACAGCACATGGTCTCTTATGTCCCTTGTAATGGAAGGTCTATAACCAATACTCTCATGGCCAGCTCAGTATTTGAAAGAAAGTAAAGGGGAGTTTACAGAGCATGGGTAAAGGAAGTATTGGGGAAAATTGAAGCTTGACCCCACCAGTTCAGACCAATCAATAAAGTGATTACAGCAAATAAGTTGATGATCAGCTCTTAATAACAAGAGAAAAATTATTCAGGATCTAGGACATGTCTGAAGCAGGTTGGTACTGACCAAATAGCCTGGTAGCAGCCATGGTCTGGACAGGAAGAAGAGAGAAAACTGGAACCTTTAAATGACATGGAATCCTAGGACCACCAATTTAAATATTTTTAAATAATTGCTCTTGATGTTGGCTATTTATGTAACTTACTTTGCGTCATACTTCATTTTATCTTATTTTTCCTCAGAATTACTAGTTCTGAAAAAGACATTATTTGACCAAATACATTTGAGATTTAAAAAAACCCTTTCAAATCTACTTAAAAAAATAAGCTTTTACTCTGGACATTAGGATTTTTAAAAGCAGATTAAATAGTTTAATGAACCTGATGTATCAATCCCTGTCTCCAACAATTTTCAAAATCTTGTTTATTCAAATTCCATCCCCTATTTCATTGCCACGGAATATTTGGAAGCACATCTAAGACATGATATAATTTTACTATGGTGTAGGCTCTTATGAAATAATAATAGATCGGGTTCTTTAGGTCTTTAGCTATATAAAAGTAGTGGACTTAGGATCTCTGTTTCAAGGTCACTCAGAGAGCTTAGAAAGGCAGCACAAATTACTGCTGCTGAAACTTAATTTTGATGAATTAATTGATTCCAAAAACATTTGTTAATTGGATACTTAATGGGAAGAAAGTTTAAATGCTGATTAAGGGCTTAAATGGAAGAACTCTTATCAGTTTGAGTCCAAATCTCATCTATAAAACTTCCTTCCTAAACAAAGGATAACAAAGCTGTTATTCACTGGCCCCCTAGGTATTGATCTGTACAATAAAACTAACATTATTTACCTGTTAAGTTGGTTTTAAGCATTAATATGTTGTATAAACACTGTCTTTTGAACAATGAGTGGTATGCATATGGTAGCTAATGCAGTTATTTGTACATCAGGGTAGTGAAGTAACAATGAGAGATGCTAGGGAGAGAGAAGAGGAACTCCTTATGAGAAATTGATTAGGTTGAAATAAGTTTTTCCTAGAATAATGGAGTGATGCCAAAGTTATATCATGTCAGCAGTCTGGGTAGCAATAATCTTTCTGTGGTGTTCAGATGTCTTAGCATTTCCCTTCTTAGACATTTCTCCCCAAATTAGTATTTTCTACCTACTGTAGCCGACCCCAATTTGTTATCCTTTAACATATATGTGATGTTAACAGGTTATCCTAAGTTTCTCAGAGAACATGTAAAACAGTGTTTAACAATACATATCATATCCAAGCTGGCTCTTTTGCCTAAATTGGCAAGATGATCCAGAAATTCATATGAAAATGTAAAGCATTTGTACAATAGCCAAAATAACATTGGGGGCACCCAAAAAAAATTTGGAGGACTCACCTCTCAGACATACTATGGATCAATGGAATATAATTGAATACCCAGTAAAATGACTCTTAACATGTCTGCTAAACTTACTTTGAACCAAGATGTCAAGATCATTCAATTGGCAAGGAATAGTGCTAACAAATGGCAGTAACACCAATCAATATTCACTTGCAAAAGAATAAAGTTGGAACTTTAACTCTCACCATATTTAAAAGCACTCCCAAATGGATTAAACACCTAAACACAAGAGTTAAAACTATTAAACTCTAAAAGAAAACAGAAGTGAATCTTTACCATTGGGTTAGGCAGTGATTAGTTAGATATGATACTAAAGCACAAACAACCACAAAAAAAAAAAATCAATTGACCTTATCAAAATTTAAAACTTTTGTACTTGATACCATAAGAAAGTGGAAAAACACTCACTGAATGAGAGAAATTATTTGCAAATTATATATCTGGTAATGGGCTTATAGACTTAACATAAAAATAACTCATAATTTCATAATAAAAGGAACCCCCCAACTAAAACATGAACAAATGATTTAATAGATGTTGACCATTTTTATTTCTATCTTAGAGAAGTAAGTACAGGGGGAAAATGTTCAACACTGTTGGTTATTAAGAAAATGCAAATCAAAACCACAATGAGATGCCACTTCACAATCACTAAAATGACTATAAGGGAAAAGACAGTAAGTGTTGCTGAAGTTATGAAGAAATTAGGACCTTCCTGCATTACTGATTGGGATGTAAAAGGGTGTAGTGACTTTGGAAAACAGTTTGGTAGTTCTGTAAGTGTTAAATACAAGATAGTATACTATATGACCTAGCAATTCTCCCTCTGGGGATGTACTCAAGAGAAATAAAAATATATATCTACATAGAAGCTTATATATGAATGTTCATAGTTCCCATTATTCTAATATCCACCAACTAGTGAATGGATTTAAAAATGTATGTAGTATACCCTTTCAAGGGAAGATTACTCAGCCATACATTAAAAGAAATGAAGTACATGCAACAACATGGAGGAACTTTGAAAATATTATGCTAAGGTGAATGCTAATCCCAAACGATTGTAATTGTGAGATTGCCTATTCTGGATCTTCCATATAAATGTGATCTATAGAGCAGAAAATAGACTAGTGTTTGCCTAAGGCTTAGGGTGGTGGAAGGTGTTCAGGAACAACTGTTAATTGGTGCAGGATTTCTTTTGGGGATGATGAAAGTGTTGTAAAAATTAGATTGCAGTGATAATTGCACAACTCTGAGAATATATTAAACATCATTGAATATATTAAACATGGGTGAATTTCTTGGCATGTGAATTATATCTCAACAAATCTGTTTTGAAAAGCATAATGATCAAAGTATGCCAGAGAAATCTTAATTAAGACCTTAAATCCTAGTATTTCCAAGGAGAAACTTAGGGAATATGAGGAAACCAGGGATTTAAGGGGTTTGAGGAAGATGTTGTAGACTGATCAAGGTAATTATTCGAGACTTCTTTATAATGCTGTTTTATTAGAACATGAAAAGTCCCTGTTTACAGTGACTGGTTGGATTCCAGAGGCCAAAAAACGCGGGTTGGCTGGAGCGCTGGAGGGATCTCATGAGCAGAGAAACTTTTGTTAGCTTGGACAATGAGGAGTATCAGATTGTTAGGGAGTCAATGTGATGAGATAAAAGATTTAAAATTCTTCAGAAAGCCTCCAAAGCAGGGATCAATCAACATTTCTTTAAAAGGCCAAATAGTAAATATTCTGGGTTTACAGACCATATAGTCATTGTAATGACTATTCAACTCTGTTCTTGTATTGAGATGGACATTGACAGTATGTACATGATTGAGTACGGCAGTGTTACCATCAAACTTTATTTGTAAAACAGGGTGATGTCTAGATTCAGCCTATAGACCTACTTTACCATCCCTGCTTTAGAGGAAAGCCAGTACTACAGAGGAGATCTGGAAGGGTCTATTGTCTAGATCTAATTCCTGGATCTTCTATTTTGGGGGGTGAAGAGAAAAAGGTGAAAATTTTGTAAGAATGCTGATCTAACACATTTGATCCTTGTGAAGATAGTCAGTTTATCTGGGAACATGGATTCCAGGCCAGTCCTGTGCATGAAAGGAGGTTAAGGAAGCAAATCATCCCCTCACTTTATGTGTAGTCTGAGGAGAGGTAAAAGCGTTGAATGAAAGGTAGTTATGGTTTCTATTGTTTAATTATTATGCCTTAGTAAAAAGAAAATAAGAGGCCCTGGTAAAAGCCTATAGAATTTCTTTAAGATGGACTAATTCTTACCTGACAACAGATGTGAATGCCACCAAGGAACGTTGAGTCCAAAGTCTCATGTGGGCTATGAAATATTAAAAACTTTAACCTGTGGGATATTTGCATGTCTTCTGAGAGAGTATGCAAGTAGTGAGGTAATAGTAAGACACTATGGAGACATTTAGACTATTTAGAAATTGTCCGTCAGCACATTTCCAAAGGCAAGGGAATCAAGAGCAAAAATATATTGGGACCTCATCAAGATTAAAAGCTTCTGCACGGAAAAGGAAACAATACACAAAACTAATAGGTAACTGACAGAATGGGAAAAGATAGTTGCAAATGACATATCAGACAAAGGGTTAATATCCAAAATCTATAAGGAACTCACCAACTCCACACCCGAAAAATAAACAACCCAGTGAAGAAATGGGCAGAAGATATGAACAGACACTTCTCCAAAGAGGACATCCAGATGGCTAACAGACACATGAAACGATGCTCAGCATCCCTCCTCATCAGGGAAATACAAATCAAAACGACACTGAGATACCACCTCACACCAGCCAGAGTGGCTACAATGAGCAAATCAGAGGACTCTAGATGCTGGAGAGGATGTGGAGAAATGGGCACCCTCCTACACTGTTGGTGGGAATGTAAACTGGTGCAGCCCCTCTGGAAAACAGTGTGGAGGTTCCTCAAAAAATTAACAGTAGAACTCCCCTACGACCCAGCAATAGCACTGCTAGGAATTTACCCAAGGGATATAGGAGTGCTGATGCATAGGAGCACATGGACCCCAATGTTCATAGCAGCACTCTCCACAATAGCCAAAACATGGAAAGAGCCTAAGTGTCCATCAACAGGCGAATGGATCAAGAAGATGTGGTTTATCTATACAATGGAATACTACATGGCAATGAGAAAGAATGAAATCTGGCCATGTGTAGCAACATGGATAGACCTTGAGGGTGTTATGCTGAGCGAAATAAGTCAGGTAGAGGAGGACAAATACCATGTGTTTGCACGTATAGGAGGATTAGGGGGAACTTAATGGAGGACCATGGGGGAGAAGAAGGGGGGAAATAGTAGGGGAGAGGGAGAGAGGCAAACCATGAGACTCTTGAATGTTGAGAACAAACTGAGGACTGATGGGAGTGTGGGGGGTTGATGGGCATGGAGGAGGGCACTTGTGGGGATGAGCACTGGGTGTTATATGGAAACCAACTTGACAATAAACTATTTATAAAAAAAAAGAAAATAAAAATTGTATGTCAGCTAAAAATCTTAATGGGAATTTAAAGCAAAATAATAACTGAGTTAGATCCCCTCTTGAGTATTTATCTGAAGGCACAGTAGCGGAAGACAGAACATTAGGAACTTGGGGCTCTGAGTCATACTAGTGGGGATTGATCCTGATGACTCTAGAGAATTAATTCTGCCTTGCCATCTCTCCATCCCTCCCCCTTAGATCTTTCCTGTTTGTTGTTTATACTGATGTTAGGGTGGGAGTTCATTTACAAAGCACCATGTTCAAGGTAACCTATAGTATGTGAAGTCTTTGTCAGTCCTCATTCAGGAAATCCTGATCATGAAGTGAGTGAGAGCAGAGTAAAACAGGTGTCTGGGGCCTTGTTTAAGATTGTTGATGGCCTTGTTGACTAAATTTGTGTGAGTTTTTTGGAGGCCCCATGTTTCCCATTCCAGAACTGCTTTTAATATCACCATTTTTTTCCATTCAGATAATTTGGACCCTTTACTTACTGAATCTCACATTTTTAATTGTGTGAGCCACAAGAGGTGTAAAGCTGAGGTGATGCATTTAAGGTGGATGACTGGCTTTTGAATCAAGTTGTTGAGTTTGGAAAAACGTGCTCTGTCCTTGATTCCAAGACTTATTAAGTAACAATGTAAATAACAGTTGGGGATTTTATGAGAGCTACAGGGTTGGAGAAGAGGTCAAGTTGATACCCAGAATTCCTATCTGAGAAATACCTATGGCTTTGGTTTAAAAAATATTTTTAAAAATATGTATTTATTTTTGAAAGAGAGATATACAGAGTATGAGTAGGGAGAGGCAGAGAGAGAGGGAGACACAGAATCTGAAGCAGGCTCCATGCTCTGAGCTGTCAGCACAGAGCCTGACGTGAGGCTCGAACCCATGAACCATGGGATCATGACCTGAGTTGAAGTCGGACGCTTAACTGACTGAGCCACCCAGGCGCCCCTAAAAAATATTTTTTAAGTCACTAGTCCTTGTGACTGACATCCTGTCTTCATTCAGTTAGTGCTTCTGTAATATGTTTAGGGACAGGTTCATGTTCAAGGTGAACCAGGAAATAGTGGAAACTGTGGCATTTGTTGGGGAGAATGATATAGGAAGTAGATGTGAGAGAAGGTGAGTGAAAGTGAACAGAGTAGTAAGCCTTCATGACTTAGGAGACCACAGATGAATCTTGTATTCTCAATGGACATTGTGCCCATTGCCCTTACAGGATTACTCCCAGAGGCTTCTAAATCGTTACCTAGTCTAACACATAGGTGTTGTTCCATGATACTTTGAACCTGAAAACTGACATAGTTGAGAGAACTAATACTAGGAATCCTTACTGGAAGAGTAGGAAAAATGTTGTAAGCATCCTCAAACTCTGAGAAAAGACGAATTCGAGGAATCCTTGTAGACTTGAGGAAGGCTAGGGTTTTTAGGTTTGTAATTGAAATTGGGTGGAAGTTCTCACTTTTCTCAGAACTGGAAAGAGCAAAGTAAAAGTATTTGTTCATGAATTGGCCAGAGCACTTTAAAGCTATTAGGGAGCCATCGCCACGTGGCTCCATCACTTTGATCTTTGCTGCCTACACACCTTAGTGTCCTCACTTAGAAAACTGGGCTAATTTAATATTCCTTATATGGTTGTAGAACAAATAAAAGAGGACACCGTAAAGACTTATGAAATGGTTGCTGTTTGTATTAACTTAAAGATCATATCATCTTTAATTGTAATAAAATTGAGACGATTAGAGACTCTAGGGAAAACACAAAAATAAAAATAAACTTTCCTCTGCTATTATTTTACCTATTATTTACTCTTCTTTTGTCCAGGGATATGTCTTTTTTTCTCTATTTGTTAGTTTTGGTGTCACTTTGAAAATACCACTACACTGACTGCACATTTAAAATAGACTTGCCTGTGTCTTCCAGGAAAGTAGATCAGTAAAAGCAGTTCATGTACTTACAGTGAGGGTGCCTTGTGCTAAAGTTGGGGAAATGCCGTTGCCCTTTTAAAAATCCCTCAGTATCTTGTTGCTGTTAAAATATCATTGCATTTGGAATCCAATGGTTTTTTAAGAATTTTTTTCAAATTAAAAATTTATGAATCCTCAAATGGCCTTAGAAGTTTGAGGATGATCTGGATTCTGTCTTCCTCCATAAAGGCCTGTTATACCACTATTGTTTATTCACTAAAATCGTGAGCCACCTTTGAGTTCCTCAAATGCTTTAAGATCTCTTACATGCTACTCCCTTTAACTAGAAAGCTCTTCCCTCAAGCTCTGCATCTGCTTAATTTTCAGTTTAAATGATAATTTTTCAAGGACACAATTTCTCTCCTCCTCTCCCCTGCAAAACCAATGAAATTAGTTTCCTCTTGTTACTGTCTTATGTAACTCTGTTCTTTTTCTGAAACTTAAGATTCTGGTGAATGAGTGTGTGTGTGTGTGTGTGTGTGTGTGTGTGTGTTTGTCTGTCTGCCTGTCTGTCTGTCTGTTGGTGTTTTAGATGTTTTCTTTCCCTAAGCAGACTGTAAAACTCATAGAGTAGGATACATGACTTTCTATTCTCCACTGCCTACCTAGAAAAAGGTCTAGCCCGTGTTATCTTTTCAATAAATATTACTAGAGTATGTGGATGACATAAGTGTAACTAGAATGGCATTCCTAAAGTGACCAAGGATCCATGCTTAGTTTACTGTTCTGTGCCACACAGCAGCATTACTGATAGGAAGAATGTATCAGAGAAGCAGAGTGGGATCGTAGAAAGTTTTTAGCAATGTTTCTGATATTGGAAAGTTATGGGTGTGGGCTTTCATAGCCCAACAGAATTTACCTTATAGTGAAAGAGAAAATGAATGATACACAGTAGTCCCCTTTATCCATGGGAGGATATGTTCCACGACCCCTAGTTGATGCCTGAAGCCACAGTTGGTACTAAATACTCTATATACTGTGTTTTCCTTTCATGCATACCTGTGATAGTTTAATTTATAAATCAGGCATAGTAAGAGATTAGCAATAACTAGTAAGGAAATAGAACAATTACAACTTACTGTGATTCAAGTTACGTGACTATGGTCTCTCTCAAAGTATCTTCTTGTACTATAAGCACTTTTCTTGTGATGATGTGAGATGATAAAAAGGCCTGTGTTGGGACAAAGTGAGGTAAATAACAGGGATATTGTTACATAGCATCAGGCTACTATTTGACCTTCAGAAGAAAGATTTTCTGCTTCTGGATCACAGTTGACCACTAGTAGCTGAAGCCATGGAAAGCAAAACTGTGGATAAAGGGAGACTACCATATGCCAAAAGAAATTCCAGTTAAGGGAATGATGCTTATGCTAGTTTCAGGAATGAACCTGAAACCTTGTATTTAGGGTTCTCCAGAGAAACAGAACCAACGGGACACATATACACACACAAACACACACACACACACACATATGTACACACATACATACATGTACATATATATGAATTTTATTCTAGGAATTGGCTCACATGGTGAAAAAACCAAGAAGCCCCAGGATCTTTTATCTGTAAGTTGAGGAACCAGGAAAGTTGGTGTAATAACTCAATTTAGTACTCAAGTTTGAAAGCCTAAGGATCCAGGGGGCTTTGAGTATTGGCAGGATTGATAGTGTAAATCCTGGTCTGTGTTCAAGGTCCCAAAAACCAGGAGTGATGTAGTCTGAGGGCAAGAGAAGATAGATGTCTCAGCTCAAGCAGAGAGACAACGAGAGCAAATTCATACTTCCCTCTTTGGTTGTATTCAGGCCTACAGTATATTAGATAATGCCTATCCACATTGGGGAAGACCATCTGTTTTACTCAGTTCATTAATTCATAGGCTAATCTCTTCCAGAAACACCCACGTAGACATACCCATAAATAATGTTTTCCTGCCTATCTTGGCATCCCTTAGCCCAGTCAACTTGACACATAAAGTTAACCATCACACCCTTGCATAAAACAGTCAGAGACTTCCCAATTTGGAATAAAATCCAAGCTTTTTAGTATAAGATCTTAGACATCTTAACTTTTCCTACTCCCCCCACCCTTTTCCCATTGTATGTATGCCCTTCTCCCACCACAGATTACTAAACTTTAATCTCAGAGCCCCATTTCTCTGTTCAGCTGGTGCAAAGTTCTTTGCTGCCTCAGTGACTCTGGATTAACTCACTGTTCCCGTTGCTCTTTGCGTGGCCAGATCCTCTTGCTCTAATTCTCACCTCAGGTGTCTTTTCCTCAGGACAGCTGCCCACAACTCCTTCACCTATTTTACCCATCCTTCCAAACCCTCCCCTAAGGCAACGTTGGTGTTAGGAGTCTGTTTCTATTTTTTATTTTGTTCATGAATTTATTCTCTGTGTTTATGAGTCCATTTGTTTTTTGGTTTGTTAGTTTTGTTTTTCAGATTTCACATTTGAGTGAAATCATGTAATCTTTCTCTGATTTACTTCACTTACCCTTAACTCCATACACGTTGTCTGGCACAAATGCTAATGTCTCATTTATTTTTTATAGTTAAGTAACATTCCACTATGTGTATATACCACATCTTTAGCCATATATCTAAAATGTACTACTGGACATTTACCAAAAGCAAAAGAAAAACCTAATTTGAAAAGATACATGCATCCCAATGTTGATTGCAGTGTTCTTTACAATAGCTAAGATATGGAAGAAAGTCAAGTGTCCATTCGATACATGAGTGGATAGAAATTAAATATTTTAAATGCATCAAAATATTGAGTGGATATCTCAACTTGGCAGAATGCCAAGTTATTTTAATGTTCATCTTCCCTCTTTTCCATATATTTCAGAGTTCAAAAATAACATACTTTTCTCATTAGTATTTAAGTAAAAGCTACTATTTATAATAGTCCCATTTCTCCACAAGAAAGAGTAATTTCCGAAGTCCTTTAAGGATAAAACTAGGTCTAATGGAAAAATGCCTTTTACAAACTCAGTTGGCTTAGTAATATAAGCGTTTTTCTTAAAAATCAGAGCTNTATACGTGCAAACATATGGTGTCTGTCCTTCTCTGCCTGACTTATTTATTGCATATTTTAAAAAGGAATTTATGTATAGATATTTTTAACGTCTCAGAAAAAAACTGATAAATCCCAATAATACCATTGCTTTTGAGCATTCTTAAGTTAAATGAGATTGGGGGATACTGAAAATGTCAAAGACAGAGATAGATTATCTGATTGTATGGAGAATTTCCTAGTGTTGCCAAATAACCTGAAAATATACTTTAGGCCAGACATGTATTTTAAATGATGCAACAAAAGTTGGAAGAGGATATAGAAAAGAAGTATCCATTTCTTGGTTGTTTATTGGCATTTGAAAGTGTTTTCCTACCAGGATAAACTATCATGGTAATTTGAATTACCAGGTGTTACAACTTGAGAAGTATAGCAGTGTCACTTAAGAATAGTGATATTATTTCTCTTAATACTTCTTTTTTCTAAAGCCTAGTGGATGCTAGCACTCATTCTAAATGTCAATTTAATATCCCTAAGAAAATTAAAAAGTCTCTTCATATTTACTTAGGACTGTCCATATTAGGAAATTCTAAGCAATCTATAAAAATGAAATTTAAAAATTAATAAGTGGATTTAGCTAGACTATAGCATTCCTGGTCAATAGTAAAAGCAACAACAATATACCAGTTAGATCTCTCTTTAACCTACAGAACTTGTTTTATCATTTCTCTAAATGTAATGTAATTACTTTTTGCTTATCTAAAAATGTACTTACTTTCATAACTTAATAATTTCTTTTTACAGCTTTTACAATATGGCATTATTTACACACAATAAATTTTACCCTATTTATTACACAGCTCTGTGAATTTTGACAAATGCTTACAGGTCTCTAACCACCACCACATTCAAGATCTAGAACAATTCCATCAATCCCCACATTACCCTGTGCCTGGTTGCAGTCACCTGTCCTGCCACCCAGTTTCTGGCAATAATTGATTGATTTTCTGTTCGGTAGCTTTGCCTTTTTGAGAATGTCATAGAAATTGAATCATGCAGTGTGTGGCCTTTTAAGTTGGGCTTCTTTCACTTAGCATAATGAACTTGGGATATATTCATGTTGTTGCTGTAGCAGTGCTTTGTTTCTTTTTATAGCTGAGAAGTATGTCATTGAATTCCTGTACCATGACCCAGTTGAGAGGCACAGTGTAGTTGCCAGTGTTTGTGGATCTTCATTTGTGTCCTAGGAATATATAATATTTTTAACTCTTCCCCTCAGGAATTTCAGCCTTTTATTCTCTGGAGAGAGAGAGCAGACAGATTCAGGTGAAGTTTTGTTTTTCCAGCAGTAGTTACTGTTCCCCACTTCAACCTGTACCACAAGGGAAGCTTTTTCAGATCCGTCATCCTGCCCCTGATTTTTCATTGGGTTATGTCTGTGAAGAAGATCTCAATCCTGCAAGTGATTGAGAATCTCTCTCGTGTCTGTGGCTCATAATAGTTATGTATTTTCTCACTAGCCCACAGTCAATTTTCAGGTATCTGTTAAACATTGACCTAAATTTATATTAGTTTTATGGAATCTGGCCTCTGTCCCAGGGAAGCAACCACTGGTGTCTTACCTTTTCTTTTTTTGTTGTTGTTGTTGTTCCTTTTGGGGTTCTCTGGGCTTCTGAGACAGGTGGATTTTTCTTGGGGGATGTGTGTACATAATTCATTTTATAGAATATACATAAAATTTGGTAGACCAGATATACCTACAGATAAAGATAAATTTTATAGACTCTATATCTAGATATGTATAAATTCTGGCCATTACAAATTAAAATATACTTGATACCCACTCTTCTCTTCATCATAAATTCAATTCACATGTTAAGTTGTTTCATATTGTCCCATAGATCTCAGATGTTTTACCAAAATTTGTCACTAGTTCTACTTTCTGTGTATCAGTTTGGTGAATTCCTATTGGACTTCATTCTAGTCAGCTGATCCTTTTTTCTGTGAAGTCTGTTCTGCTAAGTCTTTTAATGAAATTAACCCCTATATCACCATGTTTATTTCTGTCATTTCTTCGGGAGCGCTCTTGTATTTTTATCTATCTGTTGAAATTCTCCATGTATATGTTGCTCATACTTAATTTAACATAGTAGTCATATAATGTCTGTATTTGATCATTTTAAAGTCCCCATCTGATCATTCTGATCTGTGTGCCACATCTGAATCTTTCCCTGATGACCATTTGGTTTTTTGGAAATGTATGATATGTGCTTGATGTTTTCTGAGCTTTATAAATTTTATTGAATGCCAGATTTTTTGGCAACAAAGCTCTAAAAGACTAAGGAAAATAATATTTATGCCCAGAAATGTGAAATCCTCTTTTTTCAGGGTATTATTATAGATGGTTGTGTCAATCTAATTTGTATGAGTTTGTTGTTGCTTTATTTAGATTTGTTGTTACATAAATTCTATTTATTTTTTATTTTTTATGAATATAATTTATTTTCACATCAGCTTACATAGAACACCCAGCCCTCATTGAGGACAAGTGCCCTCAATGTCCATCACCCATTTTCCCCTCTCCCCCCACCACCATCCATGCTCAGTTTGTTTTCTGTAATTTAAGAGTTTCTTGTGGTTTGCCTCCCTCCCTTTCTGTTTGTAATTATTTTCCCCCTTCTCTTAAATTCTTCTTTTTAAGTGATGTTCTGCACCAGCCTTGTGTTTAGTGAGAGGACTATAATGCTGAAGCGTTTTTCTCAATATTCTTACTGCTCCATTGGATTCTGGTATGTGCTGTGTTTCTGCACCACAGAGAGGTTTCCTTTTGTGGTCCTGTCCCCTACCAGTGGTAGATTGTTCTTGTTATCGCTCTATATTCACAAGGCTCATATGGGGGCTGGATTTCTTCCTTTTCCTGCCTCAATATTAGGCAGGTTTTCTGTACCTGATCCTCAGAAGTAGGGATCCCTCAACATCCCCACTATTGCTATGTCAAACAATTCTGCACTGTACACAGTACAGGATTTGAAGACCAAGTTAGGTTTCATGTTTCTTTTCCTTTGGCAGTAGCAGGAGAGCTCCAGTTTATGCTGCATCCTGGGCATGAGTGAGTTTCCTGCTCCTTTGCAGTGGAAGCAGAGCCATGTTACCTATCTGTGCAGGTTTCAAGATGGGTAGATTTCCTAGTCCTCCTCCAGCAGTAGATAATGTCTGCTTCATATCAGTGCAGGGTTACAGGCAGATTGTTTTTCTGTTCCATGCCCATCAAAAGGCATTTTCTTTCCTATACTTGACAAATATCCAGGACAAAACCAATTTCTCTGCTTATCCTCCAACAGGAGCCAATCTATACCTTGTATTCTAAATGGTCTGTAGAGTTGAGATGAAGTACCACCTTTAAATGTAGTTAATTAAGTCTTCATGTCTGGACCACAGAGGGATTCTCTTTCAGGTGTTTCAGTCTTCATATCTGTCATCCAGAATCAGCGGAGGCTCAGGGAGAAAGTCTGATGAACGATGCGGACTCGCATTGTAGCTAGGGTTCCCTGGGATTCTAAACTGTCATGGTAGCACATATTTTGTCTTTTAAGAATTCGTTTGGATTACAGCTGTTTTCTGCTTACTTGATGTTATGGTGATGACCTTTTCTTTCTACTATTTTACAAAAAGGAAAACAATTTGTATTCTTGTCTCTCTTAGGAGACATTTGGAACTCCTTGGATTCAATTTTCCATGTTACCTTGGAAGCTCAGCTCCTTCATAGCCTGAAAAATTAGGACTTTTACACTATACGATTTGTGTTCATTGTTAGGGTAGAAGTGATGTGTTTGTGACATTCTCTCTGTTTTAAGCAGAAGTGGAAGTCTAATTAATTGTTTCTAAATAGTAGTCATTCATCGGAAAGTAAAAATTAAAAAAGATATTCGTTAAATATTTTTAATGTGTATTTATTTTTGAGCGAGAGAGCCCACGAGGACACAGAGTGCAAGTGGGGGAGGGGCAGAGAGAGATGGAGACACAGGATTTGAAGCAGGCTCTAGGCTCTGAGCTGTCAGCACAGAGATGGAATTGAGGTTTGAACTCATAAGCAGTGAAATCATGACCTGAGCCAAATTCAGATGCTTAATGAACTGGGCCACCCAGCTGTCCCCCCCAAAATGCCACTATTAATAATAGTTTCAAAACATGATCTATGGAGAGATATATTTAACAAAATGTTAAAGAGCTTTACACTGAAAACAATAAAACATTGTGGAGGTGAATTGAAGAATACATAAGTAAGTGGAAAGATGAATCCAACTGTATTTTTAGAAAACCGTATTTGTAAAATTTCACTCCCCAAAGCAATCTAAATGTAATCCCATTCTAAACTCCAAAAGACATTGCTCATGTTAAGAACTGAAAATCTGATTCTAAAGTTTATGTTAGAAACATAAAATCCAAAAATCACTAAGGCATCTGGAAGAACAAAGTTGAGGACTTTTTGTTACCTGATTTGAAGATTTATTTTAAAGCTCAGTAACTGAGTGAGTGTGGTATTTGTGAAAAGATGATCAAGTACAATGTATCAGAATAGAGGATCCAGGGGCACCTGAGTGGTTCAGTGGGTTAAATGTCTGACTGGCTCAGGTCATGATCTCTTGTTTGGTGAGTTTGAGCCCCTCATCAGGCTCTGTGCTGACAGCTCAGAGCCTTGAGCCTGCTTCAGATTCTGTGTCTTCCTCTCTCTCTGTCCTTCAGCCACTCGTACAATGTCCTCAAAATGAATGTTTAAAATTTTTTTAATTAAAAAAATAGAATGTCCATAAATAGACTAGAATTTATTTATCAAATCTCCAACAAAAATTACTTTCTTTAAAAAATCGTGTGTCTTCTGAAGCTATAGCAGTTTCCCTTGCTAAATTTTCATTGTCCTGTCTTTTCATTTACTTCATAGGATTTATGGTATAAATATTAAATAATTATTTCTATAATTATTTATTTTTATTGTTCCCCATGAAACTATATTTATTGTGTAAAGTATGACTCTTTTGTTCATGGATATTTTAAGACTTATTGCAATGATTGGTACAAATTAGGTATATAATACCAAATGAATGAAGGGATTTCAAAGAGGTATGTGAAGGCTAATAATGTGAGATTATACTGGTATATATAACTGATAGGCATTTAGGGACACTCTAAACTGCAAAAAAAGGATATATACAGGAAACCAGTGATTTGCTGTTTTGATACTACCGGTAGTTTTTATTCATTGCTTCTCTTTCTAGTCTCATCTGGTCTTTAGCTGTTCTCTCTAGATTGCTGTATCAGTTGGTGTTCTTAATTTCAAGCAATTAGAAACAAATGTGCTTCTTTGTTAGTGATAATGTTCAGCAAATTGTCTTTCTCTTAAGAGTGAATATCTTAGAATGAACCACTGGATTCTTAAACTTTTCACAAGATTGCAATCCAACTGGCTTTTCTTTTCCTTTGGATTTTGAAATAATTTGAAAATTGTAAAAAGATTGCAAATCTAGGATAATAAATTCCCCTAAACTTTTACCCATGTCCACCAATATTAACATTTTTCACATACAATTTTCTATTCTTCCCCTCTTTTTTTCTTTCTGAATCCATATAGACACACACACATACACATTATCAGACCACATTACTATACACTCGTGTGTATGAGTATATATACACACACATATGTATGAGCATACACATGTATTTATACACATATCTATATGCAGTTTTTCTTTCAAATCTGAAGATAAGATGCCTCTGAATACTTAAGAAAGTATTGCCTAGAAACATGATCTTTTCTTACATATCAAAGTAAGGTTATCAAATCAGAGAATTTGTGTTGATATCAAAACTACAGACTAGGTGCAAATTTCTTCCATTGTCCCTTTAATCATCTTTTTTAGGAAAAAAATAATCGTTTCTAAGAATCCAATCCAAGGTCACACAATAAATTTAATTCTACAATCTCTTTGTTCCTCTTATGACTTTAAAATATTTTGGAAGAGTTTTGGCTATTTATTTTCTAGACTATTCCTTAATTTATGTTTACCTGATTTTCATCAGGATTAGAATTTTAGGTGTGGATTTTTGTTAAAAATCCTCATAGGAGGAAGGCACTTCACCTCAACTATTCCCATTAATTGTAATGTTAATTTGATCACTTGATTAAAGTTTGTTGGCCAGGCTTTTCTTCTACATTTTCCATGGCAATTAATAAGTAGCTTACAGAGATAGCTTAGAAATATTTTTCTCATATTTTAGGCCACTATTTTTAGGGTATGGTGATTCTTGTCTGAAACCACTAATAGCAAGATGAATGCCAAATCGTAATTTTCTAGTTCTATCATTTCTTCTATATTTATTATTTGGAATCTACTGTAAGGAAGAAGCGTTTGTTCTCTACCATTTATTTATATCTATTTAGATTCATGGATTCTTATTTTGTTCTAGAACAGTAATACATTCTTCTCATTATTTCTTTGGTGGCTTAAATGTCTCAGTGATATTTCAAGGCTTTATCTCCCTATCTTCATCATGCAAATGTCTTATCAAGACCTCTACAGTATTTAGATTTTAGGTTCTTTTAGCATTAAATCATCAGTATAGAAGACGAGCATAATTCTGTCAAGATGGTAAGACAGTTAAGACCCCTGCAGCCTACAATATGGCACACAATTGATACCCGAGAAGCAAGATGGTAAATATCTTGTAATTCCTGCTGAAATAAACAAGACAACTTCTGGTGTTTTCCATTAAGTTGGGGGGGGCGGATACATTCCCCAGGTCAGTAGTTATACACTATATGTTTTGATATCAACTGAGTTGGTGAGCAAAATGCAAAATGAGAGATAACATTATTTTCCTATGTACCCTGAAGTCTTTAATAGCAGCATTAGTTTCTTAAATTCTCTTATAGTCCTATTTCTAGTCCTAGAAAGAGTTAGGAAAAAGAAGTACCAAAGATTTCTACATGGCCCTTCCTACCATAATAACCACTATTCATCCTAAGTATCAGAGAACCCATGAAATGTTGTGCCCAGGTGCTAATGATTGCTATTATAGAATATACTAAAAAACTCAATAAACAATGGATAATTTGGATGTTCCACACAAGGAATGGTGAGGTGGATTCATGTTGGGCTCTGTTGATGATGATCTAGTCTCCACAAATTCCCATGCATACTGGAAAATAATAAAGAAAGTATATGGGTCTCCAGGTTATAGCATTTACTTTGGCAAACATTCAGTAATCCATAAGTAGCTTTAAAAAAAGATTGCACATTGATAAAGACTAGAATAAAAATACACTGAATATATGGATGCTGTAGTGGTTTTCCTTAAATATACCCAACTTCTACTTTGTTCAAGGGGCTATAGAACTTAAAATTGATTCATTTCTGAGAAATGGGAAATAGAACATCAATGCGATGCATCTATATTTAGTCCTGAGTATCTTATGGTCAAGTAACATGCAATAAAGAAGTCATTTCTCATGGATCAAATACTTTTGGTTATTGTACTACCCTGCATCTTGTTGTGTTAACTAACCTTACCTTGTTCTTATTCATGTAACTTAAAATACATTACTTTGGGGGTGGATGGGCACCTAATAGACACTTATCCTGATTTCTTCTGTAGTATCTCTTGTCAACATGACTATACTAAAGTGAACAACCTTAGAAGCACTTTTCAGAGATGCAAATGCTCCTCTCCTGTCCATACATCTTAAAGACCTGTGGAAAGGAAAATATTCTTGGATGTCTTACTGTCCTTAGTCATAGCCACTTATGAATTTCCATTTTTCAAATTAAAGCATTTGTATGAGATTTTGACATTTTAATTTTAAAGAGAAGACCCACCAGCAAATAATTTTTTTAGAAAATAAAATAAAGTATTAGAACTCACCCTATCTGCTCAAAGTGGCATGTTGTATCCAGAATACATGGATGTGTATGAATGCACTATTAGCATATTCAACCTGATGTAATGTTTTCCTTCTTTAGAAAATCACTTTTTATTACCAATTTTCTTATGTATTCTACATTTTATGCTTATTATGTTGATATGATGCTCAAAGTTATGTTTTTCTTAAAGCCTCTCTCCAGGCTTTATTTAAATTTAAAAAAATTTTCTAGTGTTTATTTATTTTTGAGAGACAGAGAGAGACAGAGTGTGAGTGGAGGAGGAGCAGAGAGAGAGGCAGATGCAGTATCTGAAGCAAGCTCCAGGCTCTGAGCTAGCTGTCAGCACAGAGCCCATGTGTGGCTCGAACCCATGAACTGAGAGATCTGACCTGAGCTGAAGTCGGCATTCAACCAATTGAGCCACACAAGTGCCCCAACCAGGCTTTACTTTATATATATCTGTGGCATAAGGGAGAGTATTTTTCTTTTTTTTTCTTTTTTTTTAAATTTTTTTAATGTTTTTTATTTATTTCTAGGAGAGAAAGAGAGAGACAGCGTGAGCAGGAGAGGGTCAGAGAGAGAAGGAGTCAGACTCCGAAACAGGCTCCAGGCTCCGAGCTGGCAGTCAGCACAGAGCCCGACGCAGGGCTCGAACCCACGAACAGCGAGATCATGACCTAAGCAAAAGTCGGACGCTTAACCGACTAAGCCACCCAGGCGCCCCAGGGAGAGTATTTTTCTAATTATAATTCCATTACTAAGGAGTTGAGTGTGTGAGAATTGACTGGATCTTCAGAAGCAATTGCCTCATTTGAGTTTTCTATAAAGCATTAAAAAGACAAACTTATCAAAAAGATAAAGAAGAATCTGTTTTAGCTGACAGAGGGGGCTCAGGGAGTGCTGAGGTTTTGGGGGAATCATGAGTTTTGAAGTGCCCTGGGTGCCTATATTTCTCTTCATAGAGACCACATTTTAAAAATCCATGTACTGATTTTAAGACAAGAGATCTGGAGAGTCAGTAAATTCAATTGCATTGCAAGTTGGCAACCTATAAAATAATGTGAGTTAATTATTAGCTACTATATTGCTGGTGCTGATGGTGATAACAGGTTTTTAAAGTTATACAGTGTCCCCTGTTTCAGCCTATGTAAAAACATATTTTAGAGATTCAACTTTATCATTCTTTTTCCTTTAACTTATTTAGTTTCCTTAGAAACAGCCACTCTGTGCAGCATTTCTTGAATTACTTTTGCCCATCATGCTAATGTATCATGAGAACTGGAAGGATCCCCTAAACTTGCTTTCAATCAGCTTTTTAATCATGGTTATCATAGAGTATAATTTAATTTGCTCTTATTAACAAAGTCATGGTCAACCAACTGGCTATCCATAAATGGTAATGGGATTCATTGTATTTAGCAGTAAAAGCAGATAATCAAGCTTACATTTCTTCAATTTGACTGCAAGTCTCTCATCAACAATGTATTCTTGGTTCCAAAGTCTGAATCAGACAGGTATCACTTGAAATCAAGAGAAATCATCACAGCTGCAAACAACAAAGAAAATTTGGAGGCTATCTGAACAACAAAGATTGGAAAATGGGCAGAAACCAATAGTAGATCAAAGGTGGAAAATAAATGCCTAGAGTACCGCCTACAGCACGGTTTTCTCTGAGCATAGACTAAAATTAGGAAAACCAGAAAATGTGACTAACACATTTAACAAGTACGATATGAGTAGCACATCTAAAACATGGATCCTAACAGTGAGAAAATATCCATTCGTCATAAAGAAGTACAACATTTTCAGAGTTGCAACCTGCTTCTTCTGAGAAGACAGATTAGGGCTAATGTTTTCAATCAATTCCAGGCCTTCCTTTCTTACTGAATCCCAACCTGAGAATGAAGTATGTCAAAAAGTTCCTTGTGCTACTTGTAGGCACATTATATTAGACTAATAATTATGTAAATACCAGCAGTGTATAGGTGGGTATATTTGTGCCTTATATGTAATTACTGTGTATTCTGGTAGTAACCATGTTTCTTTCTCTTTTTTTGATATTTTATTTATTTTGGGGAGAGAGAGAGAGCGAGTGAGTGTGAGCAGGGGAGGGTCAGAGAGAGAGGGAGACACAGAATATGAAACAGGCTCCAGGCTCTGAGCTGGCTGTCAGCACAGAACCTGACGCAGGTCTGGAACCCACGAATCCTGAGATCATGACCTGAGCCGAAGTCGGACACTTAACCAACTGCGCCACCCAGGTGCCCCAGTAACCATGTTTCTGAGGGAAAATGAGGGCACGAACACTTGCTCAATGGTGAGTGAATTTTAATCACCAATCTGAGATAAATAAATTATTATAGAGGCAGGTCACTTTGTCTGGAGCCAAGGTTTACTTGAAATACAAATTTGCTAACATAGAATTTTATAGAATCTCTATAGATCAATCATTACTGGTAATCTTACTCCTACCCCAAATAATTAATACAAAATGAAAGAGATAAGAGTATTTAAAAAGAAGTTTTTCAGTTTTGAACAAGCCCTAAATTTGTCAAAACATCCAGTTGCCATAAAAAATATTTTGATATGTCACAATCATAATTATTCTCTACGACATTTTATAACATCCAAGGTAACAATATAATATTATGAGGAAGGTCCTTATTATTGATTTTTAAAATCACTCCCATCATTTTCAAGCATGGCCAGAGTTACCCTTCAGTCTCCTTATGCAGAAGGTAATTACATTACACTTAACTTTTTGAACATCAACTAATATTTAATGAGCACCCAGTAGTCACATAGCAGTGCAATAAGCCTCCTCTTTTTTAAATGTCTTTTTTTCCCCCCAGATTACAGTGTCTTTTTAAGATGCTGAGGATCTTAGCATTTTCACAATATGAAAAAAACACATAACAGTCACATTATGAAGAATTAACACTGTTTAAAATAGCTCAGAAACCAAAGAAAAACAAACATCACCTCTGAATATTAGTAATTTCCATGACTATAAGGTTTTTACAGAATTAAGTTTTCAGATATTTCAGATACTAATTCAGAATAATTCCAGCATATCCAGAAGACAAGTAATAAAAGGGCAAACAAAGGCTGCACCTAATGTTGACAAAATTTATTAAGTACTTAAAGGAATTGTATTCTACTTACCATCAGACTAATAGTCATGTTTTCTGGGGGAGGGAAAAGAGAACTGGTCGTATGATTGGTATATGTAAGTCCATAGCACAATCAAGCAGAAATAGGAGTCTCACCTTAAGATATATTTTAAATATGAAAATATTTCTAATGATAAAAGGCAGACGAATGGGTTACAGTAAAGGCTACACGTTCCTTCCTTATCATTGGTCAGATGGGGCCGGTGGGCATTGAGACCAGGGCCTATCAGCAAATCTAGGAACTCTTGATACAGACTGAAGGGTCGCCTATAGCCCCATCTGAAAGATCAGTGTAGGAGGTGGTTAAGAGAGTATAAATGCCTAGGCTTTGTTTATTTAAAATTATGTTTTGAAGACTTATGATATGCTGTTGTAAATTAGAAAATTGCCATGATCTCCCTGTTATGACGGAGAGCTGTAAATATCATCCACTTCCCAGCCTGGCAGGACTAAGCCTAGGAGTGATCATTAGGAACATCTGGAGTATAGCTGGATCAGGCAAAGAATTTTACATTTTTTATGGTACGCTAGATCGAATACATTCTGTTGACACATTTAGCTGGTTGAAAGAGCTGTATAAAGTGTGTTTATTTGTCAGGCATCCTAACTGGCTTATATTTGATAGAAAAGATATAAAATCTTTTCATATTGTGTAGGAAAAAAACATGTGAAAACCACCTGTATTACAATAGATAGTATGCTATCTGGAGGGCAAAAAGAGAAATTTACTGAGGGAAAAATGGCCATCAAATGAAGGCTATCATTACTTGGCATCACTGCTTTCCACTGAGACAGTGGAAAGTACCTTTTTAATATGAGTGGAATGGTAACCCTGGTCTTCAGGAAAATGGAGACTTCTGTATCAGATACAGGTTGTAAAGAGTGTATGCTACATACAAATACTGAAAGGGTGTCACTTAATCTGCATGCTACAGTCAATTTGAGTCATGGCCAAAAAGACTAGGCATCCGACATCAAATAACAGAAAGCAAAGGTGTGTTTTGTGCCTTTCAACTTTTTTTTTTTTTTTAGAAAAAAATAATTGGTGTTCCTGAGTGAGTTAGATAAAATACCTTCTACCTGAACCAAATTCTTGGTATTCTCAGGTGTGGAACAGATGTAGTTCCATCTTCATAAACCTAGAAACAGGTCTACAAAAGACTCAGAGTATGAATTTGCCATGGCCGTATTAAAAATAGCTATAATCATTGAATGCTGCCTGTCAGGCATTCTTCTCAGAGCTTTATATAATTGACTTCATTGAGTCTTTTCAATAACCTTATGAATGAAGGACAATAATTATCTCTGTTATTGTAAATGAAGAATCTGAAGTTCAGAGTGATCCTAAACAATCCCTGAGAAGGCTAGGACACGAACCCAGGTCTAGGTGACTCCAGATCTTTGCTCTTATTTAGTGGACTTTGCTACCAAGGCAAAATGTACTGGACTCTCTCAATGAGGAGCAAAACCTAGGCTCTTTTGCAGGAAAGTACATTTATTAATTCATTATTTATATGTTGGCAAAAATGATCTTTTCTCTCTGTAATGAGAACTTTTAGAATTTTCTCTGTTGGCATATTTCAAATATAACATACGTTAGTGCTAGCTATGGTTATCATGTTGTACATTATATCCCAAGTACTTATTTATCCCTGGAATTTGTTATCTTTTGATTACCTTTATTCAGTTCCCTCATACCCCATCCCTACCTCTGGTAACCACAAATCTCATCTTTTAAATTTTTTTAATGAATTTGGTTTTTAGTTTCTAGGCTTAAGTGAGACCAGACCACAGGTGTCTTTCACTGTCTGAATTATTTCACTTAGTATAATGCTCTAATGTCCGTCCATCCATGTTGTTGCAGATGGGAAAATTTCCTTATTGTTTATGATTAGATAGTATTCTTGTGTGTGTGTGTGTGTGTGTGTGTGTGTGTGTGTGTGTGTTTGTGTGTACACCACACTATGCACTCACCTGTCAGTAGACAGTTAAGTTGTTTATTTGCCTTGGCTCTTTTTCATTGGACCTATAATTTGAACCCAGATCTTTCTGATTGTAAATCCTGTGTGCTGGAACATTGTGCCACATACTTCTTCCTTTTACAGATTCTGTGAAATCATCAGCATTCCAGGCCTCAATAAAATATATTGACTGTGGGTAATAGTCATGGCATCATTCTAGAGAGTACTGGTTTTAGGGTGAGCTAGAAGTTGATAGATGCCAGCCACAAAAGATTTCCTGTAGGAACACAATCCCAAAGATATCATGACAATAAGTTGAAAAAGACAATTTGGTTCATAGACATTTGTTCAATATATAACTTAATAGGAGTATCTCAAATGGAGATAGAATAAGCAAATTACTCAGTAAAATAAAACCTGAGTATGCTAAATGTGCTACTTACTGCATTCTGAGCAGACAGTTAAGTAGACAATTGAAAATCAGAAAGACACACCTGCTAGAGAGTTTTTCAAATATAAAATAGCTGCACTGTGGGTCTGTAATTTTATCAAGGCCCAAATACATTAAACTTGGGAAAGGTGAGTCATTTCTAAAGACATTTTAAAATTAAAGTTTGCAAGTACTTCTATGGTAGAATATGGCAGAATTTTAGAGTAGTCAGCATAAAAATCCATGGAGAACATAGTATGGACTGTTTGCCCTAGCAAATTACTTATAACCATTGCCATTATCAGTTGGTGTGAAAGTGTAGAATTTGGAGAAAACGAAAAATGGGCAGGTAATTTTCAGTGAAATATGACAGAGCTTGACGCCTTCAATAGGTTTTTTTCTCTACATCTTCTCTTATCATACATTTCATAGCCTGTTTTAATCTACTGGAACTATTATGTTTTAACAACTTTATATTGCCATATAATTCACCTGCAACAATCCACCCATTTACAGTGGACAAATAGTTTACAGTATAATTATAGTTATACAACTATCATTATTCTATTTCCCAAACATTTTAATCACCGCTGAAAGTAACCCCATATTTAACAGTGGGCAGCATTTGCCATTTCCACACCACCAATCCACAGTCCCCTATGTTAGGCAACACAAATTTACTTTCTGACTATCGATTCTCCAATTCTGGATATTTCATATAAGAGGAGTCATAGGACAGAGAGTTGTGCCTGGCTTATTCCATTCTGGTTAATAAATTCAAAGTTCATCCACGTTGTTGCATATATCAGTGCTTCTTAAGTTTTTTATGTGTGGCTGGCCAAATAACATTCCATTGTATGGATATACTACATTTTGTTCAGCCTTCCATAATTTGATGAATAATTGAAGTTTTTCCACTTTGGCTTTTATGAATAATGTGCTATGAACATTTATGTATGTGTTGCTATACAGACATATGTTTTAATTTACGGTGGAAATCTTGAGTCATGTGGCAACTTAACATTTAACATTTTAAGGACCTGACATCATTTTCCAAATGCATCATTTTACACTACCACCAGGAGTGATAGGGGTTCTGATTTCTCCACATCCTCTCTAAAACTTGCTATTATCCCTTATCCCATCATTTTTATTCTGGACAGCCATATAGGTTTGAAGTGCTTCTCAGTTTGGTTCTGATTTATGTTTCCCTGATGGGTAATGACATAGGGTATCTTTTCGTGCGCTCTCTTTGCTATCTATATATGTTCTTCAATGTACTGTCTTTTCATATATTTACCCATTTTCTTTTTTATTGGTTCTGAAATCCATTTTTATTAAAAAAAATAATTTTAGAGGCACCTGGCTGGCTCAGTCAGTTAAGTTTCTGACTCTTGGTTTTAGCTCAGGTCATGATCTCAAAATTTGTGAGTTCAAGACCCATGTTGGGCTCCATGCTGGCAGTGCAGAGCCTGCTTAAGATTCTCTCTCCTCTGCCTCCTGCTCTCCCTCCAACTCTCTCTCAAAATAAATTTAAAAACTTAAAAAATAAAATATATTAATTTTGTTTTTTAACTCTAGTATAATTAACATATATATGTATGTATGTATATAAATATATATACATATATATCCATCTGGTTGAGGGTTTTTATCATGAATGAGTGTTGTACTTTTTCAAATGCATTTTCTGTATCTATTGAAATGATCATATGATTCTTATCTTTTCTCTTACTGATGTGGTATATCACATTGATACATTGGTGAATATTGTGCCATTCTTGCATCCCAGCAACATATCCTACTTGATCATCATAAATGATTTTTAATGTACTTTTTATTTGCTTTACTAATATTTTGTTGAGGATTTTTACATCCATGTTCATCAGAGATGTTGGTCTGTAGTTCTCTTTTTTGCATTGTCATTATCTGTTTTTGAAGTAAGGTTAATATTGGCCTCATGGATTGAATTTGGAAGTTTTCCTTCCTCTTCTATTTATTTTTTTGGAATTCTTTGAGAGGAATAGATATTTTTCTTCTCTAAATGTTTGGTAGAACTAACCTGTGAAGCTGTCTGGCCTGGGACTTGAATTTGTTGTGAGGTTTTTTGTTTGTTTTGTTTTTGTTTTTGTTGATTACTGATTCAATTCCATTGCTGTGAATCTGCCTGTTGAAATTTTCCATTTCTTTCTGCTTCAGTTCTGGTAGTTTTATATGTTTCTAGGAATGTAACCATTTCTTCTAGGTTGTCAAATTTGTTGGCATATAATTTCTCACAATATTCTCTTACAATACATGGTTTGTATTTCTGTGGTGTTGTTTCTCCTTTTTCATTTGTAATCTTGAGTTCTCTCTGTCTCTCTCTCCCTCTCTTGATGAGTCTGGCTAGAGATATCTCAATTTTATTAATCTTATCAAAGAACTAGCTCTTGGTTTTGTTGAACTGTTCTATTGTTTTTTGTTGTTTTTTTTAGCTACTATATGACTTATTTCTTCTCTAATCTTTATTATTTTCTTCTTCTGGTTATGGGTTTTTTGTTTTGTTTTGTTTTTTACTATTTTATTTTGAGAGTGGGGGAAGAGGAGCAAAGGGAAGAGGAGAGGATAGTAAGAAGGTTCTATGCTCAGTATGGAACTTGATGTGTGGCCCTGGGATCATAACCTGTGCCAAAATGAAGAGTTGGACATTTAACTGACTTAGCCACTCAGGTGTCCTTTTTCTTTTTCTAGCTCCTTTGGGTGTAAGGTTAGATTGCTTGAGGTTTTTCTAGCTTCTTGATGTAGACCTGTTTTGATGTAAACTTCCCTCTCAGAACTGTGCTTGCTGTATCCCAAAGATTTTGGACCATTGTGTTTTTATTTTCATTGGTTTCCATGTGATTTTTTAAATTTATTTTTGATTACTTGGTTGACCCACTCATTGCTTAGTAGCATGTTATTTAGACTCTGTATTTATGCTCTCTCTAGATATTTTGTTGTGGTTAATTTCTGGTTTCATAGTGTTGTGATTATAAAAGACACATGATAGGACTTCTATCTTTTTGATTTTGTTGAGACTTGTTTTGTGACCTGATGTGTAATTTACTCTACATGCAATTAAAAAGCAATTGTATTCTAGTGTTTTAGGACATAATGTTCTGAATATGTCTGTGAAATCTATCTTGTCCAGTTTGTCCTTCATACCACTGTTTCCTAGTTGATTTTCTATTTGTATGATTTGTCCATTGATGTAAGTGGGGTGTTAAAGTCCACTTTTCTTATTGTATTACTATCAGTTAGTTGCTTTGTGTTTATTATTAAATGTTTATGGTTTGGGGTACTTTTATATTACCTACTGCTTATTGGGTCCATAAATTTTTACAATTGTTATATCTTCTTATTGGATTTTACCCTTTATTATTACAGTGACCTTCTTTGTCTCTGTTTTAAAGTCTATTTTGTCCAATAAAAGTATTGTTACCCTGGATTTCTTTTCACCATCATTTGAAGTATAAGTGTTTATCCATCCCCTCACTACAGATATCTTTAGGTGTGAAATGAGTCTCTTGTAGAGAGCATATCAGTGGGTCTTTTTTTAAAGCACTTTGTTACCCTATGTTTTTGATTGGATCATTTAGCCATTTACTTTCAAAGTAATTATTGATATATATGTACTTACTGCCATTTTGTTACTTGTTTTGTAGTCTGTTTTATAGTTTTTCTTTGATCATTTCTTCTCTTGCTTTCTTTCTTGGTTTTCTTTAGTGATATACTTGAGTTCCTTTTACTTTCTAATTTGCATATGTATTTATGTATTATTGATTTGATTTGCAGTTACAAGTTGGGTTGTATATAACATCTTGTACACATAGCTGTCTGTATGAAGTTGATGGTCACTTAAGTTTAAACCTATTCTTTACTCCTTTCCCACCCTACATATGTTTTAGATATATGTTGTCATATTTTACAGCCTTCTACTTTGTGAATCCCTTGACTGATTTTTACAGAAATGTTTATTTTTACTGCTTTGGTATTTCCTACTTTTCATATTCTCACATATGATCTTTTCTTTCCACTCAAAGAGTTCTCTTCAGTATTTCCTTTCCACTCAGACTCCCCTTTAATATTTCTTGGATGGCTGGTTTAGTGATTATTAATTCCTTTAGTTTTTATTTGCCTGAGATATTCTGTCTCTTTCTATCCTGAATGGTAGCCTTGCTTGTTAACGAAATATTCTCAGCTGCAGGTTTTTTCCTTTTAGCACTTTGTATATTTTATACCCCTGTCTTCTGGCCTGCAGTTTCTGCTAAAAAATCTTCTGAGAGGCTTGTGGGTTTCCCTTGTGTGAAACTGTCTTCTTTTCTTTTGCTCCTTTTATAATTTTTCCTTTATCACTACTCTTTGACATATTCATTATTATGTGTCTTGGTGTGGACCTCCTTGGGTTGATTTTTTTTTTTGGAAGATCTTTGTACCTCCTGGATGTGGATAAATGTATATTTCTGGACCTTTCTTTCTCAATAATACTTTAAAAGGAGCCATTTGCAGCAAACACCCATGGACTAAAGCATGCTTTAGATGGAGACAAACTAGTATTGCCCCGTCATTCAGAGATGACATGGTGTTGGATGAGTATAACTCAATATTCTGAACTTGTAAATATTCTATATCTTTTAGGCTAATCTATTCAGTTTTCAACTGTCAGGCCATTAGTATTTTAGATAAATAAAACCATGTAATGCTTTAGGCAATCTTTTATCTAAAACTGGTTCCTCAGCATTTCAACTCCTTTTTTGCCTCTATTTTATTATCACAAAAAAAAAGATTATGAAATACTACAAGTGTCAGCATAACAATATAAATTTAAAAAAAGAAAAGCCAATATTAGACTGAAACTTTATGAAGAAATTATACAGTTATCCATGTTGTGGGCTGATAGCAAATTCAGCTGGCTGCTAGGGAAATAGCTAGTGATATAAAGCATGGAGATACTTAAAATCCTGCAATGAAACTAGTACTTCTTAAAAATTTTTCTATTTATGTTTTGATACTATGAAGAGCACATTTCTTTCAGTACTAAATCTGATTTATCTTAAAAATGAACCTATGTTTAAAAAATGAACCTATGTCATAAGAATAAAATATTTATTAAAAATTGCCTTTGTATTTCGGGGTAAACTATAACTAAATATAAATTTAAGATTTAATAGTTTGTAAGAAGCAATATAAATTTGATAATGAATCACAGTGTAAGTTAATCATGTAAAATAGGAAATATTTAAATATTAATAGTAAACTTTCCTTTGTCTACACTAGTTAAGGAAGATACTTTTTTGATAAATTAATTAGTTTGGTTAACTGAAAGTTAGGGCAGAAATTTTTTTCCAGTATTATTTCTTCCAACCAGTCAGCTTAATCTGTTGATTTGAACTCCTTATTATATTTTGAATCCTTTTGACTTTACTACTACTGCCAATCACTTTCTCTAGGGCCTTCCTACTTGACAGGTGACCTATTAGGATGACTTCTTAATTTGTCTGCCTTCCTTCGTTTTCCTCTAATGACTACTGTTAACGTTTAAGATTCTTGATCATGTCACTGTCTTTATAAACTTGATTAATATAGTCCAATTATTCATAGTATAAAGTACAATCACCTAATTATAGCAAGCATGGAGTCTGTTGATCAATCTTTTGTCCTTGATCTCTTTCAGATGTGGAAGTTAATTTATGTTCAAAGTTGTACCCCAAAGTACCTAACGATTTGAACCTCATATTTTCTGGAAATAACCTGTGCTTTTCCTTATTTTTTGTCTGTTTGTCAATCTCTTGGTTTTGTTTTTTTTTAACTTTAAAAGTCAGTTATAAGAATTGTCTCATTCATAGTGAAACAGTGACTACTTGGATATAGTGATTATTTCCTCTGTTATATGACAAAATTTACACACAAATGGCTACTTATACCATTGCCTGAGAATTGTCTGTATGTTATTCTTTCCAACCAACTTCAGGATAGAACAGTTTTATCCATCTTGACATTTTCATTGTTAGCAAATGCCTAAAATATATTTGTTAGGTATTCAATAATTTAGCAGAATCTGCTAGATTTTCTCTAAACTATTTTCTACTTCTTCCTGGGCTAAAATAATATTTCCAGTTTGCCAGACTTGCTTGCAATTTGGTAGAGTCATATAACTGTGTTCTACTCTGGAAGGTGAACTGAAGTGCTCTGATTCCAGACATTCTGTGTTGGGTGGTCTTGCTTTTTTTTTCATTCCAGCAGTCTTAAAGAGTAGAAAAGCCTTAAGATATAGGGATAGTGGATCCATGCATATTTCCCTAGAAGAAAGTTATCTGCTGATCAAGAAATAAGCATTTTAATTAAGCCATTAGATTTGGAGAATCATTTGCTCTATTAGCTACTGTTTATTAGGCAATATGTTTTGAATTTTATCTGGATATATTTTAGCATATTTCTTGAATCAATTTTTGCTGTATTTGGTTTACCCATTACAATTAGCATAAACACAGTATAATTTTAAATAAAAGTAAAAATAATAGAATGTTCTGTGGCAAATATTTTATTTTAATGATCTCTAATATATTTATCTGATTTCATAAGTAGAAAAGTGAGATTGATCAGCATAGATCATTATCCCAGGTATACAGCCAGTTGTAGAATATCTATTAAACACTAAATTAGAAGTTCATATTCATTTGGCACCACAGCACTTTAAAATAATTCTAGACATCTGTAATGATGCAGAAGGATCTTTGAGATGGAGTTTATTGATGTGAACATTGGTGATCACTTTGGATGTCAGTCAATCTTCAGATTAGGGTAGAAAATTTCCAAGAAATTATCTTCAGTAATATGGCCTTAACATGTGTTCTGGATCCACCACTAGAGCCACTGTATATGCCAACATTTTAAGTGGTTTGAGTTATCTGGTTATATGCATTTTGAATAGTAGAGCCTTTACCCACATTAATTTTTATCTATTACAAATTCATATACGGAAAGTAAGATAATACTACATCTAATTCATATTTGTAGCAAACAGAATTTGGCTGGGTTTTGACTGAAGACAGAAATAATTAACCCATCATTTAAACATTCAGTTGTTATTTTGTTGAATAGCAAAGTCAACTATAGCTTCATTGTGTCATTCAAAGTTTTAATTAGCTAATAACTACCACAAACTTCAGTTGCCTTAGATAAATAGGGTTTCCATAATGGCATAATCTAGAACTCAAATATAGTTGGACAATTTCTTTTGTATGTAGTGAAATAATAAATTGTTAAAACTTCATTATAATTAACAATATTAAAATATTATAAATATATTTAAAAATTAAATATAATTTCAGTTTATTGACATAAAATTAGGCATGTTTAGTATTTTCATAATCATCTTTTTTTGGCTATAGGCCTGAAATTACAGGGTAAATGTGTTGTACTGTTCTATTTGAAATGTCCTCTCATATGCAATAATTGTTACTAAGTCACTTTTCGCCTCTTATCACAAGGCAGACCATTGCTTTTATATAATTTTCTTATCATTCATAACATTCATTCTGAGAACCTTTCCCATTTCTACCCTTCTCAAAGCTTTTCCTCAATTACCCACTTACCTAAATACATTATAGCATTAGCAGATACTTCTTATCTGGGAGGGAAAAGGGCATGGCTATAACCATTAGGCTCTCACAGGACCCCCCCACTACCTCCATTATAGTACTTACATAGCATTTCATGATTTTCTTAATTTCTAAATAACTGCCTATCTCGCGCCACAAAATAATTGAGGTGAATTTTAATAGGTTGAAAGAAGAAAGGTTGAAAATCACTAATATAGAGGAAAAAACACTGAGGAGAAAAGTCCAGCATAATAGTAATTTGGATGGTTAAGTCTCTGAGCTCAGTTTCCTCTTAGATTAAAAAGAGTTTTTATAGCACTTGATTATAAAATAAATTTCTGCGATGTTGTTTACAGAGGCAGTGATAGGAGCCTTTCAATAATAGTTGGGAAGCAATTATTTTGAAAGAATGGGTAAAGATTATTTTAGTATATCTTTTTGTAAATTCTATTCTTAATGCAAAACACAACCTCAATGAGCAATTTAACCAAAAGCATTTACACATAGATAAGTATGTAGATTCAGGACTGTTTGTTCTATGTTTAAAAGTACAAAATGTATACACAGTAGACTGTTAGAGTTTTCAGTTAAAATATGTCTTTTGTGTTACAAAAGACAAGTTTTATTTTGAGCTTGTTTGTATCTAGCTCCAGAAACAAAGGTAGTATCAGCTCCCTAGTAAGTGCTAAACAAATTTTAGCATTGTCTGGTTTAAATAAATGAAACATTTTATTCACCAGTGCACAGTACACATAGTATCTAATGTTCTTAATACATATTTTGTGAACATGAAATGAAAATTATAAGCTGGGGAGGAAAAAAGTCAATTTCAATTTGCACATATTAGAGTGTGATTTTATACACATGGTTATATACACAGAGCTTCATTTTTACTCTTTCAACAATTGGTGCAGTTGACTGAATTATGTGATGGTTTCCTTTCTTTACGTGTGAATTCAGGTCTTTGGGGAGCAGGACTGCCCTTTGTATACGTTAGTTCAGTGTTTCCCAGAGCTGTAGTCTGTCCATATATGCTGTTATTGTTTCTTAAACTATTCATATCTCATTGTTTTTTGTTTGATCAACTTCACTTTGCAGATTTTGTCATTTGACTATCAGACTTGGAACACTGAAATTTTAACATCTTAATCTTGACTAAAGTTTTCCTTTGTTGAACTCCAATAGAGTTGAACTTAGATGAGATGAAGTTAAATATGGGTTGGCTATTGCTTTGTCTGCTCTTGTACACTTTTCACAGATAAAAAGCACATAAAACTGTACTTTTATACCATGGAATTAATGATAAAATATTCACTGTGCAGCACTATAAAAGCTCCACGGCATAATTGGGATCCTAAACACCACTTCTAGCCAAAAAGTTGGGTAGAATTCAAAATTTCACTATACCTATTCAAATTTTAGGAGATGAGAAGGAATAATGGAATCGAATAAGGACTTAAATATTCCTAAGTACTTCATTAAGTTAATTATGAAATGAATTATTGAGTTGATGTGCACTTTACTTGTATGCAGAATAATTTTCACTTAATATTCCCCAAGGACTCAAAGAGTTTGAAAAGGGCCGATCTTCATGTTAGTATTTTCACTAATGTATCCTATTTTTCAGGAATAGGCTTTATCTAAACGTAGATAGTGAGACTTTTCAATTTAAAATACTTCCTAGATCAAAAACTCAGGTTTGAACTCCTGTAATGATGTGTTATAAAGTTTGATTTCTCTGCTCTATTGGTCTCCACTACACTCACAGACTTCTTCATGGTAATACAATCATTTGTTTTCCTTTTCTTTTCTCATTAGGCCTTTAAGTTCACTAAAAAAATATTGGAGCACTGAGAGCTTATACACATGTTTATGTGCTAAAGCTGTGTGACCTTTTCAATATTCTCTAGTTCATTTTTGCTGGCAATATTTTGTCTTCTAACTAAAATACAGTGGTTTTGAAGAATCCAGTAACTTCAGGGTTTGAGTTCTACAACTGTGATTTTATTAAGGCAAGAAAGAAATTAAAAAAATAACTCTAGTTTCTAAATGAGAAAGATAATTATTCAAGATAAGAAATACAAAGGAAGATTAGACTATAAAAATGGACTAAAACTTGTAAGTAGAATTATTGACCTTCATTTTAGACATTGAGTCTTTGTTATTTTATCCATTCACTCAACCATAAAAAGCTTTTTGAGGCAAAAAATCAAGGCAAAGATTTCTGGGAGTTAAACATAAATTCCTCCCACTCCAGACTTTCAAAAAGCTATAATCTAATACGTGAATAAAATATATACCTAAATGTTTTCAATATTGGAACTAGGAATTAGGTACTACAGATATTAAAATATGAAGACAGTCCTTCCAAGCATCTGGCATGTAAGCTAGTCTTGTGAAAACTAGGAACATTTAGGTAAATGTAAGTAAAAGAAGGCATTCTAGGAAGAAGGAATAGCTAGAGGTTAAATATAACTAGAGAATCACAGTATTCTGTTTTTCTTTGCTTTATTTTTCTCCAGAAAATATTTTTTTAAACCAGAAACATGATTATTTAAATTAAGCTTCTTGATAGATAGAGAACACTGCACCTAATTCTACGGATACATTTTCACATTTTCAAGTGTACCTAGAATATTTTCAAAAGTGAACTGTATGCTGGGATATAAGGTAAATATGCATAAGTTTCAGAGGATAGAATGATATTAATATGTTCTTTGACCCCAGTACAATAGAACTGGAAACTAAATTTTAAGAAGGCAAGTAGAAAGTCTCTGTTTGTTTAAAAGTTAGAAAGGATGATTTTAAATAACTCATAGGTCAATAAAAGATCATATTGAAAAATTTAAAAAAATATTTTGAACTGAATTTATAACTAAAATGGTACATACCAAAGTTTGTGGAATAAAGCTAAATTTGTGTTTGGAGGAAAAGATCCATGTATGTGTAAATAGAGAGTGACCTGAAAATTACTAATATTGACATCTAGCCCAAAAATTTATTTTAAAAAGGCAACAAATGAGACTCAAAAAAAGTAGAAGTGGAATCCTAAAGAGCTAAGTATAAAAATTCATAAAATAGAGAAAATACAAAAAGAAAATTACAAAGGTAGAGGTTATTCTTGGAAAAGATTAACAAAATTGATACCTCTATACAAATTTTTAAAAAGAAAATTTTAAATGCCATCATTGTATGACTGGGAGTCACTAATACTTAAGTGAAAATTATGAAAAGTACCAATAAATTAAACATTTGGAAGGAATAGGCAAAATTGGCTGCATTTTTTTTATGCCACCAACAGGTAGTTACAACCCTTTTTTTTTAAAAAAAAGTACAATCTAAAATAGCCTCAATCTTTTAAAAATAGGAATAAGCCTAAAAAATAATGTGCTATACAAAACACCATTGTAGTAAGTTAAAGATGACTTCAATAAAATGAAAGGACAAACCATGTTCATGGATTAGAAGATGCAAATTTGTGATGAGGTCAGTTTACCTCAAATTGATTGAGAGATTTCAAATAATTTAAATAAAAACACAGTTTTGTTTTTGGTGGAATTCAAAGATCTAAGCCTTCACTTTACATGGAAATCTGGAGGGACAAGGATATCCAAGACACAAGTAAAGAATAGAGGGAAAGATTTACAATATCAAGTATCATTGTGTATTTTCAGATACAGTAATTAAGAAAGTATGGTAATGGGGGCGCCTGGGTGGCTCAGCTGGTTAAGCGTCCGACTTTGGCTCAGGTCATGATCTCACAGTTTGGTTCCTGGGTCCGAGCCCCGTGTTGGGCTCTGTGCTGACAGCTAGCTCAGAGCCTGGAGCCTGTTACAGATTCTCTCTCTCTCTCTCTCTCTCTCTGATCCTCCCCTGCTCATGCTCTCTCTCTCAGAAATAAATAAAACATTTTTTAAAAAGTACAGTAATGATAGACAAAGTGAGCAAAGAAAAACTAGACTATCCAGAAAATGTGTCACATACAGCCACTTGATTTATGACTAAGGTGACACTTCAAAAAATGGAATATTTTCAATTGGATACTAGGGTTTTGGATATCAAAATATTAATATTAGAAATTTGAGTGGCACCTGGGTGGCTCAGTTGGTTAAGTGGCCTACTTAGGCTCAAGTCATGATCTCATGCTTTGTGAATTTGAGCCCCATGTTGTGCTCTGTGCTAACAGCTCAGAGCCGGGAACCTGCTTTGGATTCTGTGTCTCCTGCTCTCTCTGTCCCTCCCCCCACTCATGCTCTTTCTCTCTCAAAGATAAATAAACGTTAAAAAATTAAAAAAATTGATTCCTACACTACACTATACACAATCTATAAAACTCTGACTCCTACTTGTACACAAAACAGAAATATGTCTACATGTGCATGAAGAAAAATGCATGAGATGCTTAGAACAGCATTATTTCCAATAACACAAACCTGAAATAACACCAAAATTCTTCAACTACAGATAAGATAAATTATTAACTATTATAAATTAAAATTTCTTGAACTAATCTTGTCCATGTTTTGATAATTTATCTCCACACTTATATTTTGTAAATTTTTCTACAACATATTTTACCTCACAACTTAAAAAGTGAAAAAACAAAGCAAAACTCACTTAATGTTACATGTAAAAGACCAATGTATTTAGAATTGATATTCTATATTGAAAATCTGCAGACAGAGATAAGTGGTAATTAGAAGTAAATGCACAAGGTGAAATAGATTTCATTAAAAAAAACCCAAGAAATAAAGAAGAAATGGGGGCTCCTGGGTGGCTCAGTTGGATAAGCATCTGACTTCAGCTCAGGTCATCGTCTCATTGCTCATAAGTTTGAGTCCTGCACAGGGCTCTGTTCGGACAGCTCAGGGCCTGGAGCCAGCTTTGGATTCAGCATCTCTGTTTCTCTCTCCCCCTACCCTGCTTGTGCGCTTGTGCGCTCTCTCTCTCTCTCTCTCTATCTCTCTCTGTCTCTGTCTCTCTCTCTCAAAAATATTTAAAAAAATTTTAAAGAATAAATGTCTAAAATCAGCAATGAGAGAGAGCCCATCGCTACTGGTTCTATGAACATTCAACAATACATTTATTCAACAATAAATGTTCTATAAACATTCTGTGCCCGTAAATTTGATAACCTAGGTGAAATAGATCAATTCCTTGAAAGACACAATCTGCCCAATCTCACACATGGAGAAACCACAAATTGGCCTATATCTATTACAGGAATTTAATCAATAATTAATCACTTGCCACAGCAGAAAGCACCAGATCAGGATGGTTTCACTGATGAATTTTACCAATCATTTAAGGATGATATACTAATGCTCTATTATTTTTTCTAGAAAATAAAAGCAGAGAGAATACTTTCTATTTCATTCTATGAGCCAGCATTTTGCTAATACCACAACCAGAGAAAGACCTTATAAGAGAGGAAACTACATAACAGATGCAAAAATACTCAACAAAATATTAAATCTAACAATGTATAAAAACATTTATATAACCACCATGAAGTGTCCAAAAATCATTTGATGTAATCCATGACACCATGAATTTTCCATGACTGGAAAAGACAAAATGATATCAATAGATTCATAAAGAACATTTAACAGAATTCAATACTAACTCATATTTAAAAGTCCTATCAAACTAGGAATAGAGGAAAACTTTCTCAATTTGATAAACCATAACTGTGAAACACCTGCATAGATCATACTTAATAGTAAGAAACTAAATGGTTTCCTCTTCAGATTAGTAACCAGGCAAAGATGTGTCTTATCAACAACATATTCAAAGTCCTTGTTAATGTATCAGTATCAATGTGAATACATTCCATGGATAAAATAACAATCTGGGAGCACCTAGGTGGTTCAGTGGGTTAAGTGTCTGATTTCAGTTCTGGTCATGATTTCACAGTTTATGAGTTTGAGCCCCTACATCTGCAGTGCAGAGCCCACTTGGGATTCTCTTTCCCCTCCTCTCTCTGACCCTCCCTTGTTCATGCTCTCTCTCTCTCAAAATAAATAAATAAACTTCATTAAAAACCGTTTTTGAATGTAAATAGGAGAAATAGTTATATGTATACAAAATAATACATAATAATGCATATATATACATATGTAGTATAATACTAAAAAAAACACCCATTGACTTTTAAATAACAAGATTTAAAATTCGTAGAGTGTGTACCTATGTGGAGCAGAATGAGATTTATTTATTTTTTTTAAATGTTTTTTTATTTATTTCTAGGAGAGAGAGAGACAGACAGCGTGAGCAGGGGAGGGTCAGAGAGAGAGGGAGTCACAGACTGAAACAGGCTCCAGGCTCTGAGCTGGCAGTCAGCACAGAGCCCGACGCGGGGCTCGAACCCAGGAACCGCGAGATCATGACCTAAGCGAAAGTCGGACGCTCAACCGACTAAGCCACCCAGGCGCCCCCAGAATGAGATTTAGAAAAGCTACAAAAGTGATTTTAGGGTAAATATGTTTTACTTCTCAAATAGATGAAGTGCAGGTATTGCAAAAATACGAGGCTAACAGACAGTTGAATGATGCATAAATTTAAGTTAATCACATTATTAAAAAATAAGTTAGCTGAATTCTGTGTATTTAGCAGTGAAAAACTAGGGAGGTTCTAAATGTTTGAACATGGAAAAATTTTAATGCATACTCTTCAGTTAAATAAAAACAGTTGTAGAGTGATAGGTAATTTATATTCTCTATACAGAAAAACACTCACACATAAACTATATATTTCTACCATACATGCTTAAAAGCCTACAAACTACATAATAGCATTCCAATAATGTTTATCCCAGGGGAGAGGAATAAGACTCTGTCAAGAAATCTTTTGTTTCATCTGCATTTTTTTTCCCAAAGAGTATACTCCTATTACTTGTTTAAGTAAAAATAAATGCTGTTTTATTTAAAACAGGAAACACAGTTTATTTTGTGAGGCAAAATTTTTGAAGCAGACATATATCTCAGCCAAGTATCTTCAGAACTATTCTTCTGGATCCCTGTAAGATCTCCAGTTTGCAGATTTTATTTTATTTTATAGAAAAAAAAGCTAGATATGCAATAAAAACTTTTCTGGATCTCAAAAATTACTTAAAAACAAACGGCTTCAGAAATGACTACTTTACACATTCCCTTGTCTCTTAAGATTCTTCTCTAATATATTACTCAAAATCTCTACTGCACTCAAGGCTGTCAGTTTCCAGACATTACTTTCTTCCTCTCTGACCATTTCTTTTCAAACAGCTTTGTAGCTAAGGACTCGTGTGGTTGGAGCCCAGTTCTTGTCATTCGATTTCTTTTTCCTGGGTTTCCTTAGAGTAACTTAGCTCCCACATATAAGTTGATTTCACCTTAATCTCTTGCCCCCAACTGTGTGGTGGAACACTAAACACATTCATATATTTAACAACCTAGATAACTATTCCACTGAGATGTTGTTCATTTTAGTTTCTTTTTTTTTTTAACTATTGCTGTCCATTTTATTATTTGTGTTGTTTGTCTTATTGTGTAGTAAGTGTTCTTTAATATTTTGGGTAAAAGAAATACATTGTTTCTGAATATATTTTCCCAGCCTGTGGGCTGTTTTTATATTTAAGTTGTTGTGTGTTTGGAAATAAAAGGTTTGCAATTCTAAGGAGGTTCAAGGTTTTATTTTTAAAATGACTAATTCTTTAGGAGGTCTACCTAAGAACACTGCCTAACTTAAAATCATAAAGATTTTCACTTTTTTTTTTTTTTTTTTTTTTGCTGATTAAAAGTTGTATAGGTTGAATTCTATATTTAGGTCTATGATCTATCTTGAGTTAATTTCTGTATATGGAATGAGAAAAGTGTGTATGTTTGTGTGTTTTGTTTTCACTTTGGCTATTCAATTATTTCAGAACTATTTAATGAAAGAACTATTCATTACCTATTTTTATTTAAAAATTTTTTAATGTTTTATTTATTTCTGAGCGAGTGAGAGAGAGAGAGAGAGAGAGAGCATGCATGAGCAGGGGAGGGTCAGAGAGAGAGAGAGGGAGTTACAGAATCTGAAGCAGGCTCCAGGCTCTGAGCTGGCTGTCATCACAGAGCCCGACGTGGGGCTCGAACCCACCAACCTTGAGATCATGACCTGAGCTGAAGTCAGACGCTTAACCGACTGAGCCACCCAGGTGCCCCTCCTTACCTATTTAAGTCTTGGCATCTTTGTTGGAAACCGCTTGATCAAAAATGTAATGGTTAATTTCTGAACTCTGAATTCTCTTTCATTTATCTATATACCTATACTTATGCTACTACTATATATTTTAAAGTTTATTTATTTTGAGACAGAGCACATGCATGCATGTGCACCTGAGCAGGGTGGGGAGAGGCAGAGGTTGGGTGGGGTGGAGAGAATCCCAAGAAGTCTCCACTTGTTGTCAGCACAGAGCCCAACATGGGGCTTGACCTCCAGAGCCATGAGATCATCATCTGAACCAAAATCAAGAGTCATGCATTTAACCAACTTAGCCACCGAGTTGCACTTATGTTTTGATCATTGTATCTTTACAACAAGTTGTGAAATCAGATATTGATAAGTCTTCCAACTTAATTCTTTTTCAAAGTTGGAGAAACTTGATTATGCTTTGCTGGTGAGAATATTGAATGATATAATCACTAGGCCAAGTTTGACATAAGACCTAGCAATTTGACCCTTTGATGTTTATCCCAGAGCAGTGAAAACTTACTGTCATGCAGAAACTTACACACAAAAGTTCAAAGCTGGTTTATTTGTAATAATCTTAAATTGGAACCTACTTGCCTGTCCTTCCCTGGTGAATGGCTAAACAAATGGTGGTGTATCCATACCATGGAATATTATTCAGCAATAGAAAATAATAAAGTGTTGATATATGCAACAACTTGGATAAACATCAGAGTAATTATACTGAATTAAAAAATAACAATATCAAAAGGTTACATTATATATGATTTTATTTATTTAACATTTGTGAAATAACATAAAGATAGAGATGGATAATGATTAGTAACTGGCAAGTGATAGGGGACAGAGGCTGCATGGTTATAAAAGGTAACATGAAGAATTGTGATGAATAGTATGGTTATGTATATTTTTTCAATGTTTGTTTATTTTTGATAGAGAGTGAGTGAGGGAAGGGCAGAAAGAAAGGGGAACAGAGGATCTGAAGCAGGCTCTGTGCTGAGAGCAGCAAGCCTTATGTGGGGCTCGAACTCCCAAACCATGAGATCATGACCAAAGCCAGTGTCCCACACCACCCAGGCACTCCAGTATGGTCATGTATCTTGATATCAGTTATAGTTATACAAGGCTACATGTGATCAAATGCACAGACACCCCCCCCCCCATAAAGGATGCATATATAGCTAGTGCAATCTAAAAAATCTCTGTGGTTTGTGCTAATGTCAGTTTTCTGGTTTGAAATAGTACTATAATTCTGAACAATGTTAACATTGGGAGAGCCTGGAAGAATGATTCAGTGGACCTCCCTGTACATTTATTTACAACTTTCTATGATTTGATAAGATTTCAAAAAAAGTTGAAAAAGATAGGAAGAAAGAATAAAACTAACGGTTCTTGAGAATGTACTTCAATTCTGAAAATTAATGTAAAAGAAAAAGATAAACTTGGCTTATTAAAAACCTTTAAAAAGTAACATGAGAGCATTGTGGAGGGTGCTGCCTGGGTGACTTAGTCAGTTAAGCATCTAACTCTTGATCTCGGCTCAAGGTTATGAGTTCAATCCTGATGTTGGGCTGTGCCCTGGGTGTGAAGCCTACTTAAAAAAAACAAAAACAAAAAAAAGATGATTAGTTCTCACACAGGGGTAATTGCTATTAATCTTAAGGTACATACATTTTTCTTTCTTTTTATGCATGTAGTAAATATTATTTTGTCATACATTCTTTAAAAACAGTTGTGAGCTTTTTACCATACCATTAAATATCCTTCCATAACATCATTTTACATGTTTACATAAAAGAGAAATGTGTCACAATACCATCAGTTCTAAAGAAATTATTGTTGGATATTTAATTAGGTTTCTAGTTATATTGTGGCAACAGAAGTGCAATAAATTTTCGTTCAGATTTTTCTTTATGTAAACCCATATTATTGGAATATATTTCTAGACCTAGAAATGCTAGCTCAAAAATTGGGCATATTTCTAGTTTTTCAAAATATTCTGTAAATTGCTGTCAAGAGTTATGGTACCAACTCATAGCTCTACCAAGAGTATATAAATTGTCCCACAAATCCGCATATTGAAAAACACTTGGTATTATCAATAAAATATGCATTTTACATAAAACAGTATATATATATAATGGCACTTATGCATTATTTCATTAACTTAATAAATGAAGTCAATATCACTATTATTTTAATGATCTTTTTTTCACATGATTATTGGCTATTTGTATTTTACTTTGGTGATTTGCCCATTGTCATTTACCCATTTTGTGTTAGAATATTCAACATTTTTTGTAAACAACTTTGACTGAATTAGGTTACAATCATAGTCTATTTTCAGATTTTAAAGAGATCAACATTTTTAATAGAAATAATACATCACATATATAGAGCATATTATGCTTTTGCTAAGTATAGAATTCTATGAAATTGCTCTTCTTTGGCCAATGTTCAACAAACCAGATGCTGTACTGCAGTATGCCAATTTGGAAAGTGTGGTGGGAAGCCAACATAATTGTCTTTCTCCTAGAACCAAAAAGGTAGATAAAATATTGCCATTTTTCCATAATATTTTTATTTTTTTAATTTAATGTTTATTTTGAGGGAGAGAGAGACAGAGTACAAGCTGGGGAGGGGCAAAGAGAGAGGGAGATACAGAATCCAAAGAAGGCCCCAGGGAGGGCTTGAACCCCCAAATCATGAGATCGTGACTGGAGCCGAAGTCAGATGCTTAACTGACAGAGACACCCAGGCACCCCATTCCGTAATATTTTTAGTTGTCAATGATGTATTTTTTAAGTATTCCCTTTCTTTTTTATGTTTTCTTTTAAAATTTAATTCTAGTATAGTTAATATATATATAACATATGTATATAATATGCAGATAACATACATTATAGGAGTTTCCAGTATACAATACAGTACTTCAACAATTCTGTACATTACTCAGTGCTCATCATGATGAGTGTACTCTTTAATCCCCATCACCTGTTTCAGAAACTGAGCAGATACTATTTTAATATTTGTAAAGTAGTTGCTTTACTTCATGCAGTTTATGGTAAGTAGATGTGATATTAAATTTATTCCACAAGTTCTTTTCCAGGCATAACATGATAAAGCTCTTAAGTTATTGTATAAAAAATGGGAGAAATGTAAATTCATTTGACTTGTACGCCATTTTTCAGAGTGTGAGATGTCTGGTGGTTAGTACAAACACACATCAGGAATTTTATATTAACCTTTGCCAATTACAGACTACTTTTGAAAATCACTTAACATCTCAGTGATAGAGCTTAACCATCTGTGAAATGTGTAAAGTACAATTGCTGGGTGACTTGAAGCTTAATTAATGTTTTAAATGTCCTTTGAAGGATTGGATTAAAAAGTTACTAGTGTGGCAAAATCTGTGAAATTATGATTATTTTTATTTCAAATCTATTGAGCAGTGTTGACAAAGAAACCCAAAGCCAATGGATGGATAGAAACCAAAAGCCATTTTTTGGAAGCTTGGTCAAATTGCATATAATTGAGGATAAATAGAACAAGCTTCAAAAAAGAGACAAAAGAAAAAAGACCCTTCTTAAAATGTGACTCATATCTCCAGCAGCACCTGGGTGGCTCAGTCCACTAGGGGTCCAACTTTTGATTTTCACTCAGGTCATGATCTCATGGTTCATGAGACTGAGCTCCACATTGGGCTCTATTCTGATGGTATGGAGCCTGCTTGGGATTCTCTATCTTCTTCTCTCTCTCTGACCCTCCCCCACTTGTTATCTCTCTCTCTCTCTCTCTCTCTCTCTAAAACTAAAGAAATAAACTTTAAAAAATGTGACATGTGTCCACAACTCATTTCTAACATGAAAATGTCATGCTTGATCATCACAGTTTGGGGAATTCTGTTATGTACAGCATCTGGTGTCAATCTGTTTCATTATTACCCTGTTGGAGTTTTCTTCACAATCATTGTGCAAGAAATCATCTTAAGATTTTGACTGTTTCAGGCTTTGACTTTAGTTCTTTGGTAAAAGTTTATCAAAAGCTCTTTTGCTTGTGTGTAAGAGAGAGAAAAAGAGGGAGGGAGAGAGGAGGGAGGGAGAAGGAGAGAATAAGGGTTTAGGGATGCTATGGAAAGTAGGAATGGCCTTTTCTTGATAGGCCAGAGAAATGAGAGACTTATGTGAAGCACCTCCCTCACCATTTTTTTGGTACTATTTCTACCATCAAAATAGTGCATCTATTCTTCTTTACTGTCTTTTTTAGCCTCTTTAAATGTTTTGTTTACTAATTTGTGATGCTACTCTTTCAGGTTTTTGTGCTTCTGAGTTGGTATGATAGGATATTTTAATATTTTATTAGCCAAGAGACCTATTCTAAAGCTAAGGTGAACTCTCCAGTCAGAAAATCTTGATTTTAGTAAACTGGTAATGTGGCCTACAGCTCTCCATAATCCGATCATACTGCTTGCCTCATCAGATAAATCTCCTCAGCCTTTGTAGTTCCTGATTTACTAGACAATGTCCTACCGTCAGTTCTTAGTAAACTTATGGTTTCTTTTTATTGAAGAGCTTTGCCCAGGCAGTTTCCAGTGTCAAGACTGTCTCAAATTCCATATTTCTTTCTCTTCAAAAGGCTAATGCTCTTCACTGTATAGACTGCCTTCTCTGGAATGTCATCCTCAAAAGCTGGTTTAGAGGACTAAAATAGTCTTGTAATAATTAAATAAATTTACGACTACATAAAACATTTAGTTATATATTGATAACACAATGGAACATGAGGCAGAGAACCAATCCATTTGGCTCATTATTTCACCCCCATTGTCTTGTTCAGTGTACCTGGCACACAGGAGCCCTCAAGTATGTATTGATTTGATAGATGATGTGTGTTGGATACAAATACCTGTTAGAACCTAGAAGAAGATCTGAGAAGTACTCTAGAGTTTATCTAATATTTTTTGTTACTCATAAAATATCATTTACAATCCATTTTCTAGGTTCTGCTTCTCTATCTTTAAGACAGAGATCCCATTGCATCACAAGTGGCCCATTTTATTTTCAGATAGTACCAATTGTTAACATGTCAATTCCTTTTTGAATCAAAAATTTTTTTCTCCACTGTATCTCTTTCATAAAGAGAGTATATGTTATAAAGAGAGTATATATTAGCACTTGATTCTATTTCATCTCTCATGACCATATATATCTAGGGTATTATGTATGAATACAATAAAGATCAATATAGGACACAGTGAGAGCAATCATCAGTATGAAATGTAACTTAAATTACATTCTAATTGGAGTGAGCTTTTAAACTATGACCTTCATTATCTTCTTCTGCAAAAACCTACTATATACAATATTCATAATAGCCAGCACCTATTGAGCTGCTCCTCTATATCTGGCATTGTTTTAAGTGTTGTAAGTATAGTAACTCATTTACAACAAGAACCCAGGAGGCAGTTTAGTATTCTATACAGTATACATTATTATATAAACACATTTATTTACATTTTAGTAAGCTAGTGAGAGTGGAAACATGCTATTATTCATTAACTTAATGAGAATTAGTTGAACTATGTATTGAAGAAAAAGGAGCATTTTACTAATTAGGGAATTCTTTTGGGATGTGGTGCATACTTGGCCAACACATGACCAGGAGTAGTGCTCCTTTGAGTGGGGGTCTGAATTTTATCTCTGATACATAAGGACCTCCACATGGAGACGAAGGAAAACAGAAATGATAGATGGATAACAGGAAACAACAAATATCACGTGCTTCATGAGTCTACAACCATTTCAACTGCTGCAACAGTTTAATTTTAACTGGAAAACTGAATTCAACGCTAGTGTGCGGAAGACGTGGACTTTGATCCACATTCACGGTGCACCTTCATTTCACAGATCATTCTTGCTCTCAGGTGCTATGAAGCTTTTCTCTTATCAGAGAAAAACTAGATTTTGCTGTGTAAATGTTAAAAGGAGAGGTGCCTGGATGGTGCCCCTCAGTCAGTTGAGCATCGGACTGCTGATTTGGGCTCAGATCATGACCTCAGGGGTTGTGAGTTTGAGAATCATGTTGAGCTCTGCACTGACAGCTTGCGGTTCTCTCTCTCTCTCTCTCTTTTTTTTTCTCTCTCTCTCTTTTGCTCACATTCTTTCTCTCCCTCAAAAATAAATGGACATACATTTTAAAATAACTGAAAATTTCACTGTTTTCTCCAGAACGTACACTGTTTTTAAAAGCACAGTTCAATTCATGGTGTGAATTAAATGTATGTTTAGAACTATAACCAAACTCAATATCCTCAGGTTTTAAATAAAGGAATAAGTGGCTATTACTTGTTCATTTAATTATAACAATATTAAAAATAAATTTAATTCTTGAGGCAGATGGATGGCTCAGTCAGTTAAGCATCCAACTTCAGCTCAGGTCATGATCTCACGGTTTGTGGGTTCAAGCCTTGCGTCCAGCTCTGTGCTGACAGCTCAGAGCCTGGAGACTGCTTCAGATTCTGTGTGTGTGTCTCTCTCTGCCCCTCTTCTGCTTACAATCTCTCTCTGTCTCTCAAAAATAAATAAAAAATATTTAATAAAAAAATTCTTATTTCTCTGGGAAAGGAGATGAAGGATTTGTTCTTACATGTAACATCCATGTTAAAATTCCACTACCTGAATACTGGGAGACTCTTACAGGAATTTGTATCCCATTACAAATAATTTAATGCTGGCAAAATACCAAAATTCATGTTGCTTACTTTGACAGGTGTTGGCTGTTTTGAGGAATAGAGTTCATGTATTATTTTTGTCATGCCGAGCCATGCTGTTGTTTTCCTCAGTAAAAGTTCCAGAAATACAGCAGCTGAGAACTTTTGAGAGACATCTTTTGGTAAGTGATATCAACTATAAACCTCTCCATGTTATCTTGTATTTATTTTTGCCCCCAAATAAGTGTCTTAATAAGGAAGTAAAATATTTGCTACAATACTGTATAATATATAATATAAGGAAAACACATACCTTTACTTTTTATTCTAAATTTGGACTTCCTAATCTGCAATCCACAGACAGGTGTCAAAGGTTAACAAATACTTAAATTACATGAAGAATTTTGTGTAAATGCAGTTGTAAATATAATTCCTATTATTTTTCTTTTTCCTGGGGAAGTGTTCCTAAAATTCATCGTTAGGAGAGGGCATTCTGTAACAAAAGAAAACAAAGCAAAACAAAATTAAGAATCATAGCTTATGTTTACAGTCCATCACTATTACTTCTTTCACAGTAGGCTAATAAGATTTGACACTTATTTGGCAGTTATTTGTACCAAACATTGCTTTAAGTGCTTTATGTATAATAACTCATTTAATAGATGGAACAGTCTATTTTATGAGTTAAATTATTCTTCTATTTTATGAAGCCAACTTTAACTTTATTTCAACCTTAGAGATGAGAGAACCAAGTTGCAGAGGCTTAGTAATGTGCTCAAGATCATCCAGTAGTAAGTAACAGGGCAAGGATTTGAACCTGAGCAACCAGTTTCCAGAAGCTGTGCTACAATGTATAATAGTAAATGTCCTTTCATTAAAAGTCCATATAGGTTAGGACATCTACAAAGACCAGACCTTGATTTATTCACTTTATAACATTATCTCATATGATTGTCACAATAATATTAATTAAATACAGTTTATTTTCTACATTTTATAGTAGAGGAAACTAGGCCTTAAATAGTTTGAATAATAATAGTTTAGTTTGAATGAGACGGTGTCTACAGCACTTAACATCTAGAGAGGGTCCAATGAATGAAAATTTTCTAATCTTTTTCTCCCCGAAGATACTACATGCAAAGAAGAAAAACAGATTTAAAAATAATAAAAGGTATTTTCTGTGGCTTAGGACTTATGTACGTATAAGAAGATTTAGGAAAGATTAGTCTGAGTAGAGGAAAAATAACAATCTAACCATTTCTACTCAGGAAATATTTTCATGAAAATGAATGGGTATGGTTAGGAAAGAAGTTTAGGATTCATTTGATATCTACTTCCACTGAAGCATCCCACCAGCTGTAATTTTAATTTACCTAAGGAGCAGTTCTGTTTCCATTCTCCCGCTCTTCTACTGGGTTCCTATGGTCTTGGGTCCAAGATTCCTTAAATATTCTTTATCCTTAGAGCTTTTTCCTTTATTTCATCAATTTCATTTCATTTTGCATGGAAACCATTCACCCTGGCAGCATTCACTTAAAGTCAGCTTTGTTTTAAAGTGCTTTGTAATTTCTGAACAGTTTCGATGTTTGCCACAATCACACATCTTAAATAAAATCTGTAGATGTTAACCTTGTTTGTATTCCTCATTCGCTGTCTTCTACTTTCCACCTCTTCACTTTAGCTAAATCCTGACTTCCTCCAGCAGACCACATCTGCTTACTGGGCTGGAGAGCTGCCTGCTCTTGAATTTCAAGTGCTGTTTCTGAGGAGAACTCCACTCCCATTACCCTGTTGTCTCCCACTTGTCTGTTCTTTCCAATTTTTATATCTCCTTCCACCTTCTACATTCTCCCTCTAGGTCTTTAGACCTGACAATCTGTTGGTATTTTTCTTTTCTGGCTTCATAATTCTGCTGGCAACCTATCTACAAATTGATGGGAACCTCAATGATCACAGTATTAAACACACATCAGCCACCTACCAAGGATCACTGAAGCCTGGGAGTGGACTATTGTAATGTAGTGGAAGGAACACAGACATTAGAAGGAGTCCAAGATATGTCATTTTCTAGTTGGGCAGCTTTACTCAGTTCATGCATTGAAGTCTATTATTATGTCTATTAATAGAAGTAATAGATGTTTCTCTTAGATTTATTTTGAAAGGAGCATGTGATTGTGTAAACTGCTGCTTGCTAGGCAAACTATAAAAGTGACTTAAAGAGGACCACACTTGGATCAACGCTGACAGTGTGACACAGGTAAAGACTGAATAAACTAGCTCTGCATAGCCCAAGTTCATTTTAAATAATTAAAAAATCACCATGTTGTGGAAATGACACCTTTTTAGTCCTTACTCATTCAAAAAATTTTTTGAATACCTTCTATGTTCTGGACTCCACTCAGAATGATGTCAGGTTCAAAGTTTTGTGACAACTTAACCCTTTTAGCAAAAACCATTTATAAATAGTTCCATATCCATAAATGCCATTGTATGAAGATAAAATTATATTATTTAAAAATTATCAAATTATGTAATGTTATTTTTAAATAAAAACCATAACAATTCCAATCCATTTCTTACTCTCCTCCCACCACAATTCAGCTTTAATACTCATTCAGTTATGATGCAGTGTGCTAAAGAAAAGTTAATGAATAAACTAAGGCTAAGAAATTCATGAACTAGTGGTACAAAAATACATTCTTTTTCATTACCAGACCTAAAATAGAACATCCTGTCCTACCACTCTCTATCCTCTAATTTTGATTCAGCTATTGTACTTATTTATTCCCCCATTAAACTTACCTATTTTTCATTAAAATGAAAGTCCCATGAGGATAGGATATTTTCTTTCATATTACTGTAACCCCAGAATCTATCCTTATTGACACTTAGAAACTACTCCATGCTATTTATCATATAATAATGAATTTGTGTGATTATTTTATCTGTGTGTGTGTGTGTGCGCGCGCATACATACACCCTTCAAACCCTATGAGAATGCAGATTGTGTGTATTTTATCATCACTGTCCCAGTATGTCCTCAAAGATACTCAGCATATTGGATATGACCAATAAATACTATAAACGGTTGATCAAAGTGGAAATCAGATACTCCCTTTTCATTTCTTTTGAAAAATTCATCATATCAATTTACCTTTCCAGAATAACTTATATTAGCATATTTAAAATCCTATGGCTTTGAGCTGATATTTGTCAATGTATTTTTTTATTTCAAGTTTTTAAATTCTAGTTAGTTAATGTATGTGGCAAAATTGGTTTCAGGTGTAGAATTTAGTTCATCACTTACATGTAACACCCAGTGTTCATCACAAGTGGCAATGCATTTTTAATGTGCATATGTCTTCTTTCCCAGCCTAGATTATACATCTACTATAGTCATTATTAGGATGAAAGGGTTATTACTGTAAGGTGCTAAACAAATTAATCTTTAAGACACTAATTTTATTTCTTCTATATTTGGCCATGTCCTGTATGGATCATTGTTCTGCTTAACTCAACATATTGTATAGCTTTCTTAATATTTTACTTTTACTTATTTATATTGAATTGTAAGTGGATATGCTAATTGTTTCATTTATTGTAGCTTTCAAAAAATGAGATAATATTTTATTATAGCTTTCAGAAAGGCCTTTATTGTAGCTTTCAGAAAATAACATTTTTAAAAGGTAAGCAAGAGGATGCAAAGGGAAAACAAATGGATAGAAGTGGGATTGATACACAAACATATGCTATGAAATAACAGATAGAACCTGCAAGGATGAGCCATGAATTGCAATCAGTGGAAGCCATTTACTAACTTAAATGATAAGAATTAAAATTTTATTTCTAAGGAGTATGACTGCTTCTCATAATAAGACTAGAAAGATTTCCCAGTTATCTTCAGGAATAAGATCCCATTTTAATCAAGAAACAACAGCTCCAATAACATTCTTACTATTGACAATTATCCTTATCTTCTTCACATACCACAGCCCAGTTACATAAAGATAGTTCCACCAGGGACCAGCGCTTTATGGTCTAGGCCTGTGGCTTTCTACTGATCTCGCTTAATCTGGGAAATGTGGATTGTGTTCCTTTAGGAAACTCAGTGCTTTTGATGGACAGTTAAGTAATAGTTTCAAGATTTACTTCTTAGCCTATTCTTGGAGTGTTGATACATTTATATAACTGGATAAACTTTTGTAATTTTCCCAGGAAACCAATTCCCTGAGGCAGAGGTATGGTTTACCTAGACATTCAGTCTGTACTTTGAATGAAGGAACATTTTACTCACTAGAGAGATCCTTGCAAGAAACCACAGGACACTAAAGATATAAAACTAAAAATAAAGTCAATAATTAAGGATTTACAAAGATAAGTGAAATTAGATCAAATACCCTATAGGTGGTTGTGTGAGTGAATCTGAAAGTAGAGTTGGCCAATTTGGCATGGAGTTCTATTTATTGAGTATAATGAAATGTATTTCTACTTCATGAACAAATTTATGGCTGAGGTGGGAGTCTACATGGTGTCTGAGACAGGAGACACACAGGAATAGGAGATTTACCCCAGGAACTCAAATTCAGACATATTCTTCAGAGAAAGTACAGTTTGTCTTTCTTGCCTGAGTTCTCTTTGTTTCTAAAGACACTATTTGGTGATAACATTTTTTTTAATGTTTACTTATTTTTGAGGGGGTGGGGGCAGAGAGAGGAAGGCCCAGAATCTGACGTAGGCTCTAGGCATTAAGGTCTCAGCACAGAGCTCTATGTGGGGCTCGAACCCACAAACTGTGAGATCATGACCTGAGCCAAAGTCAGTTGCACAACTGACTGAGCCACCCAGGCACCCCTGGTGATAACTTTTAAGGAACATGATACAAATTATGTATGAAAATAAAGATTTCATGAGAAGAAAGGCAACTACAATTCTAAAAATGAGCAGTGCCTGGGTGGTTCAGTCAGTTGAGGGTCCAACTTCAGCTCAGGTCATGATCTTGCAGTTTGTGAGTTCATGCCCCACATCAGGCCCAGTGCTGTCAGTGCAGAGCCTGCTTTAGATTCTCTGTCCCTTTTCCTCTGTTTCTCCCCTGCTTATGCTCTCTCAAAAACAAATAGAAATTAAAACCAAAGCCCAAAAAAATGATAAATAACTATAAGCATCACAAAACTAAAAAGCCTGTGCTAGTGAGCAACTGTGACACTTCGTGAAAAAATCCCAGATCCTTATGGTCACAGAACACCCTTGACTTTATATTATACTTAGTGGTATGATAGTCATTCCTCAAAGAAGCCCCCATAAGCTGGCTTTAGCAATGAGGGACTTGTCCTTCCAGACTTGGTTTGAAGCAGCTGCCACATTGGCTCCCTCCAGCAGCAGCAGCTGTGGCATTTCCCAGGCCCAAATGGCATTCATCTGGAGCCCACTCTCACAATATTCTGGGATAAGTAGTAGTGTTCTTTCCAACCACCCCAGACCCCTTCCCTGTCTTCCTGCCCAGCTATTAGTGCCAACTCTTTCTTCCCCAGATACCCCTCCTCCAAGGCACAAGCAAGGGTACACATTTTTGAGATCATAAGAATTTCTAAACACAATGGAGCTAGAATAGACTTTCAGTTAATCTAGATATTTGAGGGATTCAAGCATGTATGTCTTACTTCCGAATCCTAAATCTAGATATTGTTGTTGTTAAAGTTAGACAGAAAGATGTGAGTTTGCAAAGAACACATTTGTTGGAGCTATCCTCTAGAGATTTCAAAGAGAGATGAACAATAAACCTTTCAATTATTTTGATTCAGTTTTTCTCTGGAGTTTACCAAAAGCAATTATTTTAGTAAAAAGGTGTCAGCGCAGATTAGCTGCTCAAATTTCCCAAGTTTTAAAGTAAGCCTAGACAAAGAGGGTTGAGCTAATTGAAAGCTGGGAACCATATTTTCTTTCTTTGATACCCCTTTGTGCCATAATGTCAACTCAATCTAGTGCTTCCTATCTTCATGGTGAAGGGAGGGCTTATACAGATGAAAAGCAGTTTTCCATTTTTGAAAGGAAACTGGTCTCAAAACTTGCTAAGAATTTAGAAAATGCATCTGCACAAAATAAATATGAATGACATTTTTAATATGTGCCATATTAATAAAGATAGTAATAACATACATTTTGCCAAATGCTTGTAATTGAAAATGTGCTTTCATATTTAGTTCCTTATTTTTTCATCATAGTCCTTTCATTAATGAGGAGAAAGAAGCATCTATTTTTAATAACACCCTTTGATTAAATAACAGACAAACATTTCTACTTTGAGTTACACAAGGATAGTAGGGCTAATTTTCGTTTTCACGGGAGTTCTACTGTATATTTGGTTCTTTGCACATCAGGCTAAATGGCAACCGGCCCTTTATTTAGAAAATCTTCATTTTCAGCTGTTGGCATTGCAATCCTTTCAGCTGCTCTTAGCCTCCAGAGCCTGCACATAATAAATAATACAATCTGCTGGAAGCCTCTAACAGCTTTAAATGTTTCTGCTAATGTGCCTTTGGCATTTTAGACCAGACTTTTAAAACTTCCCTAAAATCTAGGAATTACAAAGCATTTATGGGTTTAAAAGGGCATAAATTAATGAACTGCTTGATTTTCTTTTCGACGAGACCTCCATTTTCCATCTCAATCACTGAGCACTATCACTTCTGATATCCAAATGGCTGGGGCAGCTAATCGCCTGTTATAAATGACCACACTCTTTATCATATCTGCATTAAGATTGATCTACTGAATTGCTCTATTAGTTTGGGAACCAGTATATTAGAGCTGAAAAACCCAAATGAAAAATCTGCTCTTGTTGAATCTGTTAAAAAAAAAAAAAAAAAGCCTTTTGTTGTTGGTTCACATCTACTACAGCTGCTTCTTCCGTCTTTCAAATTCTAATCCCTAAGGCAGGTGTCTGATAGGTTAGGGTAAAAGTTAAAACTTCCATTGCATTCAGAAGTGAGGAGCAGGTAAGAAAGGAAATTTTTAAAAATTTTAATGTTTTTTATTTATTTCTGAGAGAGAGAGAGAGTGAGAGAGTGTGTGAGTAGGGGAGGGTCAGAGAGAGAGGGAGATACAGAATCTGAAACAGTCTCCAGGTGCTGAGCTAGATGTCGGCACAGAGCCCGATGCGGGGCTCGAACCCACCAACCTTGAGATCACGACCTGAGCTGAAGTCGGACGCTTAACCGACTGAGCGACCCAGGCACCCTGAAAGGAAATTAAAGAAAAACAAATTTCCCATATATTTTCATCTCAAAAATATTCTCTGAGAAATTCCCAATGGGCAATGTGGGATGTGTACTATTAGTAACATTGAAAACTGTTTTAAGAACGCTTTCAAGCCACCTGAAGTAAAGCTAGTTTTACTCTAAGAACTAAAGAAGAGTTATTTCATAAAAGGGATCATTGTATTTGCTATTTTTGTGCCTATAATGCAAAACTTTTCAATTTGAGGTTTTGCACATTTTTACACACACACACACACACACACACACACACACACATGGGCTAGACCTTTGTTGAAACTGTTAAATCTTTTTCCATGTGGAATATAATTTTAAAAACCTTAGTTCAACAATTTAAGAATGCCATTGCTGATCAATAGTCTACACTTCCATTCATTATAATTTAGCATTTCCAAAAGGGGGTGAACTTGGTCATGCATACTTTTCAAATTCTATTAATTCTGCATACTTAGCTAGAATTGGAGCTAAAATGGAATCATTGACATTATTTCATTAAAATACTTTGTTAAAGACCGTGAATTCACTCAAAAGAAAGGCTGAACTTCTAAATGGAAGAAGAACTCAAATTAGTATCAGTGACATGTCAAAACTATAGATATGGCAACTATACTAATTCTTTGTGTTCTGTGATACTACGCTGCCTTGACCTTTCTGGCACTTGTCTTTTTGGAATTTTGGCCTCAATATTTGAACATATTTTAGGGAGCTGAAATTGCTACTCTATTTCCTTGGAAAGAAAACCTATCTAACATGTTTGATGATGCACTAATTGATCTAGGAATCTTTATTATCAATCATGATTTTTCTACTAACTTCCATTCTGCTTTACCAAACTACTCAACTAGCATTTTATTTTTGCTTCCTTGCAATCTCATCAATAAAATATACTTAAAAATTAAGCTCTATTAAAATACAATTTATTTTTTGATAATTATGTATAAGAGGTTATAGTAGATCTAGTTATTCATGATCTTTCCCCCTTGGATTGATATGTTACTTGACATAATATTTATGTTCACTGTTACATTCTTTTAACACTTTTTGAATGTATTCTCTATGTTGTGAGACTTAGAGATAAATGGTATGGAGTCAAAAATGAAAATAATACTGTCTAGCCTTTTATCATAGGAAGCTATAAACAAGCTTCTGAGTAAACTGTCATAAAATTTATTGAATTGAATTCATGAATGCTCAAGTGGTTAGAGGACTTTTCTAAGCAACAGCAAAGAAAAAGCGTAACAAAATAATCATTTTAAAATGGTCATGTGAGACATAAACAAAGAGAAAACTTGGGTTGTCATGGGTAGAAAAACATGGGTTGTCATTAAAAATACTAATGTCAGAGCAAGAATTTAAAACCTAAGCTTTGTCCCAGTTGTAAGGTAGGACAAGAAATTTGCAAATCTTGAAGATTTGAAATTTAAGCAGATATTTAAAGGGGGTAAGAGTGCCCTTTAGACCCTAATGGAGAGCAAAACTAAATCGTCCATAGGATCCACAATTTAGACTTTGAAGATTTCAACATGGACAGTTAACAGAATAACACAGTGAACAACAAAAGACTAAAAATGAATAGAGATTTTTTTAATAAATTTCTGTTTCTTATTTAAATCCACATTAGTTAACATATATTTTAATAATGGTTTCAGGAGTCAAATTTAGTGATTCATCACATACATATAACACCTAGTTCCCCTCCCAACAAGTTCCCTCCTTAATGCCCATCAACCATTTAGCTGATTCCTCCACCTAACACCCCTCCAGCAACCCTCAGTTTGTTCTCTGTATTTAAATGTCTCCTATGGTTTGCCTCCCTCTCTGTTTTTATCTTAATTTTACTTTCTCTTCCCTTCTCCTATGTCCATATGTTTTCTTTCCTAAATTCCACACCTGAGTGAAATCATATATTTGTCCTTCTCTAAGAAAGCATAATCATTTAGCATAATACTTTCTAATTCCCATCCACATTGTTGATAATGACAAGATTTCATTCTTTTTGATCATCAAGTAATATTTCATTGTATATATGAATACCACATCTTTATCCATTCAGCAATATTGGGGATAAAAATTCAGAAGAATTAATCTGGGCCACTTTCTTACACCAAATTAAAAAAATCAAAATGGATGAAAGACCTAAATGTCAGACAGGAAACTATCAAAATCCTATAGGAGAAAACATGTAACAACCTCTTTGACCTTGGCTGCAGTAACTTCTTATTAGACCTGTCTCTGAAGGTAAGGGAAACAAAAGCAAAAATGAACATTGGGACCTCATGAATAAGGATATTTTAAATAAAATGAAATAGGACTTTTTAGAAATAAGAGATAAAAAACAGAGGTTGAAACTAAATGTGTATGTTCTGGGTCAGCGTGGAAAGTTGTAAAAGAATGTTACTCTTGTCCTAACAGAAACAAGGCAAATCAATGACCTACTTAGTTACTATTTTCTACTCATTATAGAAAATATAGAGAAATAAAAGTGAAATGAATGAATTAAACTTAAGATAATGCAAATAGAAAGGATCCATGGGTACTCTGATCCATGACTGAAAAAGGAGGTAAGGTATTTGCAATAGCTTGAGATAAGGGCAATCAGCCCACTTTTCAAAAAGCTTTTATTTGCCATTTGTTAACTGACAAGGCAGGTTAGAATCAGAGAATCCCTACATGCAGAACAAAATTGTAGTACCCTAAAAGCATTGTCCACCAGTGTCCACAGAACTCTAGAGGTTGTACCAAAAATCCAGAGGCTGAGAAGAAAAAAATAATAGAAACTCATCAGGGATTCTAGGTTTTCCAATAAGGAAGTGACAAGAACAGGAGTGTGTCTCTTTCTGGAGATAAATCTAACTCACATCAGTCCCTATTGAAATTTTACAAAAATGTGACACAAAAACCCATGGAAAAGAAAATAAATGTGAAATCTGTTTGATAAAGTAAACAATCAGTAGAGGTAGACACAAAGATACTCCAGATGTTGGAATTATCAATCATTGACCTTAAATATCTCCAATAAAATGTTAAGGGATCTAGTGGGATACATAAGCAATGTGAATGAAAAGAGAGAACATTCTAGGAAGTATTTAAACTAACAAAAATGCCTTAAATAGAATTCTTGATACAATAACATAGTAGTAAAAATGATGAGATCAATAGAAGATTAAATAAAGGTCAATAGCGAATGATCATCTTGAAACACAAAGAGAAAAATTAGTTTAAAAAAGAGTCTTCTGGAAAATATAAAGTGGTTTCACATACTCATAATTCAACTCAGGAGAATAGAGAAAATAGAACACATGAAATATGTGAGAAGATAATGGCAGAGAGATTTCCAAAATAGATGAAAACCATCAACCAACAGATCACTAAACACAAGAGAAGTTACATTAAAAAACCCTATATATGGGTATATTATAATGGAATAGATAAAAATCATATCAAATATCTGAACTTAAGGGCATCCAGAGAAAAATAATACCTTACTGACAGGGGAAAATTATGTGAATGCTAATATTATATCAGAAACCACAAAAGCTGGGAGAAAAAATCTGAAAGTAAAAGCTGGTTGTCTTCGTTCTCATTCTTTTGGACTACACATCTTGGGACTTCTTAGCCTCCATAATGATATGAGCCACCTCCTTATTCTATAGATAGATGGAAAGAATGATAGATATAGTACAGGTGCCCCTACATTAGATAATCCTAGTTAACCACTTAAGAGAAGCCAGGAGCTAGGTTACTGTGTATATAATACTTTCAAACATACATATAAAAACATATAATAGTTTCAAACTAACATTGTTAGTTTTTGAAAAACTAACAAATACAGTGAGGTTGGCTGGTTGCTCCTAATATTACCAGCCAAAGGGGTGCAAGAAAAGGATGAACTCAGGGACTCAAATTGCCAACCCAAGAATGACCTAAATGACCTCAGAGCTTCTGTATGTGCCCTGAAGGATGGGCTTCTTTTCTGTAGGCCAGATTGATATGGCTAAAAAGAAAACATAGAATCTCGTTGGAAGAGCAGCTGAATTACAATGCAAGTTGAATTTTCAGTCTTATAGAGTGTCTACTCTTAAAATGAGAGCATCTTCAGGATAGAATGAGGCCCTATAAGTTGGAATGGGGACGTGAGGGAAAATTCTGAAGAGGCTAGGGATAGTGAAGCTCTAAATTCTGATGAATCTTCTCTACCAGACAAGCAGACCCCATTCCCAAGGGTAGTGGTTTATCCACACTCAGTGGTAGCATCCCAATCTGAAGGGATTCACTTCATTGCCTGAGACACTGTAAGGGTTCCCCAGACAGAGTGGCCGTGAAAGGCAATGCTCATTGTCTTTAATTCCCACCTATACCACTCTTCTTTGTTTTTAGAACTGTAAGTTCAAGTCATAGCAGAACCTTAAATGTGAGGTATAAAGTGTAACCCATGAGGAGATATGTTACAGTTCAAAAGGACTGCTGCAGTTTTCTAACTTAAACAGACAGAAATTCAAGGAACATATGTGGAAATGGTTACAAAGGCTTGAGATAATGGTGGAAGAAACACATATTTGGGTTAGGTTGAATTTATTAATGAGACCTCAGAGATTGTGCTTAATGTTGCAGCTTGGGAAATTAAAAAAGGCTCAAACAGTTGGGTTGGTTGGCTGAAACAAGGACCAAAGGTGTCCCATAGTGAGCTAATTAGATAGATCAGATCTGCCATGGGTTAATGTTGAGAATATAATTCAAAGGCTTAAGAGATTGAAATGGCAGAGTAAATTAACCACAAAGAGAATATCCAGAAGACAAGTTTTAACCACCATTGCAAGTAATACATTTGGGAATTGAATCTTAGCATCCTTGAAAAACATTGTGATTAATCTTCTCTGTAGGCCAGATCTTAGAGTGGGAGCCATGGTCACTGCATTGGAAAACTTAAACACAATGAGAATAATTGGTTCACAAGCTGGCAGGGGCCAAGTGGCTGCACTAAACTGCCAAAGAAAAGGGGAGTGTAGCTACCATAATAGATGGTAGGTGGTGGAGCCAAAGCAGCAATCAGAACAGTATGATTTACAGAACTAAAATGTAGGCTAGTTGACCATGGTGTTCCTGGAAGTGAAATGAATAGCAAGTGTCTTAATACCTGCAGATTTGATTTCTCAAGAGAGCCCCCTTTCAGTCAGGTATAAAATGTGTGCTATTCTCACAAGAAAAGACCAATTTTAGTTAGTAAAATCAATGGTTACTTCAGTTACTAAAATTTTGGTAGGGAATTTTGAGGAAATATTAAAAAGCCTACAGATAAGTGTTTGATCTTCAGTTTTGTCACCAAATATGTAAAATACAAGTCCATTGTAGAAAGACCTAAAGATGACTGTGTTGAAATTTAAAACAGTATATACAGTCTCTTTAGCTTTACATGAGCCAGATAATGTCATAGATGCTATATATGTAATACTTCTGAGGAAATGATGCACCAAAGAACTTGCAATTCAAAGAATTTTATAGTAATTTTACAGTCTAAAAAATTGAATATGTGTTGGAATTATATTGTAATACTTCTGTTAAATATTTTAAGCTAGATATAAGAGACTTCATTTTATCTTGACAGATGGTGCTTCTGCTATATTTGGTCAAAAATATAAATAATTATTGGGATGGTAAAAGAAGGGACTGATGCTTTCCTTACTGCTTTGTTCCACTGCATTATGCATATTGAAAATATTTGTGCTTAGTTTCTGAAGAGGAATCTTAAAATTGTCATGGATACAGTTGTGAAAATTGTTCAGCCCATATGACAGATGCTATGAATCATTAACAGTTTATGGAACTTGCAGAAGAAATAGAAGACAATGAATTCAGTAATCTTATATTCTTTGCCAGTTGACTCCGGTTCAACATGGAAGAGTTTTTTAAGAAAGATTTACTGTACTCTTAATTCCACTTGCAGATTTTCTTGAAACCAAGGAGTGTCTGCCAAATATTTAATAATAAAAGGCAAAAAAATGGCAGCATGTTTTCTTTTCTCACAGATATCACACTGCATATGAATGAGCTCAATTCAAGGAAAGGAAAACTTATTTGTTATCTAAATAGACAGCTATGAAATGTATATTGAAATTGAAATTTTTCAAAATAAGAATGTATTACAATTTTACATATTTTTCTAACATGAATCAATGTAGAGATGATTTTAGTTGAAACTGTTATACACATGTGTACTTATACTGTGAAATCTACAAAAGCTGAAAAACTTGGGGTCATGATAAATTCAGTTTCATTGTTTTTTTAAAAAATTTTTGACGTTTACTTATTGTTGGCAGAGAGAAACAGAGCATAAGTGGGGGAGGTTAGAAGGAGGGTGAGACACAGAATCGGAAGCAGCCTCCAGGCTCTGAGCTGTCAGCACAGAGCCCGATGTGGGGCTGGAACTCACAGACCACAAGATCATGACCTGAGCCAAAGTCTGATGCTTAACCAACGGAGCCACCCAGGTGCCCTAGTTTCATAGTTTTTTAATGAGGTATAACACACATAACATATTAGTTTCAGTTTTAAAATGTAATGATTCAATATTTATATATATTGTGAAATGATCACCCCAATAAGTCTAGCTGACATCTGTCACTATGCATAGTTATTTGTTTCCTTGTGATGAGATCTTTTAATAGCTATTCTCTTAGCAATTTTCAATGTTGTAATGCTGTATTATTAACTGTAGTCATTAAGCTGTCCATTCAATCCCAAGGGCTTATTTATTTTATAATTTTGTACCTTTAGACACCCTTTATCCATTTCACCCACCCATTCCTCTAGCAACCACCAATCCATTGTCTGTATCTCTGAACACAGTTTGTTCTTTTTTGGTTTGTTTTTGACTCTACATGTAAGTGATAAAACATAGTTTTGTCTTTCCTTGTCTTTGACTTATTGGATTTAATATAATGCTTTCAGGGTCTATCTACGTTGTTGCAAATGGCAAGATTTCATTTTTTTAATGTATAAATAATACTTTGTTGTCTATATGTATCAGACTTTCTTTATCCATTTATCCATCAATGGACACTTAAGACATTTCCATATCTTGGCTATTGTAAATAATGCTGCAATGAAGATGGGGGTGCATATATCATTTTGTACTAGTTTTCCATTTTCCTCAAATACATAACCAGAAATGGAATTACTGGGACATAAGGTGGTTTTATTTTTAATTTTTTTGAGGAATCATTTTTTTCTGTAGTGGCTACACCAACAGTGGATGAGTGTTCCTTGTCTCCACATCTATACAAACATCTGTTGTTTCTTGTCTTTTTTGAACATAGCCCTTCTAACAGATGTGAAGTGATAACTCACTGTAGTTTTTATTTGCATTTCCCTGGTAATCACCAGGTTGTTGAGTGTTGAGCATCTTTTCATGTACTTCTTGACCATGTCTTCATGGAAAAATGCAAATTTAGATCCTCTACCCATTTTTTAATCACTTGTTGCTTATTTTTTGTTGTTAAGGTATATAAGTTCTTTATATATTTTGGATACTAACCCCTTTTTTAATGTTTTTTTAAACTTAATTTCTGAGAGTGAGTGAGAGCGTGAACAGGGGAGGGTCAGAGAGAGAGGGAGATACAGAATCTGAAACAGGCTCCAGGCTCTGAGCTAGCTGTCAGCACAGAGCCTGACGTGGGGCTCGAACCCATGAACCATGAGATCATGACCTGAGCCAAACGAAGTCAGTCACTTAACCAACTGAGCCACCCAGGTGCCCTGCTAACCCTTTATCAGATAGATGATTTACAAATATTTTCTCTAATTCAGTATGTTGCCTTTTTGTTTTGTTGATCTCCTTCTTTGCTGAGAAGACAGACAGACACACACACACACACACACATAGTACTCTTTTGAAATTAATATTTACCATGTTGACATAAGAGTTAGTAAATTCGCTTAACTTGGAAAAACATTTTCAAATTAAAGAGTTTTGCCTCTATGGATGCATTAATGGAACTTATTTTTGTATTTAAGTTAGTCATTGGAAAATCTTTACTTATCTGTGGAAAAACTTGGTTTTTAATCTACATATGCAATTATAAGTTTAATGAAACATAAATATAAGCCATATATTTCCAATTATGTTTTAGCATTTAATAAGAAACATACTGTAAGGATAAAATTGACACCTGATTTCAACAACTTAGAATGAAAAATGTGAAAATCTTAATTTTATATATATTAAAATGATTAAGAGAATATTTAACTGATTTGAAAAGAAAATATCTCCTATAAGTGAATTACGGAAAACATATTAAAATTAAGTCCTCCCCTTTCTTATATTGTTTTTACTGTAAATACCACAAAATTTTAAATTAACTGTCAGGAAACACTGTGTTTCTATTAGTACTTCATTGGAGCAACTACAAAAAAAAATCACAGTTTGAGTAAATAAGATATTGGTAGACAGAAAATCAAGTCATGAAAATATTTAAGTAATATAAAAGAATCCAGAGAAAGAAGCAAAAAGAGACTAATAGAGGCTAATAAACTTTATTAACTAAAGAACTTCAACAGCTTGATATTTTGATGATTTCTGTTTCTGACACATAGAGAAGAGAGGCTTGATTTATCCTACCAAGTGGGGAAAATGAGATAAAAGAAAATGAAAAGGATAAAATATATAACCAATAGTTCAGAGAACACTGGACATCAGAGAGTGAAGGACAATGGTCTTGAGAAATGGGAAACAAACAATTTGAGCCCTACAGTTCTCTCAGCTTAGTATCTACTGAAAGCTTCTGTGGCATTACAGAGGGATGTGGAACACAAGAGATTACATATGTTGAAGAGATGGATATTAGAGTCCAGAGAAACCACAACAACAAGAGATTACATATAAAGTAACAAAAAGCAGAGAACTGCAGAGAGCAAGAATTCCACATATCAACATGGAGTTTCTCTTTAGTAGTAGGCAGAGTACTGGTCAGAATGTATCTTTGGAAGAAAGAAACACATCTTAGAAAAGAACCAGCCACAAGAATAGGAAAATATATACTAGGAACTCACAGAAGACTGAGTACACAGTCAGAGCTCATTGGTCAAATATTTCATTGATTACTGAAACATTGGGTGGCATACCCCTCTGGTCTTGCATGAGAAGTGGGTGACAATCAGTCCTAGTTTAAACAAGATTATGGCCTGAATTGACCAACCATAAAATAAAGCCCAAAAGATCAAACCATTTCAAAGTAATTTACTTGCTTTCCAGAACAAAACTGGAAGAATATTTACAGGAACATAAAAAATGACTAGACCCTAAAAATGTAAAATTAACAAGAAGAGGAGTCTAATACAAAAGTAACAGGCATAAAAAGAAGCAGGAATGAATGACAAATAATTTGCAGGATAACAAATATATCCATAACTAAAAAATATATAATAACTATCAGAAGAAGATGAGTAGTAGTTATTATAACTGTACTTCAGATGTTAAAAATCTAGAGATGTACAGATATTTAAAGAGGAATGTTGAAATTCAAAATACACTAGATGAGATTAATGAAAGTTTAGATTTTGCAGATTAGTTTACTTGAAGGCATAACAATAAAAAACAATTCCAAATGAAACAGAAATAGCACTTACAGATACAAACTTAAAAATGACAGCAGATTTTTTATCAGAAACAATGCAAGCAAGAATACAATGGAGCAATGTCGTAAAGTACATGAATAAAAGATAATTCTGTACCCAGTGAAAATATTTCAGCTCTATTGTAAAATTCAGATTTCTTTCAGACATCCAAAAGCTGAAAGCATTTATTGCCAGAAAACCTACACTGCCAAAATGCTCTTCTTAGGCAGAAGAAAAATAAAACCAGGAAGAAATATGAATCTGTACAGATGGAATAACTGAAGAGTTACCAGCAATTATATTAGTAAATATGCAAGATAACCTACTTAGATTAATTTTCAAAAGATTGTTGAGTATTTCAAAAAAATAGTGTACAATTAATAACATGTAAAGTTAAAATGCTTGACAACAGAGGACAAAGATCAGGTAGAAAGAAATGGAAGTATGGTATTTTAAGGTTGCTACAGTCTATATGAAGTGGCATAATATTTATTGAATGTAGACTGTAATAAGCTGCATTATTTGTTTATAAGATATAAACAAAACAAAAACTTCAAGTTAATACACCAAGAGAGGAAATAATTATTGCTTGTACTTCAGTAGATCTAGGTATATTCAAATTGTTTATTTCTTGCTTGTATTTCAGTAGCTGTGTCTTCTAAGGAATTGGTCCATTTCTCTAGCTTACCAAATTTGGGGGCACAGAGCTCATCTTTTTTTTTTTTCTTTTAAGTTTGTTTATTTATTCTGAGAGAGAGAGGGGCATATGAGTTGGGCAGGGAAGAGAGAGAGGGAGAGAGAGAGAATCACAAGCAGGCTCCATACTGATAGTGTCTAGTTCAATGTGGGGGTTGAACTCAAACCTACTAGATCATGACTTGATCTGAGATCAAGAGTCAGAGGCTCAACCGAGTCACTCAGGTACCCTGAGCTCTTCTTAATATTGCTTTACTTTTTTTTTTTTAATGCCATGGATCTGTAGAGACTTTTCCTCTTTTATTTCTCATAGAGTAATTTGCATATTCTCTTTTTTTCTTAGTTCTACTGGCTGAAGGCTTATCATTAATTTTTTCTCAAAGAACTAGCTTTTGCTTCCTTTAATTTTTCCTGTTGAATTCCTGTTTTCAATTTTAGTAAAATGCAAATTTATTAATCCAATTAATGTACTGAGTTAAACACCCTCAATTGAAGAAATACAATGTTAGGCTAAATAAAAACACAAGCTGTAAGTATATACTGCCTAAAAAGCACATCTTAAATATAAAAACACAAATGGGTTAAAATTAAAAAGATAGGAAAGTTTATACCTTACTGTCACTAATTAATACAAATCTGGAGTGGCTATGCCCTATTTTAGACAAAGCAGATTTTAGAAAAGAGAATTTCACCAGAAATAAAAAATATTCTGTCATTACCATACTGTATATAACAAATATACATATTTAATGCTACTTAAAATGATGGAATGAAAGGTGATTAAATTCAAAGAAGATATAAACCAATAGTTACAGCCTCAGAATTCAGTATTTGGTTTTCAATAATTAATAGACTAAGTACAGAAAGTTATTAAAGATACAGAAAACTTGAAGTACTAGATCAACCATCTTTACCTAATTGATATTTGTAGAATACTCTCCTATCAAAAAATAGAATACACTTTCATTTCAAATGTACATGGGACATTTATCAAAATAGACCATATTTGAGACCTCAAAATACTGCTAAAAAATGGAGATGCTCAGGGGCGCCTGGGTGGCTCAATGGGTTAAGCGTCCGACTTCAGCTCAGGTCATGATCTCACGGTTAGTGGGTTTGAGCCTCAGGTGGGGCTCTGTGCTTACAGCTAGCTCAGAGCCTGAAGCCTGCTTCAGATTCTGTGTCTCCCTCTCTCTCTTACCCTCTCCTGCTCACGCTCTCTCTCTCTCTCTCTCTCTCAGAAATAAAATAAAATATTTTAAAAAATGGAGATACTCAAATGCCAAAAGTTAAATACTATTCTAATTAAATCTGAGGTAACTGGTTTTTTTTTTCAAGTAAAAGGAAGTTTAAGATGAAACTTAGGTTAAATACAAATGAAATGTTTAATTCACAAGAAAATATTAAAGAATTTTAAGTGCATTCAATAAAATATCCTCGAAATAATGCAAAATTTGAGAGAATTATAAAGCAAAAGACAAGATGTATTTCCATGGTATATGATGGAACAATGCCATTAACATGTAATCAACAATTCAATAATACACATCCTTCTCAAGCGCATAAGAAAAATATACAAAAAATACATATACTGAGCCATAGTAATGATTTAATTTTAACAGCTGTAGTGAGTTATAGTTTCTATACAATAAAATCAGTTATTTTAAGGATAGAATTCAAAAGTTTTAGTAAATTTACAGTTATGTAACCATCGTTAAAACTTGATTTTAGAATATTTCTATTCACCTGATAAAGAAATCTGAGGCTTACTTGCATTTACTGCTTCCCATTGTCAACCCTTGGCACATACTAATGTATTTTCTGTATCTATAAATTTGTCTTTTCTGAATTAGATACATTAGTCATACGATATGTGGTCTTTTATGTCTGCATTCTTTCACTTAGTGTCATGATTTTGAGGTCCTATATGGTAACATGTGTTTGTTCCTGTTTAATGCTGAATCATATTTCATAGCATGAATATGCCACCTTTTATTTGACTATTCACCAATTGGTGGACATTGATTTTCCCTCCACTACTCTCTCCCCTACTATTTGCTTATGATAAAGAATGCTGCTATAAACATCCATGTACAGGTATCTATATGGAAATACATTTCCATTAATTTTGGGTTAATATCTAGGAGTTGAATTCTTGATCAGATGATAAATTTATATTTAACTTTCCGAGAAACTGTCAAACAATTATTCAAACATGTTTCCAACTTTTTACATGGTAAACATCAAAGTTTGAGGCTTATAGTTTCTCTTTATTCTCACCAGTGCCAGTTCTGTCTTTGGACTTGTAGTCATTCTACTGGGAAAGAAGTAGTATTTTATAGTGGGTTTAATTTTCAATGAGTAATGAAAGTGAGTAACTTTTCATGTACCTATTAGCCATTCAAATATTTTATTTGGCTAAATGTCCATTTATTGGATGGATGAAAGTTTTCTATCAGATATATGATTGCAACTATATTCTTGCATTCTGTACTTACCTATTTGCTTTCTTTTTTTCCTTTCATAGTTTATTGACCTATTTCCTTTCTTAATGGTATCTTTAAATGAAAAAATATTTGATGAACTTCAAAATAATCAAAATTTCCTTTATTATGATTTTGGTAACACATATAAAAGTCTTTACCTAACTCAAGTACATGAAAACTTGCTCCTATTTTTTAATACGAATTGTATAGATTTAGCTTTTAAACTTGATTGTTGGGGTTCCCTAAGACTAAAAGTAGGTTGCATGATTTGCTAGGTAGACTTAGAGAACTCAGCATAAGGTACAGTTAAAATTTATCACAGTGAAGGCATGAAGCAAAACATGTGAGGAAAAAAGGTGCACTTAGTGAAGTTTAGAAAGAAATCACGTTTCCAAAGGTACTTTCACAGTGGACTCTCAGGAGGTGCTTAAGTCATTCAGAATCTAATTGTCACAAAGCATGTGGGATATTGCCTTTTAAAGAAGCTCATTAGAGATGAATTGATCTTGTTTTTTACTGGTGTTAGTCATGTAGGCATACTTTGCCTAGTATGTACCCAAGCCCCAGACATTCAGAAGGAATGCCAGTATTCGGCATAAACCTTAAGATGTTGAGCATCTTTTCTTGTGTCTCTTAGCCTTCTGTGTGTCTTCTTTAGGAAAATGCCCATTTTTTAATGATGATGATGATGATGATGATGGTTGGTGTTCAGGTATATAAGCTGTTTATATGGCTGGGATATTAATCTTTAGTGAATATATCATTTGCAGATATTTTCTTCCATTCACGACATTGCCTTTTTCTTTATTGATGGTTTCCTTCACTGCGCAGAAGTTTTTTGTTTTTTGTTTTTGTTTTGTTTTGTTTTATGTAATCCCAATAGTATAGTTTTACTTTTGCTTCTCTTGCCTGAGGAAACATATCTATAAATAGATTGCTAAGGTTGATGTCCAAAAAAATCACTGCCTCTTTTTTCTTTAAAGAGTTCTATGGTTTTATGCCTCACTTTTAGGTCCTCAATCCATTTTGAATTTATTTTTGTATACGTTTGTAAGAAAGTGGTCCAGATTCATTCTTTAACAGACAGCTATCCAATTTTTCCAATGCTGTTTATTGTTTATTTGCTCATTATATATTATTGCCTCCCTTGTTGTAAATTAACTGACCCCATAAGTGGATTTATTTTTGGGTTCTTTAACCTGTTGCACTGATCCATGTGTCTCTTTTTCTCCCAATAACACCAGACTATTTTGATTATTTAATGCTTTGTAATACAGCTTTAAATCTGGGAGTACCTCCAGTGTACTCTCAGTAGTGTAATACCTCCAGCTTTGTTCTTCTTTCTCAAGATTGCTTTGGCTTTTTAGAGCCTTTGTGGTTCTATAAAAATTTTAGTATTATTTTTTCTAGTTTTGTGAAAAATACTCTTAGTATTTTGATTGAAATGACTTCAAATCTATAGATTCCTTTGGGAAGTACAGACCTTTTAACAATATTAATTCTCCCAATCTGTGAGCATGTTATATCTTGCTATTTGTGTTGTCTTCAATTTCTTTCACAAATGTTTTATAGTTTACAGAGTCTATGTTCTTCACCTTCTAGGTTAAGTTTATTCAGAAATAATTTTAATTGTGTTTTGTTCACTGGTAGCACATAGAAATACATTTTTAAAAAGTTGTTATTGTGTTATGAAATATTGTTTGCTTTGTAAAATATTCTATTTTGTAATTCTGTAAGTTTTTCTATATACAAAATCACATTGTGAATCTGAAGGGTTTTTTTATTTCTTCCTTTACAAATGAAATATTATGTATTTCATTTTCTTTTTTTGTTGCATTGCTAGAACCTCTAGCATTAGGTTGAAAAGAAGTGGAGCTAGTGGTCATTCTTGCTTTGTTCCTGATCTTCTAAGCGATAAACTATTTAGTGTCCTTGCCATATTTTAGCTGCAATCTCACACCCAAATAGTTGTAAATAAAAATTATCTTTATCATTCATTTGGTGGCCAAGTTTGATCTAAACTGATGTGTGACCATTCTAGTCTTATTCCACTTAATGTGAATAGTCCTATATTTCACTGTAGAAATATATATTTTTGAAATGAAAGGTACTGTACCAGTGCTGCTAAAAATAGGGTATATGCAAATGTACCTAAAATAATTTCAGATTCTAAGATTTATTTAGCTCCAAGGACTTCGGATAGGGGTTGTGACATTATAGTAGGTTCTCAATAAATACATATTGACCATTTAAAAAAATGAGTCAAGCATAATACCATAAATGAAAACTGTCTTACAATTCAGGTTTTAGCTTATGCCATTAATTACTTGTGTGACCTAGAAGCATTCCTTTATATTTGGAATTAGTTTTTGTCTCTTAAATAAAGAAATTAACCTAAGGTAGTTTGAAGATTCTTTCTAGCTCAATTTTATTATTCAATATTAAGTTTAGCAAACCATTAGGTTCCACACACAAAAAAAAGAAACTTAAATACACAGAGCTTTTTAGTTATGATTGCAAATAATTTTCTACTTCTTGACTTTGGGTCATAGGAGCAAACTAGTTATTATTAGAGAAAATATGGGAGCCCATTAGCACCCAATTACTTTAACAAAGGGCAAGTTCTATTGAAATCCCACACAAGAATTTTTTTTCTTCTTAAAACGTTCAGGGTTTATACAAGGTGCCAATCAGGCTCAATATCTGATTAAAAACCATAACTAGGTTGAAAGTAAATGAAGGTAAGGAGATCTAAAGAAGGCCAATTTAATTATCATACATATTGTTGGATAAGTCAGAGGAATAACTGAGGTAGGTTACTTGTACTTTTTCTGCCTATAAGACTTATTCCCTGGAGACAACCACCTTAATCAATTTTCTTTCTCATTTTTTTTTCTACAAGTTTACATGCTACTGTCTTTGGTATAACAAAAGTACCCAATTTTTGGCAAAAGATGAGTAGTATAATTAAAAAAAAAAAATAAACTACAGGGGCGCCTGGGTGGCTTAGTCGGTTAAGCGTCCGACTTTCGCTTAGGTCATGATCTCGTGGTTCGTGGGTTCGAGCCCCGCATCGGGCTCTGTGCTGACTGCCAGCTCAGAGCCTGGAGCCTGTTTCAGTCTGTGACTCCCTCTCTCTCTGACCCTCCCCTGCTCACACTGTCTCTCTCTCCTAGAAATAAATAAAACATTTTTAAAAAAAATAAAAAAAATTTAAAAAACTAGTTTAAAATATTATCCATATAGTACACTAGTTAATGTGGATTGCTTTATTTTTTTATAAAGTAAAAGTATAAAATAGATACTACTATTACTAATCTGTTTTACAGATGAAGAAAGGGATTTAATGGGATATATCATTTGCCCAGGATCAGTCACTTGGTATATAGAGCCATGACTTTATACAGGACTGTCTGAAACTCAGTTTGAAATCAAAATCTCTGCTCTTAGCCATTAAATTTTACAGTCTGCTCTCTACTGATATCTAAAGAAACATCCACAATTGTGAGTAAACAGCTTATTTCTTTTCTCACAATGCTTTATCTTAAACATATACGAATTCTATATATTTTTGGTAGTTTAAAAAGTAGCTACTTATGGGGCCCCTTGACTCCTTTGGTTAAGCGTCCAACTTCTGCTCAGGTCATGATCTCACAGTTCATGAGTTCGAGCCTCATATTGAATTCTGATGACAGCTCAGAGCCTGGAGCCTGCTTCAGATTCTGTGTCTGTCTGTCTTGTTCCTTCAAAAATAAAAACCATTAAAAAAGTTTTAAAAAACAAAAATTAGTTCTTCTTTAACTTCATCTGGTACTAAAAATGACATTATTTATTATAGATTTTTTAAATTCAGTGTATCTGATGTTTACATATGTATAAAATGTATTTTAAACATTTCGATAAGCCAAATAAATCAGATCATACTGGGAAATGCAACCCTTGCAGAAGTAATTAACGTATGTTTATCATCCTCTTCTGTGTTTCTCACAGGTGGTATCACATTATATGTCAGATTAAAGTACAACTGTATTTTTATTTTTAATAATATGTATATACACTATATATTCCTTCCATTTTGTTATCTTTTAAGTTATTTTCCTTCTTATTCAATATGCCTAGAATACATAGAAGATGATGTTTAGAATAAATATTCCACATTCAGTATCATAAAAGCAAAACATTCATTAAATACATCAGTAATATGCTTTATAAGCATTGCTATATTTTGGATTTCAATGGAAGTGTTTTGGATGTGATCTATAAGCATTAAGTGATGTGATTAAAATTCTGGTAAAGTATATGCAGGTGGATGCTGATATATTTATTAATATCAGTGATTCATTCTAAGAAGGAACAAAAATGTATATTAAATAGGTTTATAATTTTTCGATTAATGAATCTTCTAACATATAATGAGACCTATACTAGCTTTTATATACTTTTTAAATAGTACACTGTGTATTCCCAGAAGAATAGCTGTGTATCTGAAATAGTAAGTTTATGATACTATGTAATTTTGTTCTTCAGCTTTTTGATTATATTTCATACAAACTGGCCTCACTTCCCAGCATCTTAAAAGCATTAACTTACTGTCAGTTTCCCTTAATGGAAGTGTGCTACTTAACTAATTTTTAAAAATGTATTTAATTGTCTCCATTCCAAACCCCACCCCCCAGCAAACAAGAAATTCTTCCACCAACACTACATTTACCCAAAATATAGTTCTAATCTCACTAGCCTTCATAATTAAAGTTCTCAGTTGAGTAGTATACTACCACTACTTCCATTTCTGCCCTAAAGTCAACATATTCTTCAAAACCATTTCAATCAGATTTCCTGTCACTGCTTTCTTTCAAAAGATCAACAATGACTCCATATTGATTAATCGAAATCACATGACTCTGCTCTTAGGCCACATTTGAAGCCTAATTAGCAGTCAATACTTTTGACTATTCTCTCTCTCATTAAATCACTATACCTCCTTGCAGTCACTTTTAAACTGCTAGTTCTTCTATTATTGTGAATCTATCTCCCCAAAATATCTGCCATTTATTCTCCTCTAACATTTAAATGATGTTCTTAGGGCTCCATAGTCGTGGTGATTTCATACACTCTCATGTCTTCAGTGACCACTTATGATTCTCTAAACCGTATCTGTAGTCCAGATCTCCAACCTCAGCTACATTCTTTATATCCAACTGATTTATTATCACATCTATTTCTATGTTCTATGAAAGTTTCAACCTTAAAATTTCAAACTCAAGCTAATTTTCCCTTTTCCTTGCAGATATGTTTTTGATCTATTAACTGGGCCACTATTCATTTTTTAAGATGAAATCTGGGCATCATAATCACATCTCTTCTGTTTCCTACAAATCTGACTTGTGAATATATAATAACTCTGTCCATTCTTTTATACTGTGGCAAAAGATACATAATATAAAATTAACAACTTTAACCTTTAAAAATATACAATTCAGGGGCATTAAGGGCATATGTAATGTTGTGCACCTATGCTATTTCATGCCAGAATTTTTTTATCACCCCAAACAGGAAATTGTATCCATTAAACAGAATAGATGAAACACCTCCTCCTCTCAGATCCTGGGCACTTCTCATCTGTTTTGTATTTTTTGGATTTGCCATTCTGGTTGTTTCATATAAATGGAATCCTATAATATATGGCCTTTTGTATCCAGCTTCTACTTTTAAATGCTTATTTATTTAATTTTGAGAAAGAGACAGAGAGAGAGAGAAAGAGAGAGAGAGAGAGAGAGAGAGAACATAAGCAAAGAAGGGGCAGGGAGAGGGAAAGCGAAAGTGAAAGAGAAAGAATCCCCAGCAGGCTCCATGCTGTCTGCAAGGAGCCTAAAGCAGGGCTTGATTTCTTGAAACCCTGGGATCACAACCTGAGCTGAAACCAAGAGTCGTATTCAACTGATGGTGCCCCACATATCTGGCTTCTTTTACTTCATGTTATGTTTTCAGGGTTCACTGATGTTATAGCATATATCTATACTTCATTACTTTTTATGGAAAAAGAGTAATCCACTTTATAGATATACCACATGTGTTTTCTGTTTATCAGTTTGTTTACTATTGATCAGTTTGGGTTCTCACATTTACGTATTGTGAATAGTCCTATAATGAACACTTGTGTACAAATTTTGAACATCTGTTTTCTGTCCTTTTTGATGTATACTTAGTAGTGAAACTGAAAATTCTGTATTTTAACTTTTTGAGGAATCCCAAAATTATTTTCAATAAGAACCACTCTTTCCATTTATACCAGCAAAGTCTAAGGATTCTAGTTTCTCCACACTCTCCCCAAAACTTGCTATTTCTTGGTTTGTGATTATGGCCATCCCAGTGACTGTGAAGTAGTATCTCATAAGGTTTCCATTTAAATTTCCCTAATGACATTCATTATCTTTTTATGTGTATATTACTATGCATATATCACCTTTGGAGAAGTGTCTATTCAGATCCTTTGCTTATTTTTAGTTGGGTTGTTTTCCCTTTTTTTCTGAGTTATAAGAATTCTTTATTTTTTTGGATATTAAACTTTTGTGAGATATGTAGTGTGAAAATATGTTCTCCCACTCCCATGGGAAGTCTTTTAACTCTTTTTATGGTGTTCTTTTATGTATAGAATTTTAATTTAGATAAATTCCAGTTTATTTTTTACTTTGTGGCCCATATTTTCAGTGTCAGAAAACACTGAAAACAATGTTTCATAGTAAACAATGGCCAAATAAAATAATGAGAAATGCCCTTATTTGTTCTAAGAGTTTTATAGGTTTAATACTCAAAAGTAGATCTTTGATATATTTTGAGTTAATTTTAATAGTGTGAGGTTGAGTGTCCAAATTTATTATTTTGTACATGGATACCATTTGAGCATTATTTGTTGAAGATGATGTTCTTTCTCCACTGAATAGCCTTGACACCTTTATAAAAAAACACAGGGGTGTCTGGGTGGCTCAGTCGATCAATCTTGATTTCTGCTCAGGTCGTGATCTCCTGGTTTGTGGGTTTGAGCTCCACATCAGGCTTCACGCTGACACTGTGGAGCTTGCTTAGGATTCTCTCCCCCACCCCCCATCTTTGCCCCTCCCATGAGTTCTCTCTCTCTCTCTCTCTCAAAATAAATAAATAAACTTAAAAAAATTAGTAGACCACAGGTATATAGTTTATTTCTAGAATCTCAATTCTATTCAACTAATTTATATGTTCATCCTTACGTCAGTGCCACACAGTTTTGATAACATTTGTAGTTCAGTTTTAAGATAGGTAAATAGCAAAATAATTGGAGTTTTGATAGGGATTTTTTGAATCTTTATATTACTTGGGGGAAGCATTACTATCTTAAAAGTTTTAACTGACACAATTCATGAATACATTATATCTTGCTATTTACTTAGGCCTTCTTTAATTTCTGTTGGCAATGTTTATTAGTTTTCACTATACAAGTCTTAGACCTCCTTAGTTGAATTTATTCCAAGTAGTTTTAAGTTTTAATGATATTGTAAATAGAATTGTTTTCTAATTTTCTTTTAAATTTTTTATTTTATTAAATTTTTTACTTTTAGAGCAGCTTTAGGTTCATGGCATAATTAAGAAGGTATAAAGATTTCCCATATATTCCCTGGCCCTCCACATTCCTAACCTCCCATTATCAATATACCCCAGCAGAGTGGTGCTTTTGCTACAGTTGCTGAACCACATTGAAACACCATGGTTACCCAAGTCCAAAGTTCACATTATGGTCCACTCTTGGTACTGTATACTCTGTAGATTTGGATAAATGTGTAATTACATATACCCATTATTTTGGCAGCATACAAAGTATTTCACTGCCCTAGAAATTCTCTGTGCTCTGCCTATTTATCCCTCTCCTCCTTCCTAGCCCATGGTAACCACCAATCTTTTTAATATCTCAATAGTTTGGGCTTTTCCAAAATGTCATATAGTGGGAATCATGCAGTGCATAGCCTTTTCAGATTGGTGTCTTATACTTAATAATATGAATTTATAATTTCTTCATGTCTTTTCATGGTTTGATAGCTCATTGCATTTTAGTGCTGATTCATTCTCCATTCTCTGAAAATACCAGTTTATTTGTCCATTCACCTACTGAAGGACATCCTGGCTGTTTCCAAGTTTTGGCAATTTTGAATCAAGCTGTTAGAGATATCTCTGTGTTGGTTATGATGTGGCCATAAGTTTTCAGCTCATTTGGGTAAATACCAAGGAGTGTATATGCTAGATAATATGGTAAGGGTATGTTTAGTTTGTAAGAAACTGCCAAAAATTTGTATTTTTCCTCATATACATCTGACACATACTTTGTTAGATTTCTACCAAAGCACTTTATTTAGGGGGATAAGGTAAATTGTATTTTTGATTCCAAATTTCACTCATTGATGGTATATGAAAAAGTGATTGGTTTTTGTATTAACCTTTGTCCTACAACCTTGCTATGAGATTATTTTCTTATTTCTGGGAGATTCTTTTTGTTGACACTGTCAGATTTTCTACATAGATACTCATGTTATCTGGGAGCAAGACAGTTTTATTCCTTACTTCCCAATCCATATATCTTTTTATTTCTTGTCTTACTGCATTAGTTAGGTCTTCCAATATGATATTGAAAAGCAGTACTGAGGAGCACATTGGTGGCTCAGTGAGTTAAGTGTCCGACTTTGGCTCAGGTCACGATCTTGGATCTTGCAGTTTGTGAGTTGGAGCCCCTCCTCAGGCTCTGCTGACATCTCGGACCCTAGAGCATGCTTTGGATTCTGTGTCTTTCTCTCACTCTCTCTGCCCCTCTCCCTCTTGTGTACGCACTCTCTCTTTATCAAAAATAAACATTAATTTTAAAACAATTAAAAAAAAAGAAAGAAAGAAAAGCAGTAGTGAGAGGGGACATCGTTGTACCTGAGCTGAGTTGGAAAGCTTTGAGTGTCTCATCAAGTATGTTAGATGTAGGGCTTTATTTATTTATTTTTTTTTTTGTGGGTTTTAAAAAAATTAAATCAATGAAAGTTTCCTTCTATTCCTGGGTTTCTGAGAGTTTTAACATGAATGGGACATGAATTTTATCAAATTAATTTTGTGCATATATTATTACATCCATTTTCCCCTTTTTAGCCTATTGATGTGATGGATTGTCTTAACTGATTTTCAACTATTGGCCAGAATTGACTATTAGGGTTAGAGCACACTTGATCATAGTTTATAATTCTTTTTACAAATTATTGAATTTGATTTGCTAATATTTTGTTGAAGATTTTTTCATCTATGGGTTGTGGTTTCTTGTAATGTCTTCGTTCCTGGTATTGGACTAATAATTCTTTCATAGAATGAGTTAAAAGTATTCCCTCTTTTCTATCCTCTGAAAGATACAGATTCAGTACAATTTCTTCCTTAAATGTTTGGTAGAATTTGCCATTAAATTCATGTGATCCTGGTACTTAGTTGTTGATTTATTTTCTCAAATAGATATGAATCTGTTCAGTTTATTCTGGGAGTTTTGAAAACTGTGTCTCTAAGGAACTGGTCTATTTCATTTAGGTCTTCAAATTTGTGGACATAGAGTATTTCATAGTATTCCTTTATCATTTTTTAAATTTCCATGGCATCTGTAATAGTGTGCCTCTTTCAATTTTTATTTTAGTAATTCATGTTCTCTATGTTTTTTCTTACTTTGCCTGGCTAAAGGCATATCAATTTTATTGACCTTCCCAAAGAACCAGTATTTGGTTTCACTGATTTTTCTCTATTGATCTCGTGCTTTGAATTTCCTTGATTTTTGTACTAATTTTATTCTTTTCTTCTGTTTACTTTGAGTTTAATTTTCTTTTCTTTTTATAGTTTCTTAAGGTGGATATAGGAATTCAATGCTATAAATTATCCTGTAGGCACTGCTTTTGCAATGCACAAACTTTGTTAAATTGTGTTTTAAATTTAGTGCAAAATATTTTACATTTGCCTTGATTTCTTCTTTGACTCACATGTTATCTATGAATGTTATTTATACATTTTGGTATTATCAGGTTTTTTTTTTTTTTTAACTGATTTCTAATCTATTTCCACTGTGGTCTGAGAGCATACATGGTATGATTTCTATTTTAAACTTATAAAAGTAATGCTTTGTGGTCACATAAGATAGTTGGTATGATTTCAATTTTGAATTTGTTAAGTCTTGTGGGCTGCCATATTGTCTGTCCTAGAAGATATTCCATGTGTGCTTATGAATGTGTATTGTGCTGTTGTCGTAGACTCTAGGCCTAAAGTTCTCTCTTGTCTTAGCAAAAGAGTGGGACGAAGGTTTAAAAATTAGGAGAGAAAGATGGCTAATGTCTGAGAAAAGACAAGAGCCCCGAAAAAGTACCTTGCCCCGTATTTATTAAGATCAGAAGGTTTACAAATGTGATGGACGTGCACAAAGAGACAAAGAAACTGTGAACATTAACTTCTGGGCATGAGGGAAAAGGGATTTTTGAAGATATACAGTGTTTGGGGTTTGGGTCAATATAAAGCAAAATCCAGGTGCCCAGGCAGATGGGTGTATGGTTGTTAACAGCAGATAGGAGGCGCCATATCTCTTTGTCTTAGCGAGCCTAGGGGAGAAGAGAGGGGAAATAACTTCAGGGTTAACAAGACACCTTTTCTTTTGTTACCCATCTCCACTCTGGGCTGCTTAGCCTGCAGCACAGTGGTCTATAGTCCAATTTACTTGTTTTGCCTAACCTGGCCCTATTCTCCTGTGAAAGCAGCTTCTCTGTGATAGTACTAAATTGGGGGACACTTTTGCCCTGTATGCCTAATCTTGCTTACATCATATACCTTTGTTTTGGGAGCCTTTGCACCCGTTCCTATCTTAGGCCTTTGCCCATCCCTCTCTGTCTTTGGGGTTCAGCACCCCCTTATTCTTGGGGTGCCTTTGCACTTTCCTATTCTCAGGGTGCCAATCATGTTTACCCAAACTCGGGTGTGAGAATACTATGGCTTTTTATTTCTCTATGCCTTGTTAACCCATTGGTATAAGCCTGAGGGATTCCTAAGCTTATTCCCCACATGTTGGATAGAATGTTCTGTATTTGGCTAATAGGTTTTCTCAAATTTCTAGGTACAAGAAAAAAAAAAAAAGAACTTCCTTTACCAGAATGTCTCTCTGGAGACATTCCTTCAAGGTTTTGGCCAAGTCATTTAGAAGTTTGCTTCAGGGGCACCTGGGTGGCTCAGTGGGTTAAGTGCACGACTTTGGCCCAGGTCATGATCTCAGTGCTCATGAGTTTGAGCCCCACATCAGCTCTGTGCTGGCAGCTTGGAGCCTGGAGCCTGCTTCAGATTCTGTGTCTTGCTCTCTCTCTGCTCCTCTCCCACTCATGCTCTGTCTCTGTGTTTCTCAAAAATTTTTCAGGAGTTTCTCAGAGCTCTTAATTCACAAAATTATCTTACTCCCTAGATTTTTCTTCAAGGCTTTCAGCATGTCTGTTGTTTGTCATAAAGTTTAACCTTTGCCCCAGGAGGCAGAGGCTCGTTCATAGGCTTCAATTGTTTTAAGGAATTTCCTCCCTCAAGTTTGCTTCTTCACCCTGAAGTTACTCCCGGTTGGACATAACAAAGGTAAACTACTTGCGGCAGTCCTTCAGGGAGCCCCATGGCAGATCAAAACAGAAAACTGCTTTGGCAGAAAGTTTGCTGTACAGCAAACAGAACCAAGAACGCACACAAGAAATTGAGGCTAATGTCTTTAAGACTGCCACTGCACCAGAATGGGTATATGACAAGAGTAAATTAAAACTTGGTAAAGCTGTCCAATTGAGTTTCAGTGAATTCTATCTGTTACTACTATCACTTTAATCTAAGACACTCTTACCTCTTTCCAGAAGACAAATTCTCTTGACAGATCATCTCATATGAACATTTGGCTCTAGCCACTGCATTTTTTATCAGAGTCTAAAAACTACAAAACTGATTCTTTAATTTTTATGCTTAAATAGGTTCTTATGCTAACAACCAAATTCAGTCTTATAGATTAGAAGACTCTTCATGGTTGAGTTTTTTCCTCAACTTGTTAAATCTCTGAGGATCTCGGGGCGCCTGGGTGGCTCAGTCAGTTGGGCGGCTCAGGTCATTATCTCATGGTTCATGGGTTCGAGCCCCGCGTCAGGCTCTGTTCTGACAGCCAGCTCAGAGCCTGGAGCCTGCTTCAGGTTCTGTATCTCCTTCTCTTTCTGACCCTCCCCTGCTCATGCTTTCTCTCTCTCACACACAAATAAATAAAAAACATTAAAAAATAAAAAATAAATAAATCTCTTAGGGTCTCTACATTCCAAGAGCAGTGACTTTCTTTTTATTTTATTGAATCAGTCTTTTCCCACACTACTTTTTCCCTCTCTCTCAGTGGTTTCCTTGTTTTTTTCCTTACCCCCCACCTTGCCTCTGTTACCTCAGAGTTCTCACACATGTTAAATCTCTCTGCTATTCATTACCTCTCTTTTGTACTAGTTACTTTCTTAGCTTGGGGGACAACTCCGTGTTTACTTTTGTAGGGATGACTCCTGTTAGACTCTCTAACCTCTATGTGCAAAACATGGTCATTGAATTGCCAGCATCTCCCCCCCGGTAAGCTTGATAGAAATGCAAATTATTGAACAGAAACCTAGACCTGCTGAATCACAGATTCTAGGGGTATGGGACATGGGGTGGAGGCCCTCAAAAATATGCTTTAACAAGCTCTCTAGGTGACTAGTAGATATGATCAGATTTCACAATCACTGCTCTAGTCTAGTTATATAACTTTCACAACTTATTTTATTTCCTCTTATGAAACATTTATCGCTTTTTTTCTTCAAGTTCTGAACCATTAATTTACAAGTACCATAAGAGCAGTTACCATCAGAGCAGTTACTATGAGTGTTTTTTATTGCAACATAAATAATCATGTATTCATTATTTCAATAAATATATTAATTTACTGAATACTTGATTTTAGAACCATGTATTGAAAAGAATGGGTTAGCTGCTGAGGATCTCTGAGGTTTCTATAAGTCTAGATCATTATTTCTCACATTTTTAGTGTGCACAGAAACTGCATGGAGAATCTTGTTAAAATACAAATTCTAATTAAAGACTTTTAATTGTGAGAACTATGAGTCTGCATTGTACCAAGAATCCTTGTGATAACTACTGCTCTTTCTTAGAATACAATATAAATAGTAAGGATAGCATAGTCCTTGAATTTTTTGGTATACCTAGACTTTGTCTTGAAGCAGCAAATACATTTTCACTTTTGCTCACATGTTTTAAGAAACCACTGTTTCCTCCTGTGATGTAGGTGAAGATTTTAAAAAGTATACCTGTTGGGGAGCCTGGGTGGCTGAGTCAGATGGGTGATTGACTCTTGGTTTTGACTCAGTTCATGATCTCAAGGTGTGTGAGTTTAAACCCACATTGGGCTCATTGCTGTCAGCACAGAATCCACTTCAGATCCTTTGTCCCCCTCTCTGTCTGTCCCTTCCCTGCTCATGCTCTCTTTCAAAAATAAATAAAACATTTAAAAATATTAAAAAAGTAAGTAAAAGTATATCTGTCGATGACATGTTTGCCAAATATATTATATGAGTTAGGGATCTTTGCTTTTCTGTGTATGAAAACATAGACGGTCAGTGTACTGTCCATTGTACTACTGAGTCACTTCATTCTGTGGATGGAAAAATAGATTTGTCTATGTTTCCTAATATCTTCACATGAATTAAGTTATTTTCTTCTTTTTTTAGCACAACAAATTTTCACCTGTTGAAACAACCTGGTGTCATTAAACCACAGTTTAAGAATTGACATGTTAAGAGTAATACTTGTCAAAGTAAGAGAGTTGATACTCGTCAATCAAAATACTTAAATAAAACTTCTTGGTAAAGAAATCCAGATTGACTTTATTTAACTAGTTTTTGAAGAGGAAGCACCCTTTGAGAAGAATCTGGGTAATCAAATTTAAGCTAGAATTGAGAGAGGTAGGTCACCAATGCCCAGTGGTAAAGGTTCTACCAAATTGCCTTAAATCATATATTTAAATAATAAAGAGAAAACACTTTAGAATAGAATTAAATAGAGAAAAAGGAAAGAGGTTGAGCCAGAAGTCCTTAATTTCAATTATTTTATTAGCTGTTCTGTCATTGGGTAAATCTCTTAATTAGTCTAGGCCTCATTATTGAAGTGAGATTGATAATTCCTACTCTTACACGATTGTTTTATGAACCAAATCAGCTAATGTATGATATGTTTTGTACTACTCCGTGAAAATGCAGTTATCATTCATTCATATGCCAATTCTTAAAATATTAAGTTTCTAATACGTACCAGGTGCAGGTCCATTATCATCATCATCATCACGAGGGATCTTTGCCAATTGACATCCAAAACAATATCTTTGGGAAATAAGCACTTGATTATTATGATTACTAAACCTGTGCTAATACTCTGGCATGACTTCAAAAAAGTACTAAAAAAAAGAAAACACATAAAAATTTAGTAAATTGGGAAATGTGAGCCAAAATGTATCTGACTTTTAAATTGGTTTTTTTTTTTTTTTGACCTTAGGTTTGAGGAAAGCTTATGAGAATTCCATGGGTTATTTTAGAACTAGGCTTAAACTTTAGGTAACTTTCATGAATTAATTTACTGATTCTTTAAACGTACACAAAGAAAGCATCTCATTCCTTCTTTTCCTCCTAATTTACATATTAACCATTCATTTGCATTTTTCTAGCAGGTATAATACAGAACATATTAAAAAAACAAGGACTGGACTCAGTGTTGTCACACATGGTTTGAAAAATAGGTCAGGAACCTATTTTGTGCCCATGCTAGAAAAATCCTGATATGAATGGTTTAGTCTGGAAGCAAACTCATTTTTATAATAAGCTGAGAGTCTCCACTACCACCATCACCCACCGTCCTATTGTCTCAGCACCTCCCCCCACCCCATAAAGAGGAATAAGTAAAATTAGGCAAGGGAAAATGGCATTTGGAAAGATCAGTAGTTGGGAGAATGGACATCATCCATAGCTTCAGCCTCATTGAAATCTCAATTGATTACTAGAAGAAGGTGTTAATGAAAGGGCAACTAAAAGCTAAGTGAATGCTACTCTACAATACTCCTAGGCAACTGAGAGCAAGGAACCTTGGGAATATTTGAGGTTATTGGAAAAGACATTGGCAAATATGGTGTCAGGATTAGCAATGATAGATGCAGCAATTACAGTGGTAGTTGGCAATGGCAAGCACACCAGCTGTGATGCCTCATTGTCTTCAGTGTTAGGCATTGAAAGCAGAGACTGACACTCTTGATCACTACTGCTGAGTTATGAGTGATGCTCTTGGTAGGTAGCAACTATAGTCACACAGGTCCCCCTTTTGGATATAGTGATGGTAGAGGCATCTCTGAAGGAACAGAGGGGAAAACAGACACGATCTGGTGCCGAGACAATTAGTTAATCTTTGGACCCTTCGTGAAGCACCCTTTGTGATTTCCAGAACAACTTAGGAGAAACATTTAACAGACAAGACTTGGGCTAGAGGGGATGGGAGAGTGTCAGTGAACTGCTATTTTATGGCTAAAATCTTATTTTTCAGTTGGTGTGATGTGAAAATCAAGTCATATTTATTTTTTAAAAATGTTTATGTTTGTTTATTTTTAAGAGAGAGAAACCACGAGGGGGAGATGGGCAGAGAGAGAGAGAGAGAGGGAGACACAGAATCGGAAGGAGGCTCCAGGCTCTGAGCTGTCAGCAGAGAGCCTCACGCGGAGCTTGAACTCATGAGCTGTGAGATCATGACCTGAGCCGAAGTCAGACCTTTAACCAACTGAGCCACCCAGGTTCACCAATAGTCATATTTATTTTATGAAGACTTATGTAAGCAAAAACTTAGCAAAAGCATTGTTTCATTATACGACAAACACACATTAAAACTTACTACAGTAATATTTACTCTTTCTGATAAAAGTTTAATAGCTACCTTTTTTTGAGCATCTGGTATATTCTAGCCAATCACTGACATCTAATCTTCATAACCTAAAGGCTTCATTTTTTGATTATTTCAATTCCCTGGCATCAAGTCTTTCTTCTTTGCTCACGTCATTGCAAATAGCAAACTGTAATATCTTTCACCTAAGCAAAGACATTAACAAAACCTCCCTTCTACTTCCTCCCTTAATCTGATAAAGGTGTTCATGTCAAAACCATTGATAGCTTCATTCTATCAGATGCACAAGAGACATTTTTGTTTTACTTGAATGATGTTTATCAACATCAGACATAATTGACTGTTCACATCTGTAAGTGTTCCTCCTATCACTTCATCCTATTAGGTTTTCTTTTATTTTTCTGGATACTACCTGTTGTGATAGTATGGTTATTTTGTTTGAAGTTTTAAGTCCATTTCCTTTTTTTTTTCCTCTGTTTTCTAAGGTAAACTCCCTCCTGTACTTTGTTAACATANGACAGATTCACTTAAATGTCTTACAGATATATACACCTGAGCTTTTAATTGTGTTTCCACCCACCTTTTTCTCCTAGTCTTCCATAACTCCTATGAATAGTGTAACAATTTCATTATACCCTTTAGATATACCATCCTTTTAAATACTACACCATAAATCCTGGGTTGTCCATCCTTACTCTGCCAGTAACTTTCTTTTTTTTTAAATATTTTTAAAATTATGTTTATTTATTTTTGAGAGAGAGAGAGTGTGTGTGTGCATGTTGGGGAGGGACAGAGAGAGAGAGAATCTGAAGCAGGCTCCAGGCTCCAAGCTGTCAACACAGAGCCCTGACGCGGGGCTCAAACACACCAGTGTGAGATTATGACCTGAACCAAAGTTGGATGCTCAACCAACTGATGCACCCAGGTGCCCCTCTGCCAGTAACTTTCTGTTGTCGTATGTGTTGAGCATCTTAGAGATAATGATATTGGTCTACATATATTGGAATATTGGTATTCCATTCATTCTATCAAAAAATAAGGACTAAGTAAAATTTAAGACTATACTTTGTTCTGCTTAATAAGCATATAAATGTTGCTACCTTTATAAAGTTTATAAGGTCTCAGTCATGAGGGTTTAACTCTGGAAGACTGTGTTATGGGTTTTGCAAAAGCAAAAAAAAAAAAAGTATAGTGGGAAGACATTGAACAGTTATATGTGGAAGATTGACATGACTTGAATTAAATCGTATGTTTACTACTCTTTGCTGCTTTCAATGAATTGGTTTAAGAATATAGTGATTGGATAGGCATGGCGAGAGAAGTCTGAAAAAGATTAATAGAAAGAAAAATCAGGCTATTATCAGAGACAGCTGTTTGCACTTCAGTCCTGGCTAGCGGTAGTCGAAATCAAAAGAAGTGGGTGTATTTGCTACCCACTTTGCTGATAAAATATATATCTCTTATTGAGGAAAATAGTGCATTTCAAGAAGGTGCTGTGTTATATTTGCTGGAAAATTCAATTACTTTTGGTCTCCATAATTTAGATACATTACTGTATAATCTGGAAATAATAGGCATTTAATATATGTTGAGTAGATGGCTGACTAGATATATAGATGAATGAATACATGTATACATGAATTACTGAATTAGATTCATTAAGCTTACGAGAAACTATACAAATTTTATATTAACCTATTACTTTTAGCATATTTAGCACTAGATATACATGTACTTTGGTTAGCTATATATTTTGTCAAATACTCCTTTTAAATTTGTTAAGTAGACTTTTAAAAGGCATTTCTGTGTCTCACATAAAGACCCTTGGGAGACCTTATAAATTTAGAAAGAAGCAGTTATTTGCAAAAAAAAAAAAAAAAAAGTAGCCATGTTTACTTACTAAACAAATGCAGCTGGATTCTCTTTAGCATAAGCAAGCTATTCAGCTCCTTCAAACTGACTTTTACTTTTATATGCACTGTACTTGTGGCTACCCCTTTTTCAAAACCACAGAATATCAAGGACTCTATAAAGTCATTTGTATCTAAAATAATTAAGCTATGAAGATATTATTAAAATTCCTCCCTCTTTTCCCCCAGAGACCATGTGCTTTCTTCAGTTTGACTTTTGCTTTACTATTTGTGAAAATTAAGATGATGATGCATTTTAAATAGACAGCTTTGATTTGCATAAAACACAAGTTTGTCCAAGCTTTTCAAAGCACTTCAGAGAGTACTTAAGGTTGAGTATATTTTCCTGTTGGTTATACATGCAATACTACACTTCATCTGGTGATCTACATTTTACTCACAGTATTTCTCCATCCACCTGCCTGAATCTGCTGACTTACTAAAGGCTTCCTTTTACCTTGACAATGACTCCATGGCTTCCACACCTACCTTTCTTCTTCCTATTCCTGTTTGGATGGTACACCATTGTGTGTGTGCCCGGTGGTGGGGAAGGAGATGAGAGAGAAGAAGGGAAGGATTTTTGAATCAGCGATTAGCAGCTGCTCCAAGGGGGCAAGGACTGGAGTTGGTGTGCTTTTGGAGAGACAGCAGGAGAGAGAGGTAGATATACAGATAGAGAGCATCTACCACTTGCCACAGTTTTATTGGCCTGGATATTTAAACAATGCATTGATACTCAAGTGCCAAAACCTGAGGTCCTATGTTATTGGTGAAACACTATTTCTTTGTATAATTACATTTTAATCCTATTTTCCTATCATGTTGCTTTTAATAAATTTACTCTATCCTTCTTTCCCATCTAATTTTCTCTTTTCTCTTTTTCCCCACCCTTTTGTTCCCTCCCTTCCCTCTTTCTTTCTTTCTTAACTTGCTTTTTTTTTTTTTTTTTCTGCCCTTAATGTAAGCATACTTATCTGGGCTTCCTACCACCAGTCTTTCTCACACACACATACACAGACACACACACACACACACACACACACACACACACGATAAACTGAGGCGTATATTATTTTTTCAAGAGTTTCTTAGGTGCACTCTACCAACAGAAGCAATGGGAGATGTTTTTATAGAGAATATGCGGAAGCAAAGAAAGGAAATTATCTGCTTGGCTACAGTTTAAGCCGTCGCTTTATTTGAGAAAGTCTAATTGACTGTGATTGCTTGTTTTTAAGTTCTTGTTTACTTGGATTTGAATGCTTTGATTCTGGTAGGTTTCAGTTTGCCATAAGAACTACCTCAGTCCAATGATGTCCTTATGTAACTACCTTATTACATATATGGACAAGATTACAATGCTCTTTACTTAAAACTTTGATGTTTCCACCATAGTTGTGTACTAAATGAACTCTAGCAAATGTCATTGGAATGAAAATTCCCAACACCTATCTACAAATATTTGATTTATTTGTTCTTAGACAGTGCCCATGAATCTACATTTAAGAAAAAAGGGTTTCTGATATTTGACAGATAATCACATTAAATTTCTAATCATCCCTGTAGACTACCTACTCATATAAAGTGTCCTTGTAGGTCCTGCATCTAGAATATTTTCAATCATTCTAGAACAAAATGACTCTATCTCACTAGTCCATCCTATCATTTCACCCATTCCTCCAAGACTGTTCTAAAACAGTGTGTTAAAGTGAGTTATTAGGTCTTATTCAATATGCAGACTGTGAGCTTGTTTTTGTGAGCTCTACCTATAATTTCTCAGATTGCCACAGTGACTGACTCAGATTGTTTGTATTTCTCAAATTGCCACTGTAACTGACACGTTAATGTGAAACAGAAATGATTTTTTTAGGAAAAAGCAAAGAATCCCTTTGTTTTAAAATATTTGCTATATAGATAAGCAGGAAGGCAGTTGAAATTATTTTAGCTATATGTAATTTCCTCATTCTTTATTTTTAATTATAAAATTAACATTTATAGCAAAAACCATTAGAAAATAAACTAAGTAAAAATAAATACACACTATAAGCACCCAAAGCCTAAAACCTATAAAAAATGCTGACATTTCTTGCAGATCTTCTCTTATATACAAAAATAGAATTTTTTACTCAGTAAAAAGAAGATGGTTGTGCTTTTAAAGACTTTATGTCTTAGAGCAGTGTTATGTTTACACTACAACTGAGCATAAGGTACAGAGAAATACTCCCTCCCTTCCCTTCAGCCCACCCCCCATATCCTGTCTACCAGGCATCTCCCTATTATTGACATATTTCATTGGCTTGGTGCATTGATGGACCAATATTAATACATTATTATTAACTAAAGTTCAGTTTCTATGGGTTTATTTTTAGCATTTTACATTTCTATGGATGTGACAAATGTTTAATATCATGTATCTACAATTACATTATCATATAGAATGGTTTTACATCCCTAAAATTTTCCAGTGTTCAACCCCCTGGAAACTGCTGATCATTTTACTATCTCTATAGGTTTACATTTTCCAAATGTTATATAGTTGAAATCATGTGGTATGTAGCCTTTTGGACTTGCCTCTTTCATTTATCAATATGTTTTCTCTATATCTTTTGTGGCTTGATAGCTCACTTTTTTAAATCGCTGAATATTATTAGATTGTCTGGATGTGCCAATTTGTTGATCCATTAACTTATTAAAAGACATCTTGGTTGCTCTCAGGTTTTGGAAATTATGAATAAAACTTCCTACAGTCATCCATTTTCAAGGTTTCCAGGGGACATAATTTTCCACTCATTTGGGCAAATGCAGAGGAGATTGATTACTGGATGGAGTTGTAATAGTATGTTCAACTTTGTAAAAAAGTTCCATGGTGTCTTCTTTTTTTTTCTAATGCTTTGAATTTTTTTCTTTATTTATTGGGAGAGCGAGGGAGGGAGGCAGAGAGAGAGAGAGAGAGAGAGAACGCAAGCTGGGGAAGGGCTGAAGGATAGGGAGGGAGAATCTTAAGCAGGCTCCCCACTCACAGCTATGAGATCATGACCTGAGCCTAAACCAAGAGGTGGATGTTTAACTGACTTAGCCACTCAGGCACTCCTTCCATGGTGTCTTCTGAAGTGGCTGTACCGTTTGTATCCTCATCAGTATGAATGAGAGTTACTTTTACTCAACATCTGGCCTAGATTTCCTGTTGTCAATAGTTAGACTTTCAGCCATTCTAAAAGATGTGTATTGGTAACTTGTTTTAATTTGCAATTCTTTAATGATTTATGATTTCATTCAACCTTTCATATGCTCATTTAATATCTGTATATCTTTCTTGCCAAGGTGTCACTTCAGACTTTTTGCCAAGCGTTTTTTTTCACTTATTTTGAAATTCTAAAACCATAACTTTTTAAAATTTCTACAAATGGACTTTTTATACTTTTTTGTTAAACCAATGTAATGTAAAAAAAATTCTTTGTTGATATGGTCCAATTCCCCCCCCCCAAATATTCTCTTCTCAGTATTTTATATTTAAAGTGATCCTATAAGTTAGGCAAAATGTCATTCTAAATTAGGAATAAATAGCTAAAATTGATTAGATTGATAAGTCTCATTTAATAGCAGACACAGGCATTTACAAGACTTATCTTCTAATGTACAACCGTAAAGGATGACACTCAGTTTGGTTCCTGTGAAGTAAGATGTATAGAATGGAGCTATTAAATAGATGGGCTTAAGCATGTAACTCCAGAAATCACTTTTAAAAATGTTTTTTTTTTTTGAGAGAGAGGCTGCAAATGCACAAATGAAGGAGGAGCAGGGGAGAGGGCAGAGAGAATCCCAGGCAGGCTCTACACTCAGTGCAGAGCTCAATGTGGGGCTTGAACTCACAAACCTGAGATCATGAGCTGAGCTGAAATCAAGAGTCAGATGCTTAAGGAACTCCCAGGCACCCCTCCAATAGTCATTAAAAAAATTTTTTTAAATTTATGTTCCAGTTACTTTACATACAGTAATATTAGTTTCAGGTGTGTGCTATAGTGATTCAACACTTTCATACAACACTCTGTGCTCACCCCAACAAGTACACCTATTTCATCCATCCCTCTACGTCCCTCCCCTCTGGTAACCATCAGTTTCTTCTCTATAGTTGAGTCTATTTCTTGGTTTTTTTCCTCTCTCTCTCCCTCTCTCTTTCCCTTTACTCATTTATTTTTTAAACTCCACGTATCAGTGAAATCACAGCATATTTGTCTTTCTCTGACTGACTTATTTCGCTTAGCATTTTACTAATTCCACCCATGTTGTTGCAAATGGCAAGATTTCATTCTTTTTTATGGCTGAATAATATTCCATGATATATGTATATATAAAACATCACTTCTTGGCTTTTTGGCTAAGATCAAGTGCAGTATCTATCAATCAATCAATCTATCTATCTATCATCTATCTACCTATATCACTCATTTTTGTCCATTCATTAACTGAGGGACACCTGGGCTGTTCCTCTATCATGGCTATTGCAAATAATGCTGCTATAAACATAGGGGTGCGTGTATCCCTTTGAATTATTGTCTTTGTATTCTTTGGTGAATACACAGTAGTGCAACTTCTGGATCATAAAATAGTTCTATTTTTAACTTTTTGAGGAACCTCCTTACTGTTTGCTAGTTTGCATTCTTACTAACAGCACACGAGTGTCCCTTTTTCTCCATATCCTCACCAATACTTGTTATTTCTTGAGCTCTTGATTTTACCCATCCTGACAAGTATGAGGTAATAGATCATGGTTTAGATGTGCATTTCCCTGGTGCAAGTGATGTAAGTGATGATGAAAATCTTACGATGTGTCTGTTTGCCATCTGTATATCTTCTCTGGAGAAATATCTGTTCATGTCTTCTGCCCCTTTTTCATTTGGCTTATTTGCTTTTCAGGTGTTGAGTTTAATAAGTTCTTTATATATTTTGAATACTAACCGTTTATCAGAGATGCCATTTGCAAATATCTTCTCCCATTCTGTAGGTTTTCTTTTAGTTTTTTTCATTGTTCCCTTTGCTTTTTGTTTTGATGTGATCCCAATACTTTATTTTTGCTTTTGTTTCCCTTGCCTCAGAGGACCTATCCAGAAAAAAGTTGTAAGGCTGTTGTTAGGAAAGCTACTATGTGTCCTTTCTTCTAGAATTTTTATGGTTTCAGGTCTTACATTTTGATCTTTAATCAATCTTGAATTTATTTTTGTGTATACTGAATGAAAGTGATCCAGTTTCACTCTTTTGTATGTAGCTGTCCAGTTTCCCCAATACCATTTTTTGAAGATACTTGTCTTTTTCCATTGAGATATTATTTCCTGCCTTGTTGAAGATTAACTGACTATACAATTGTGGCTTTATTTCTGGGTTTTCTATTCTATTCTATTAATCTATGTGTATTTTTGTGCCAGTACCATTGTTTCTGCAGCTTTGTAGTATAACTTGAAGTCTGGAAATGTCATGTCTCCAGCTTTCTTTCTTTTTCTAGATTGCTTTGGATATTCAGGATCTTTGTGGTTCCATGCACATTTTAGGATTGCTTGTTCTAGTTCTGTGAAAACTTCTATTGGTATTATGATAGGGATTGCATTAAATGTGTGGATTTCTTTGTGTAGTATAGGCATTTTAAAGATATTCTTCAAATTCATGAGTATGGAATGTCTTTCCATTTCTTTTTGTTGTCTTCAATTACTTTCATCAGTGTTTTATAGTTTTCAGACTACTTCCACCTCTTTGGTTAGGTCTATCCCTAAGTAACTTATTATTTTTGGTGTAACTGTAAGCGGGATTTTCTTTTTTTAATGATCTTTGATAATTTTTAATTTATCAGCAATTAAGCAATATAATTTCACAGCTTTGATATTAATTTTAATTAACTGTTTTCTTTAACTGAGTTCAGTTGGTTAAAATATGGTGCATATGAACGAGGACCAAAGTTAGATATTTTATGTATGAGCGAATTAGTTGTAAACCGAGACAAATTTCACTCCATAGCTAATTTATTTTATCCAACCACCTCGAACATGTATTTATAGGGGAAATGGATAGACATACAAGTGATTTTCTAATCTAAGTGGGGAATTAAGCCTCAGATGCTACATCCTACTGATGGCAAATTAGAAGATTTATCTTTGGTTTATAAAGAACAAGATACCATATGGGTCTGTTTTGTACAGAAACCTAGATTAAACATTCAGAGCAAAAGTCAAAGACAACAAATCTGTTTTTTCTACCTCTTTCCACCACCCTTAGTTCTCTATTTTTGAGTCCCTTAGTTTCCCCTTCTCTCCCTTTCCCCTCTATCTCCCCCATCTCATATGTTTATCTGTTTTGTTTATTAAATCGGAAGTGGAATTTTCTTAATTTCTCTTGCTGCTGCTTGGTGTATAAAAATGCAATAGACTTCTGTATATTGATGTTGTATCCTAACTTTATTGAATCTGTTCACCACTTCCGGTGAGTTTTTGGTGGAGTCTTTTGGATTTTCTGTATTTATTATCATGTCATCTGCAAAGAGTGAAAATTTTACTTGTTCCTTATAGCTCTGGATATCTTTTATTTCTTTGTGTTGTCTGATTGTTGTGACTAGGACTTCCAATTATGTTGAATAAACGTGGACATCCTTGTCTTTTTCCTGACCTTATGGGAAATTCAGTCAGTTTTTTCTCATAAAGGATGATGTTATCTGTGGATTTTTCATAGATGGCCTTTATTATGTTGATGTATGTTCCCTCAAACCAACTTTGTTGATGGTTTTTATCATGAATTCATATTGTACTTTGTCAAGTGCGTTTTCTGCCTCTATTGAAATGATCATATGACTCTCACCTTTTGTCTTATTGATGTGATGTATCACATTGATTGGTTTGGCAATATTGAACCATCCTTGAAACAAAGGAATAGATCCCACTTGATAGTGGTGGATGATTTTTTTAAATCTATTGTTGGATTTGGTTTGCTTGCATTGCATTGAAGATTTTTGCATCTATGTTCATCAGAGATTGTGACCTGTAGTTACTTTTTTATTTTTTTGGTGTCTTTATCTGACTTTGGTATCCAGGTAATGTTGGCTTCATAGAATGAATTTGGAAATTCTCATTCACCTTTTATTTCTCAGAACAGTTTGAGTAGAAAAGGTATTAATTCCTCTTTAAATGTTTGGTATAATTCACATATAAAGTCATCTGGTCCTGGACTTCTGTTTTCTTCAGAAGTTGTTTTTTTAAAATTTTTATTTATTTACTTAAGTTTATTTATTTATTTGCATCCCACGTGGGTTCCAAACTCACAACCCTGAGATCAAGAGTAACATGCTCCACTGACTGAGGCAGCCAGGAGCCCCTATTTATTTTTTATTACTGAGTAAATTTATTTGTTGGTTATCCATCTCTTCATGTTTTCTATTTCTTCCTGTTTCAATTTTTGTAGTTTATATGTTTCTAGGAATTTATCTATTTCTTCTAGATTGTGCAATTTGTTTGCATATAGATTTCATAATATTCTCATAATTGTTTGTATGTCTGTGGTGTTGGTTGTTATTTGTCCTTTCTCATTTGTAATTTTATCTGAGTCCTTTCTCTTTTTCTCTTAATAACTGTGGCTAAAGGTTTATCAATTTTACTGATTTTTTTCAAAGAACCATCTTCTCATTTCATTGATCTGTTCTATTGAGTGTGTGTTTTGTTTGTTTAGTTTATATATCATTTATTTTATTTCTGTTCTCTCTTTTTTAATGTTTTATTTATTTCTGAGAGAGAGAGAGAGACAGAGAGAGAGAGAGAGAGAGAGAGAGAGAGACAGCATGAACAGGGGAGGGTCAGAGAGAGAGGGAGATACAGAATCTGAAGCAGCTTCCAGGCTCTGAAATAGCTGTCAGCACAGAGCCCTACATGGGCTCGAACCCATGAACTGTGACATCATAACCTGAGCCAAAGTTGGATGCTTAACAGACTGAGCCACCCAGGCACCCCAATTTCTGTTCTACTCTTAATTATTTTCTCGCTTCTGCTGCTTTTAGGTTTTATTATTTGTCCTTTTTTTAGCTCCTTTAGGTATAAGGTTAGGTTGTTACAGATTTTACTTGCTTCTTGAGGTAAGTCTCTTTTGTCATAAACATCCTTCCAAGAACTGCTTTTGTTGCAACCTAAGGTCTTGAACTATTATGTCTTTATTTGCATTTGTTTTCATGAATTTTTAATTTCTTCTTTTATTTCTTGTTTGACCCACTCATTGTTTTAGTAACATGTAATTAACCTTATCGATTTGTAGTCTTTCCAGTTTTTTGTTTGTTTTATTTTATTTTGTTTTGTTTATGGTTGACTTCTGTTTTACAGCACTGTGGTCAGAAAAGGTGCACAGTATGACTTCAATCTTCCTAAATTTGTTGAGGCCTGTTTTGTGGCCTAATTTATGATCTATTCTGGAGAAAGTTCGATGTGTACTTTGAAAAAAATGTGTATTCTGATCTTTTAGAATGGAATGTTCTGAATATACCTGTTAAATCCATCTGGCCTAGTGTATCATTCATTCAAATCTGTTTTCTTGTTAACTTTCTATTAGATGATCTGTCAGTTGACATGAGTGGAGTGTTAATGTCTCTTGCTATTATTGTATTACTCTTGATTGGTACTTTAGGTTTGCTATTAACAGTTTTATGTATTTGGGTACTACCATGTTGGGTGCATAACTGTTTATAACTGTCATCTCTTCTAATTGGGTTGTCCTCTTTATTATGTATTATTATATAATGTCCTTCTTTGTCTTTTGTTACTGTATTTGTTTAAATTCTGTTTCATCCAATATAAGTATTGTTATTCCAACTTTATTTTGACTTCCTTTTGCATGATAAATGTTCTTCCATCTCCTCATTTTCAATCTGCGGGTGTCTTTGGATCCTAAAGGAGTCTCTTGTAAGCAGCATAAAGATGGACCTTGTTTTTTTATCCATTACGTCACCCTGTGTCTTTTGATTGGACTGTTTAGTCCACTTACATTCAAAGTAATCATTGATAGATATGTACCTATTGCCATGTTATTACATGTTTTGTGGTTATTTCTGAATATTTTCTCTTATCCTTTCCTGTCTTTTTCTCTTTCATGATCTGCTGGTTTTCCTTAGTGAGATATTTGGATTTTTTTCTCCTTATTCTTTGCACATTTATTACTGGTTTTTGATTTGTGGTTACCATGAGGCTTCTGTATAACCTGTTCTGTATGTAGCAGTCTATATTAAATTGATAGTCATTTAAGTTTGAATACATTCTTTTCTCCTCTTCTCCACACATTTTAGGTGTATGCTGTCATATTTTCCAAATTCTATTTTGTGTGTTTCTCAACTGATATTTTATAAAAGTATTCATTTGGACTGCCTTTGTGTTTCTTGTTTTCATACTGTCACTTTCAGTCTTTCCTTTCCACTCAAATAGTCCCTTTAATATTTATTGCAGGCCTGGTTTAGTGGTCATGAACTCCCTTAGTTTTTCTTCTTCTGGGAAACTCTATATCTGTCCTATGTATTCTTCTATAGTCTTGCTGGATAAAATATTCTTGGCTGCAAATTTTTCACATTCAGCACTTTGAATATATCATGCCACTTCCTTCCGGCTTTGAAAGTTTCTGCTGAAAAATCTCCTGATACTCATGTGAGCTTTCTACTTGTATGTAAATATTTTCTTTTGTCTTGCTGCTTGTAAAATGTTTTCTTTATCACTATGTTTTGCCATTTTAATTACAATATGTCTTGGTATGGATCTTCTTTTGTTGATTTTGTTGGAGGTTCTCTATGCCTCCTGGATCTGGATAAATGTTTCCTTCCCCTGATTAAGAAAATTTTCAGCTATTTCCTCTTCAAATAAATTATCTGCTACCTTTTACCTTCTTCTTCTTGGGTCTTCCATAATTCAAATGCTATAATGTTTGGTGGAGTTACTGAGTCCATAGTGTATTGTTGTTTTCTATAATTCTTTTTTCTCTTTTGTTCATCTTGATTTACTTTCCATTATGCTGTCTTCTATTTCTTTTGTTATTGTTATTTCATCATTTATTTTTTATTATTTATTTTTTAATAGTTTATTGTCAAGTTGGTTTCCATTATGCTGTCTTCTAAAGGTCATTGACTCCTTCCTCTGCTTCTTCCAGCCTGCTATTCAAGCCTGTATATAAACATGTTGACTCACTCTTCATCGCTGTTTGCTTCCTTAGGATCTGTGTTAAGGGTCTCACTAATGTCTTCCATTCTTTTCTCAAGTCCAGTGAGTATCCTTTAAATACTCCATTAGGCATGTAACATATCTTTTTCACTTAGATCTCTGTCTGTGGCTTTGCCTGTCCTTTCATTTGGGAGAAATTTCTTTGTCTTCTTATGCTGTCTATCTCTGTGCCTATTTCTCTGTGTTAGGAAAGTCATCTATGTCTTCTATTTTTAGGGTAATGGTCTTATGAAGAAAAGGCCCTGTAATGCCCTGCTGTGTAACATCCCCTGTTCCCTAGATCCTGAAACTTCAGGGAGTGTCTCCATTGTGTGATGTCTGTGTTCTGCTGTTGTGTTGGTCACTTTATCCTTGAGGCCAGTTGTTACCAGAGGTTCTTTTTGTCTGTTGTGGGCAGCGTTTGGTCCCTGACTTGAATGTGGTGTTTTTTAAACTAGGTGTTCTTTAGTCTACTTGTGAAATGAGACCTGTAGCCTCTGCCACAGAACGGAGGCTGTGCAGAACTCCCAGGTCAGAAGACGGGGTGTGGGCAGGAGTTTGTGCTGGTCTTTGGGGCAGGCGGCCAATGGTGCTGGGCCTGCGGCAAAGGTGAATGGGGAAGGGCAGATCCACTGGAGCTTTGGAGGTACAGGGCTTGGTATAGCCAGTTAGAAAGTGAGTGTAGGGGCTGTGCTGGTTCTGGCAGGTGGTTCTGTGCTTATGCTGAAGGGCAGGAGGGAACTAGTGCCTACCAGTTTCTTTGTTCCCAGAGAGAACAATCTCATAACCATGAAATCATAACCTGAGCCTAAATGAAGAGTCAGATGCTTGATTCAAATTCTCTCTGTGAATGATGCCTCTGGGGCATGCTCAGTTGTGTAAATAACCTCCCCACTGTACACCCCAGGTGCTCTTTAGATCACTGTTTCCAGTCTGTAAATCCATAGGCCCTTTGACCTGCCTTTTCTCCAAGAACAGCCCCAAAGCTTTCTGGGCTCTCTCTGAGCCAAGCCCACTGACCTTGAGAACTCCAGGTTAAGCCCAGCTGATTGCAGGAACTTGGGAAATTTTGCCCCTATGGCTTTACAAGCCAATTGCTGTGGGGTTCACCATCCCCTTGAAGGCTCCCCTGTATGCTAGTCTTCTCTAAAACAGCACCTCCCTCCCCACAACAGCAGCCATGATCTGTTTATCTTCCTAACCACATCTCTACACTTTATCTCTTCTTCACTATGGTCTTTTCTCTACCATTTGTTGTGGAGTTTGTTCTGCCACTGTTCAGCTCAATTCCTGGGAATATTTAGGACGATTTAATAGTTATCTATTTGTGTTCATGGCATGAGGTGAGCCTAGGGTCCTTTCATTCCACCACCATCTTCCAAATGCCTCTGATAGTCACTTTGATATTTATAATCGGCCTACAAAAACAGATAGGCAATTATCTGATAAGGCAGCATAGTAGGTTGTTGGTTTGATTTAAGAATCTACATTATTAAGGAAATTGTTTTATTACTGCTTGTGTCAAAATAATATTTTTAATAAATACTTGGGTGGATTAAATGGATTTTAAAAGAAGGAGTTGTTGTTTTGCCTCAGGACACTTAAAATGGCCAAGAGACATGGGCACTTGGGTGACTCAGCTGGTTAAGCATCTGACTCTTGATTTAGGCTTGGGTCATGATCTCATGGTTATGAGACTGAGTCCCATGTTGGGCTTCATGCTAAGCATGGAGTCTTCTTGGGATTCTCTCTCTCTCTGTCTCTCTGCCCTTCCTCTCTTGGTCTCGGTCTCTCTCTCTCTCTCTCTCTCTCTGTTTTCTCTCTCTCTGAAAATAAGTTAACACTGAGAAAATAATTTAAAAAATGTCCAAGAGATAGTGTAATTGGAATAGTATAATATATTTTGAATGAATTTCTATGTTAGTGAGACAAAAATCCTACTAAGAGAAAGGCGGATTTGGGAGTGCCTGTGCGGCTCAGTCATTTAAGCATCCAACTTTGGCTCAGGTTATTATCTCACAGTTAGTGAATTCAAGCTTTGCTTTGGGCTCTCTGCTGTCAGCTAGAGCCTGCTTCGGACTTCGGATCCCCTCTGTCTCTGTGTCTCTCCCATTGCCCCCTCCCCATCAAAAATAAGTAAACTTAAAACATACTTTATCAAAATAAAAGGGAGGATTTTGATATACACGTAAGAAGTTATGTTTTTAAACGTTAATATTTACCCCACACTACAATCCTTATTTCTTATTCATAAATGGTATGGATACTCCTCTACCATTCAGGATTGCAGTTTCCCTACCATAAGCCATGAAGAGAAACAAAAGTGCTAAATCATTGTAAATAGAATTATGCTTTATCTACTTCCTCAGCCTTCACATGAATGTGAATACATTCCAAGAGGAAAACTTCTGTGGCGTGGTTACAGAGTTAAATTTAAAGCAACAAAGAATGGATGAAATACTTTACAAAACAGAAACCTACACAAGATGTGTGTTTTTGTTTTGTCCTGACTCAGTAAAACAAAGCCTACATAGCCAAGTAGAGCATGTTCACTCATAAATCTCCTGCTATATATTTTTTCTGTGTTTTATGCTTTAAGGCTACTGTGTTTTTATTTTTTTAATATTGCATCTTATTGGCACTTAAAAAATGATTGTACCTTGTTTAAAACTACAGTCATTGGCTAGAATACCCTAGAAATACATTGAATAATTGGGATGAGAAACATTGGATATGCTAATATATTCTACTTTGTGCTGGCTACCATGGAAAATGAAATATAAATATGTCTTGGTCTCTAAACATAAGCATCACATAATGGTTACGTAGTTCAATAGATAATCAGTATTGTGGATTGTCATATAATAAACACCCACTTGAAATTCCAATGTTCACTCAAACTTAATATTTCCTAATCTTAATTCTTCTCTTCTTCTCATACTCCTCATCCACTACTTTAGTAAATTATGGTTACCCTGCTTTAAAAATATATTCATAATATTAATTTCATTACTTATACTCCTACCAGCAGTTTGGACCTACCATCATCTTTCTTCTAAATGTCTGCAAAAGCTTCCTAGGTGTCTCCTTGTTTTTAACCTTGGACTCCTACATATCTTGAATTTTATGTCTATTGTCTGTACATGAAGGAACCAAAGTGAATATTCTAAAGATAATTTAGCATATGTCACTCAAATCTAACCAAAACACCACATTAAATGGATATCCATTTCATTTACAGTAAAGCCAGAATCTTTCCATTGTCTACAAGGAACTGCTAAGCCTGCCCTCATTGCCTGTACACTTCCTCTTCTTTACTTTACACCTTATTTACCTAACTCTTGGTGTTCCTCTAGCATTCCAGGCCCATGCTTGCCCTACTGACATTGCTCCAATCTTCTGTCTGCAGCTACTTTTTCCCAGGTATGTGCTTGGTGCCATCTTTTCAAGCTTTTCCCAACTCTTTCTCAGGCAGGTTTGACTTAACTACTCTAATATTACAATCTGTGCCCTTTACCTCTTTTTATCTCATTATTTCTTTTATCTCTAACCCCTTTTACCATGCTCTACTCTGATTCTTTATACTTGCTTTTAGAGTTTTTAAGATTAATCGATTCTTGGGGCACCTGGGTGGCTCAGTCGGTTGGGCATCCGACTTCGGCTCAGGTCATGATCTCACAGCTCGTGGGTTCGAGCCCCGCGTGGGGCTCTGTGCTAATAGCTAGCTCAGAGCCTGGAGCTTGTTTCAGATTCTGTGTCTCCCTCTCTCTCTGACCCTCCCCTGCTCATGCTGTCTCTATCTCTCTCTCAAAAATAAATAAAACTTTTTTTTAAAAAAGATTAATCGATTCTTTTTTTTTTTAATATTAATTTCTTCTTTAGTCCATCTCTTTTGTCTTATACTCTATCCTCGGAAGCTTATAGAAGTTGGGAATCTCTAGCTGGAATCTCATTAGCCAAAGCAATGAGCTTCATTAATTCCCCATTTTATCTGGTAAATAACTATAGGTTACATTTGGAATCACCCACCCTTTAGCCTGGTTAAGGAAAGAGCAAATCAAGCACACATGATGGTCTCATTGAAATGAAAAGACAGAGAATGACTAAGGTGACTGGAATCTGTGGAACAGAATACTAGAAAGTAGGGAGATACACAGGAGAAGAGTTCCCAAAAACCACTTAATGTGATTACTAAGGAGATACAGTGACCAATTCTATAAACCTTTGTTCTTCCCTGACCAATAAAATTCCTACTTTCTTCTAGCTCTTACAGAATTGTCTCCCTTCTAAATCATCACAAATATTTTGCATTGTAGCTACTTATCTATGCTTTGCTTTTACCTTCTTTGTATTCTGTAAACTTTTTGAAGGTAGGTGGTCATGCACAGCTTTGTATCCCCAGAAACAATAAATATTTATTGAATAAAAAAAATTGATAAAATGTCTAGCATTCGGATGTAGAAGCCATTTATCTTATGTCTTTAAAATAAATAGGACCACTTAAACTTTGCTATGATGAATACATATTAAGTTCACTATGCTCTAAGTTTTGGTAACAGTTAATTGTCATGTTTTTATTCTTGAAAATTATTAACATATATTTAAAATCTAATTAATTGCCATTAAATGCACTCTTTAACAGTGAAAAGTTGCTACTAGACAGAATCATTATATGTAATTTTAAATAAAACTGCTTATGAGATATATGGTTTTTAAACATAAATTTTTAAAAAAGGCTAGTTCTGACACATGTGGGTGGCTTCTTGGTTTTGGCTGAGGTTATGATTTCACAGTTTTGTAGGTTTGAGCCCTACATCAGGATTCTCTGTCTCCACCTCTGTATCTCCCCCACTTATGCTATTTCTGTCTCTCTCTCAAAACAAACAAACTTTTTTAAAAAAGGCTAGTTTTGGGTCTCAACTTTAAAAATCTAAGCTTATGAGTTTTATTTGAGACTCAATATATGATAAAGAAGAAAAGATGACTAACAAATTGAGGTTTTAATTTTAAACAAGAACTATTCAAACTAGCTAATTTGTAGCATCATTTCTTTTATCATATAGCTATAAAATATGGTGATTATATAGGTAGACTGTAACCCTTCTCTATTACCTTCCCTTAGTACTCACTAGAAATGGAAAGTGATATTGACACAAACCTATAAATTGGATCTTAAAACTCACCAAAATTTCTTTATGAAAGCCCACTATTTTACTTTATAGAAATCTAAGATTAAGAAAAAGGAACAAAATATTTCTCAGGTATAAATTATAGCCTATTGACTCTTAAAAATCTTTTTCAAATGGATTCAGCCTAATGCCAATTTAGTTATGATGTTTCAATTCACATTTAAAGTTTCATTATCTTCTCAGCCTAATCCACACTATTTTTTATATTATGGTCTTTAAGAAATGTGTTGCTATATCTTTAGAATGACTGAATGGATGAAATTTTATTTATAACTTGGTAATGTTATTAAAACAAAATTATATTTAACACATTCTTCTTAATTACTTCTAATTCTAAATTTGAAATTAATGAGGCTTATAGATTTAAGATTGTATATGTATGTTATTAATTAACCCCAAATCCTACATTTCTTATTAAACAAAAGAGAGGAAGCTTTTAATCACTTTTATCCTTATAATAATTAATTAAAGTATAAACAAGACATGCTGCTTTCTTTTTACGTATTTGAGTAATTCAGTATTATCTTGTTGGCTAAAATATTCATTTTACTTAAATATATTTGTCTTTATTGTTACTATTTTTTAACCACTATTAAGTTCTCAAAACATGGTTGTGAGTCAGCAGAATAATGCTCTCCCCAAAATATTCCCATGCCCTAATCCTTAGAACCTATGAATATTACCTTATATGGTAAAAGATGGGATTAAGTTATGAATCTTGAGATGGGGAGATTATCTTGGTTTATTCAAGTAGACCCTATATGCAATCACAAATGTCTTCATAAGAGAGAAGCAGGAGATTTGACACAGACAGCAGTTAATGTGACCATGGAAGCTGAGATTGTAGCTATAAGGCCACCAGCTAAGGAATGATAAAAGCAGCAAAGGACAAATTCTTCCCTAGAGCTTCCAGAAGGAGTATGACTTGGCCAACATCATGATTTTGACCCAGGGAAACTGATTTTAGACTTCTGGCCTTTATAACCATGGGAGAAGAAATGTATGTTTGTGATAATTTGTTACAACAGCTGCAGGAAACTAATACAATATTATTTATAATTACTCAGTTGTTAACAGGAGGAGAAAATGAGATCTGTTTAGAATCAGGTGATGGAACTCTTCTGTAATTTTTTTTTTATATTTAGGAGAATTAAAGACATACAAACATTTGGAGTAATTCCTTATATATTTTTTCCAGTTCTAGGACCTCATCTGTATTCTGTTGTTCTTAGAAAAAGGATAACAATCACCTTTGAGGATCAGAATTCCTAGGACCTTTCATTTCCCCTTTTGAAAATTCAATTACTTTATTCTCTTGAAGGAACAGTGAATCTGGGCTGTTAGCCTCCACTCCCCTATCTCTGTTTTCCACATTCTTTTATGATTTTCTTTTAGTTAGGGCGCAAAGCTTGAGTTAAGGATAAGCAAAAGAGCACTAAAAGAGATCCCATCTCAACAAACAACTTATGTTTTGGTTGAAAATACAAAAGAGGGCAAAAGTAGATGCTAGGAAAAGAGGGTCCCCCAATGAGAAGAGGTTTGTAGAAAAGTTCTGGACTGGTCTGTATTTTCTCAGATGTAGGGAAGTCAATATTAACCTGTGACAGAAGGAAAGGCTATTCCCAAACTTTCTCATGCTCTGTTTTACTACTACTATCAATTTCTACCATTTGAAATCTAGCAATTAGATTTGTCTCAGGTCCTTTGCAAGCAAAGGAGAATACCGTCATGAAACAACAGATGGAAAGGGCTTATTAAGTACATATGAGAATCAAGGAATTCCAGAAAGCTAAGTACCTGAACTAGGTCTGTACTTTAATAATTTATATTTGCATGTTTTTCCTTAAAGTAGCCAGAATTTAAGATCACTATTGAGAGCTATAATTAATGTTGATATGTTTTTGATAGGGAGGAGAAATTTCACCCAATTCTATTGGCTTTAAAATAGGTTTTGATAGGAAGGAAACTGTGTAGAAATGTTTGGTAATTGCATCTTTCTGGAGTATACCTGGCATTTATGAAAGTTGGTGTCCCAAGCATTTCTTGTCTCTTTGTTTTCTTGATTTAAGAAAGATTCACAGTGCTTCTGCCACTCAAGCAATAGTAGAACTTCATAAACTTTCCCTGTATACATCAGTTGGGTTTTATAGAATCTATTAAGGGTTTTTTTTAAATTTATCTTCTGATATTTGCACTTTTTAAAAAAATTTTATTATTTTGAGACAGAGAGAGAGTGCAGGGGAAGAAAAGAGAGGGTGAGAATTCCAAGCAGGCTCTGTACTGTCTGTGCAGAGCTGGATGCAGGGTTCAAAAGCATGAACCAAGAGATTATGACCTGAGCTGAAACCAAGCATTGGAAGCATAATCAACTAAGCCACACAGACACCCTTGATTTTTAACTTTTTGACTTACTCATTCAGCTTCTCCTCTTTCTCCTATTGTTATTTTTTTGTTTTTCTTATGTAGCATTTCTTCAAGCTCTCTAATTTTTTCTAAAAGGTTTTGCAATCATTTCACTCAAGTTTGGGCCTTATGCATAAGAAAGTTGGCAAGTTCCGATTTGTATTATGTTTTAACATAGGTACAGGAAATGAGTGAATGCATTGCATACATATAACAATAGAATCAATTTGTACTCAGTTTGTCTTTAATTTACCATACAATAATCATTCTAAACACTACCACTGATAAAATACTCCTCTTACTGGGGCACATGATTCCACTGCTCCCCCTCAGTTGATATACCAGTCAGATAGTGCTCATTTTTTCCAAATGTTTTCATGAATGATATCTGGAGAATTTTTACTTATTAACTTTATTTTTTAGAGATAATTTATATATGAAAAAATACTCAAGTACACAGCTTGATGTGTTCTGAAATTTTCAACCCCTGTAACCACCATCTCAATCAAAGTATAGACATACCCAGTAATATTCTTCTAGTTTAATTCCAGTGAATTTGAAGCCACTCTCCAACACCATCAGAAGAATCTCCTTTCTGGTTTTATCAGTATCAGTTACTTTTTCTTATTCTCAGACATCATTTAAATGGAATGGGCTGTGAGAAAGAATGAAATCTGGCCACGTGTAGCAACATGGATGGAACTTGAGGGTGTTATGCTGAGCGAAATAAGTCAGGCAGAGAAGGACAAATACCATATGTTTGCACAAATAGGATGATTAGGAGGAACCTAATGAAGTACCATGGGGGAGAAGAAGGGGAATAATAGTGGGGGAGAGGGAGGGAGGTAAACCATGAGAGACTCTTGAATGCCGAGAATAAACTGAGGGCAGATGGGGTGGAGGGAGTGGGAGGTGGGTGATAGGCATGGAGGAGGGAACTTGTGGGGATGAGCACTGGGTATTACATGGAAACCAACTTGACAATAAACTATTAAAAAAATTTAAAAAATAAATTTTTGAGTTGGAATGGAAGCAAAAAAAAAAAGAATTTGTAACAAAAGAGGTGCTTGGGTGGCTCAGTAGTTTGAGCTTCCAACTTCAGCTCAGGTCACGATCTAAAAAATATAAATAAATAAATAAATAAATAAATAAATAAATAAATAAATAAATGGAATGGGCTGGCAACATTTGCTCACAGCAACATTTTAAACCTTAATTTGTTGTTTTCTTATTTTTTTAGTGATCTTATAATTTCCTTTATGTAGTTCCAGTACATTCATAGATACATATTTTTGTTAACATTTGGATTTTGGAGCTGTGGTGAATATAATTTTTAGTTTTACTTTGTACATTATATTTTTTCAGATAACTTAGTTCACTATTTTACTCATTAAACTAATTTTTAATTAGTCCTTTAAGAGTTTTATATTGATAATTATATATCTTTTAAATGGTGCTATTTTTTCCCTATATTTTCATTTTTTGTTTCTTTCTGCAAAAGTCAGATAAAAATATTAGAGCTTTTTATAAACAAATGAACTTTCATATAAAAGAAGTTAATAGTATCAGAGTCAATAATGAGGGTAATGTGTACTGTGTGTAATACTAGAACTTCTGTTTTTAGTTTAGGTTTTTTTTCCCCATAGCACTTATAAAAAATATCCAAATTAAAAATATAAACAAGTCATACACACAAATCTGATATATATTTTTGCTGTCTGTTCATTCCCAGTCTAATAAGATAAAAAGAATACATTCAAAGTGATCAATGGCTAATCTATTTTTGTTAGTCCATTTACATTTAGTTTTTTGTTTGCTCTTGTTTTAAGTCTGTCCCTTAACCTGTCCCTAGATGGATAAAGAATATTTTTATTAATATTATTTATAAACCATTTCTTTTGTAATCCCCAGTATCAATTTTATCTCTTTTCCACACATTTTTGTCATGTAAATATATCACAGAAGGCTGAAATTTATAGTTTTCAACTTGTTAGAAATATTTGTGAGTAAAAATAAAAAAGTACAAAGGTTTGTATTTTTAAAAATTGCCTTTTTCTTTTGAGAGAGACACAGAGGGGTGGGGCAAATGGAGAGGAAGAGAGAGAATCTTTTAAGCAGGAATTCTGACAGGGGGCTCTATCTCACAAACTGTGAGACCATAACCTGAGCTGAAATCAAGAGTTGGATGCTTAACTGCCTGAGCTAACCAGGTGCCCCTAAAGATTAACTTCTTGAGCAAAGTGTTAAGTATCGTTTAAATTTTTTAAACTGTATTTTTATTCTTTTGTGTTAATGTGGTGTATCACATTTATTGATTTGTGAATATGAAACCATCCTTGCATCCTCAGAATAAATCCCACTTTATCATAATGAATGACCCTTTTAATGTATTGTTCAATGTGGTTTGCTAATATTTTGTTAAGGATTTTTGCATCCATGTTCATCAGCATATTGGCCTGTAGTTTACTTATTCTCTGGTGTCTTTGAGGGTAATGCTAGCCTTACTAAATATATTTGGAACCTTTGTTTCCTCATTTATTTTTTGGAATAGTGTGAGGAGAATAAATATTAAGTCTTTTTTAAATGTTTGATAGAATTCATCAGTGAATCCAACTCATCCTCGACTTTATTATTTGGTAGTTTTCTGATTACCAATTCATTTTCATTGCTAGTAATTAGTCTGTTCAGATTTTCTATTTCTTCCTGAATCAGTTTTGAAATGTATGTTTCTAGGAATTTATTCACTAAATAATATCCTATTATAGGCTACTATTAGTGTCCTCCAAAAGAAAAATAATTATCAAATTTTCTTAGTATTACTGGGGTTATTAGTCAGGGTTTCAAGATTTTCATAAGAATGGAAACAACAGGATGCCTCTCTCTCTCTCTCTCTCTCTCTCTTCTCTCATTTATGTATATCTTCATACTTTATAATTTATGTTGTATACATAAACAATGAAATTTACATAAGATGTGGTTTATTTCCTGCCTAAAATATTCTTAGTAGGTTACTATTTCTGTATAAGCTAGTAGCTTAAAGTAGTTAAGCTTCGTGAAAAATATATTGATCTAACACTCAGATCAATTGCCTGATTTCCAGCCCCATTTAAAAATTGCAGTTCTTTAGAAAATAATATTTATTATCCAGATTGGATTATCCAGATCCAATATTTACGTAAAAGTGATCAGTACTTATTAACAGAAAAGAGTAAGATTTTGATCAAAAAATTATGGAAAGCTTATGAACATGTTATGAGGTTTTCTCTAAGAGACAATACTTAAAATATAGACATATATAGATATTATACGAAATTTGATTGATTATAAAATTTATTTACAATAAAAATATTCCTTCACTTTTAAGAGAAAAGGAAAGTCATACAAGAAGCAAACAATGATAGGCAATTTAAGGTACATTAGACATTCTCTAAGGAGTAAGAAAAAGTTGTTGCTTATTCATTCTTGCCTATTAAATTGTCTGAAGCTGTCTTTCTTCACAATGAGACTCATAGTGTGAATGATGCTCCAGAAGAAAGTCAACATATACAACTATTCAGATAATATGAAGACATATTTCATAAATTAGTAACTACATTTTATAAAGATCTTCTGTTATTATTTTTAAAGATTTTTTATAACTTAGTTAACTAGTGCATGTTATGTTCCAGATAATCATATGAAACCAAACATGTATTTCCTGCAACATTCAAGCTAGATGAGAGTTTTCTAAATTTGGATAAGGCACATGGTTTTCAAATATAACCTAACTAGAAAATCTTTCCAAATTTATTTTTCCTTTCTTCCTAGTCTGTATGATAAAATGCATAATTTAGAGATTTGAATAGGTTGTGAACTGTCTAAACACAGATATCGTAGCAAAAGGGCATGCAATCTATTTTAAATTAACTTTAAATATGTGTAAAGTACACCTTGTGTGGTAAAGATTTCTAAACTGGCTTGCTTTATTAATTGCCTGTGACTTGTTCATTCCAGAGCAATGGCCACCCACTAACTGAATCCATAATTATCTTTGCTGCGTTGATACAGACATTGGGAAAATTATCGCATTAGGCTGTCTCTGCAAGAGAAGAAAAATTCTTGTTTCCATTCTTCTGCATTAGCTATTTGGAGACATAAAAAGAAATTTACTGGTACTTTGGTGATCAACTTTAAGTCTATTTAAGATAGTTACAAAGGTAACAGCAGTGAAATCTTCTTCTAGTGTGCCCAAATCCCATACAAGTAATGTGCCAACTAAAAATGAAGTCCAAAATCCCTGTATGCATTTTGATACACTGCCCACACTTCAATTAGTTACTTAAAAGTTCTATTTACTACTCTGTTGGCTGAATATAATATGGGACTCTAGAAGGAGATAAAAGTATTGCATCTTTTAAAACTCAAGAGATATCACAGAGGGTACGCTATATGTGCTATTTTCTTGTTCAAGATTTACTTTTCTTAAAAAATGTAACTGATATATAATTGACATATAGTGTAAGTTTAAGATGTATACAAGGATTTGATACACATATATTGCAGAATGATTACTACTATAATATTAGCTAACATGTTCCTCATGTCAAATAATTACTTTGTGTGTGTAATAAGAACATTTAAGATCTCTCTTAGCAACTTTTAAGCACTATTAAGAAGAGTAAACATGCTTTACATTAAAGCCCAGAATTTACTGATTTTATAACTAGAAATTTGACCAACATCTGACCAACATATCCTTTCCCCCTCCCCACCAACTGCCCAATTTCTCATAACCACCTCTCTACTCTCAGTTTCTAGAAGTTAGGCTCTTTAAAGATTCTATATATAAGTGATACCACATTGTATTTGTCTTTGTCTGTCTGGCTTATTTCCCTTGGTGTAAGGCCCTCCAGATTAACCCGTGATTTTACAAATGACAGAATTGCCTTCTTTTATAAGGCTGAATAATAATTCTTTGTGTGTATGTGCACACACGTGTGTATGTGTGTCTGTATGGATGGATGGTGGAGATAGATATGTATCAATTTCCCATTTTCTTTATGCATTCATCAGTCAGGAGACACTTGGGTTGTATCCATAATTTGCCTATTGAATAATAATACTGCAATGAATATAGGAGTATAGGTACCACTTTGAGATAATGTATCCATTAACTTTTTAAAAAAATAGTTTATTGTCAAGTTGGTTTCCATATAACACTCAGTGCTCATCCCCACAATTGCCCTCCTCCATGCCCATTACCCTCCTTCCCCTCCCCCCGAGCCCCATCAACCCTCAGTTTGTTCTCTGAATTCAAGAGTCTCTTACGGTTTGCCTCCCTCCCTCTCCCCCACTATTTTTCCCCTTCTCACCCCTATAGTCCTCCGTTAAGTTCCTCCTAATCATCCTATACGTGCAAACATATGGTGTCTGTCCTTCTCTGCCTGACTTACTGCACTCAGCATAAACCCTCAAGTTCCATCCATGTTGCTACTACATGGTAATGAGGAAGAATGAAATCTGTCCATTAACTTTTGATATGTACAGAGGTAGGGTTGCTAGATCATATGTATGGTAATTCTATTTTTAATTTAAGGAATTTCAATACTGTTTTCCATAATGGCTGTACTGATTTACTTTCCCACCAACAGTGCCCAGGGGTTCCTTTTTCTTCACATTCTCATCAACAGGTACTTCTTTTCTTTTCCACGATAGTCATTCTAACTGGTGTGAGGAGACATCTCATTGTGGTTTTGGTTTTCTTTTCCCTGATGTTTATTTGCATTGAACACATTTTCATATACTTACTGTTCATTTGTATGTTTTCTTTGAAAAAATGGGTCATATTTTTAATTGGGTCATAGTTTTTGCTATTGAATTGTAGGAGTTGTTTATATATTTTAAATATTAACCTCTTATAGACGTGATGTGCAAATATTTTCTCCCATTCTGTAGGTTGTCTTTTCATTTTATCTATGGCTTTTTTTGGCTATGTACAATCTTTTGTTTTCATGTACACTTAATTGTTTATTCTGCTTTGTTGTTTGTGCTGCAGGTGTTGTATACAAAAAATTATGGTCAAGACCATATCAAGGATATTTTCTATATTTTCTGTAATTTCCCCTAGGTGTTTTAGGTTTTCAGTTTTTGTGTTAAAGCCTTAATTCATTTTGAACTTATTTTTTTCATTTAAGATTAAGGGTCTGATTTTATCCTTCTGCAGGTAGTTATCCACTTTTCCCAACCATTACTGTACAGACTATCCTTTCCCACTGAGTATTCTTGACTTCCTTATCAATTATTAATTGACCATATATGTGAGAGTTTATTTCTGGGTTCCACATTTTGTTCCATTGGTCTTTGCTCTGTACTTTTATATCAGAAACATACTGTGTTGATTACTATAGATTTGTAGTATAGGTGGAAAACAAGAAGTATGATGCCTCTAGTTTTATTCTTTCTCAGGATTGCTTTGGGAATTTAGGGTATTTTAGATTTATTTTTTATATTTCTGTAAAAAAATGCCATTGGAGTTTTCAAAAGGATTGTATTTAATCTGTACTTGTATTGGTGTAATCTGGACAGTTTAGCAATATTTCCCTCATTCATGAACACAGGATATCTTTCCATTTGTATGTGCCTTCTTAGTTTCACGAGTCTTGTGGTTTTCATTGTAGAGACCTTTCATCTCCTTGGTTAATTTATTCCTAGGTACTTTATTTTTGATGGTATTGTAAATGAGAGAGAGTTTTCATTTTCAGATGTTTTGTTGGTGTATAGAAATGAAACTAATTTCTGTTGATTTTTGTATCCTACTTTATTGAATTTAGCTGTTTTTAGAATTTTTGTGTGTATAAAGTTTTGAGGGTATTATTCTGTATATAAGATACATACATTATAATATATATCTGAAATATATATTATTATATATATCATATTATCTGCAAATAAAGATAACTTTACTCTTCCTTTTCTACTTGGATTCTTTTTATGTTTTTTTCTTGTCTGATTGTTCTAGCTTAGACTTCTGGGACTGTTAAATAGGCATGGTGAAAGTGGGCACTCATGTCTTTTTCCAGATCTTTAAGGTAAAGCTTTTAACCTTTCACTGTTGGATATAATATTGCTGTGGGTTTGTCCTTTATGGTCTTTATTGTACTGGAGTATATTCTGTCAATACCCAAAGTGTTGAGTGTTTTTTTATTTCCATAAAAGACTGTTGTGTTTTGTCAAATAACTTTTTTGTCAGCTTTTGATGTGATCAAATATATAATTTTATTTGTCCTTATATCAATATGGTACATAACATTGGCTTGCATATGTTGAAAATTTTTGCGTTTCAGGGATATATCCCACTTGATCATCATGCATTATTCTTTAACTATGCTGTTGAATTTGGTATCTTTTCCTTTTTCTTCATTAGGAATATTGGTCTATAGTTTTCTTATAGTGTCCTTTATTGGCTTTGGTGTCAGAATAATGCTGGCTTTGTACAATGAGTGTGGAGGTATTCTGTCCTCATTTTTTTTTTTTGGAAGAGTTTGAGAAGAATGTGCATTAATTCTTTAAATATTTGGCAGAATTCACCCATTGAAACTATCTGGTCCCAGGTTTTCCTGTATTTGGAGGTTTGTGATAATTGATTCATTCTCTTTATCCATTGTTGGTCTAGTAAGATTCTTTTTTTCTCCATCGTTCAGTCTTAGTAGGTTGTATGTTTCTAGAAATTTAATTTCCTCTCAGTTATAAAACTTGTTGGGATACAATTATTTGTAGTAGTCTGTTATGGTCCTTTGTATTTCTGTGGTAACAACTGTAATATCTCTTACTTTCAATATTAATGTTTTGCATTTTTTTTAGTTCAGCTAAAGTTTGCCAATTCAATTTATCTTTACTATTGTTTTTCTGGTCTCGGTTTCATTTATTTCTTTTCTGATCTTTGTTGTTTCCTTTCTTCTACTTACTGTAGGTTTAATATTTCTTTTTCTAATTCCTTGAGGTATATACAGTTAGGCTGTTCATTTAAGATCCTCCTCTTTTCTTCATGTAGGTATATATTACTGTAAAGTCCCTCTCAGAACTGCCTTTACTGCATCTCATAGGTTTTGACTGTTGTGCTTCCATTTTGTTTCAATATATATATATTTCTAATATCCCTCTTGATTCCTTATCTGATTCACTGGTTGTCAGGAGTATGTTAATTTCCATGTATCTCTGAATTTTCCAGTTTCTCTCCTTTATTGATTTCTAGTTTTATGCCCTTGTGGTTGGAAAAGATAAGTGGTACAATCTCAGGATACATACACTGGTAAAGACATATTTTATGACCTTGTTATATGAGCTAACCAGCAGAGAGTCCTTCGTATATGTTAAAGAATGTGTATTAGACTACTGTTGGATGACAGTTTCTATACTTATTGATAAAAAGTCCATTTGATCTAGAGTATGGTTCAAGTCCAATATTATGGTGTTAACTTTCTGTCTGGGTGTTCTATTCATTGATGGAAGTAGACTATCGAAAGTACCTTACTATTATTGTATAGTTGTCTATTTTTCCCTTTCAGATCAGTTAGAATTTGCTTAATATACTTAGGTTCTCCCATGTTGGGTGCATATGACTTTATAATTATTGTATTTTCCCAATAAACTGACCTCTTTATCATTATAGAATGACATTGCCTGTCTCATGTTAATTTTGGCTTAAAGCCCATTTTGTCTGATACAAGTATAGCTACTTGGCTCTCTTTTGGTTTCCAATTTCATGGTGTATCTTTTTTCCATCTCTTCATTTTGAGCCAACAAATGCTTTTAAAGCTAAAATGAGTCTGTTATAGGCAGCATATTGTTGGTTCCTTTATTTTTTTTTTCTTTCTTAAATATATCTAGCCATTCTACATCTTTTGGATGGGGAATTCATTCCATTTACATTTAAAATAATTATTGATTGGTAAGGACTTACTTTTGCTATGATACTAATTGTTTTCTGGGTGTTTTACAGTTCCCTTGTTACTTACTTTCATCAAGAGGGATGTCTTCCTTATGAATAGACCGTTTTCTGCAGCGGTATCTTTTTATTTCCTTCTCTTTAACTTTTGTGACTCTACTGTGATTATTATAAGACATATAAAATACTTTATCAATATAATAGTATATTTTACACTGATGGCAATTTAACATTGGTTGAATATAAAAACATAACCCTTTTACTCTGACCCTTCATGTTTTTGATGTCACAATATCTTTATTTCTACAGTATGTATCCTTTAACAAATTATTTTAGCTATAGCTATAATTAGTACTTTTGTCCTTTAAGAATTATACTAAAAAGTTAACACACCACTATATTACAATATTATTCTGAATCTGACTTATGTTAATCTCTACAAGTGGTTGTATATTTTCATATGTGTTCATATTAATTACTAACTGGCATCCATATATTTCAACTTGAAGAACTCCTTCCAGCATTTCTTGTAAGGCAGGTTTAGCGCTGATAAACTCCCTCAGCTTTTGTTCATGAGGAAAGTATGATCTTATCTTCATTAATGAGGGACAACTTTCCTTGGTTAAAATATTCTTGATCATTGTTGGGAAGCAGAGGCTGGGCTCTTCTGTCTCACCATTTCGATGGAGATTGTATGCTATTTATGATCAAAAATAATTGTTGAATAAATGAATATTCATCTTTAAACTTTTAATTTGCAGAGGAATTTCCTTTTATGATAGCCTCAAATTGCAATTCTTCAAAACTTGAAATTATATGAATACATTAACAGTTAGTTAAATCTGCAATATCACAAACTAAGCTTTAGGTAGCTCAGCATTGACCCAAGCCAAATACCAACAGAGACTTTTTGTGATCATATTTTATTTAGAATGTAATCTAGTATTTTGTCACTGAGGTCAGAGTTATGCCAAATTAGCTGAAATCTAGTGAAGAAAAAAACACTATTGAAAACTTAAGACAATAATGAGAACTTTAAGAACTAGTGAAAAGTTGTACATAAAATATTTTGTTTCACTATAAACAATATTATGTGAACTCAGGTAGACTTTTCCAATGCAATGATATAATTACACAACAGAGCTCCTTAAATAATAGGTGACCTTTTGAGGTAAAAATTACATAGGGAGAATAATGTTGAGAAATATACCATAAAGAATTAACCCTAAATAGGAGTAGTGAGTCAGGCTTACATTTAGTCTACATTTTTAAAAGAAAGTAGAAAATAATTCTGAGAAAAATTATCTAGATTTTTAAAAAATTTTTCTTTTATAGAAATCCAGGTTTGGCTTTTTTATTTTTGATGAATAACCTGTGTAATGTACCTAAACTATAGAAATGTTCTGTGTTGTCGCATTTTTAAAAATTATAGACAGAGATTTAAATAAATTCTAGAGTTGAAATTTGGTTTCACTATAGTCAAGAATAATGAAGTGTACTGATGGGGTTTGTAAGAGTATCTTAATGTATTTATTCCTTAATGTTATCCAACAAACATTTATTAAATGTCCACCATATGCAAGAAGCTGAGCAAGGTGATTTATTCTGCTAAAATAAAAATAACATCAACTTAATTAACTAACTGCTTAACCCTGAACTTTGTTGTAGTTATCTTGGTGGGAGTAACTCAAATCACTTTGTTCTCCACATGGAAAATCCAATTCAAACAATATACAAAAGTATGTGAAGAAAAGATAAGGAGAGCCTATAGCATTATAGAAATGTAAAGCTGACAATGGAAAGGTAGAATTCACCAGGGCTAGGCCAGTGCCTTGCATTAGATCATAGAAACTCAATAGTTCATTGTTGATACTATTGGAATAGCCACAAGAGAGAAAGTTATATCACTCCACTCTCTTAAGTGCTTACAGGACTCTGAGAAATTTTCCTAAATGCTCTCTTCCTCAGTTTCCTTCTACTTGGTAAGTAGATATTGACAACTCTCTCATTTGATTGTTATAGAAAATTGACAAAATGAAAATAAAGGTTCCAACCAACTTCTTGGTACAGATTAGGTGTTTATTAAGTGTTTATTCTCTTTTGTAAGAGTTGTGTGATGAAAAAACTCTGTGACATGTTTAAGCTCAAGTGGGTGGTACTTTATCATTTGACTCCTTTGAATGTTCAACCCCAACATCACCCTCTTTTGGAGTAATTCTGGGTTTTAAGGACTAATTTCAACAAATTCCATATAATTTCAAAATTAAGAGCAGAAAAAAGGCTTGTGTTTACTTTATCCTTACCATTTTACTAGGTAAGGAAAAGGGTTTAAGTAATTTGACTAATGTCATGAGTTACTGTCAGAAGCAGAATTTAAACCTAGCTCTTGCAATTTGCAATCGCAAGTTCCTATCTTTTACACTAAACATTGTCATCACCTTCATTAATGAAACCATTATCTAAAGTAGAATACCTGAGTGGTTTTTCTCTTACTCTTTCATGTGTTAGGAACACTTACTGCCATGGTGTCACAACAAACACAATCAAGGAGCACTAGTCATGCTACCATTTTGTTGACTACATTTCACCAAAGAGGCATTAGTGTAATAAAATTTCTAGAGACTTATTTGAAAGAAAATTTTACTTCTTCTGCAGTTCTTTAAATCAGATGTGAGTGACATTAGGGTTCTGACTTTTTGACTGTGTCTTTTAAGACTGTGAAAACAAGCAAAACATTAATTGATTTTATCTTTTTATACAGCACACATCTTCTAATAGAACAGAAGCGTCCTTCAGACTTGATGAAAAAGTCATCCAGAGATAAAGGATTGAAATTATCACAACTAAAGCAGTCCCATTCCCCACCCCACCCCTGAATAGCTCTGTTTAACATTGAGAATATTATCTTCATTGGATTAATAGCAATTAAACTCATAGATTAAGTAGGACATTTTAAAACATATTTGTTGTGCTTAAAATTCACATAGATACAGTTCTTTTTGTACAGTCCCTTATATCTTTCCTCCCAGCTTCCAGACCTCATTGTTAACACTGCTCTTCTGCTATCTAACACAATAAGTTCTACAATATTCTCCAAACTCAGATGACAGTAAAGATAGTAAAAATATTTGGGTTCTTCAGAGCTTTACATCTCTCTTTGCCTTTTAGTGGAGTGTTAGCCTGAGAGAGAGTGAGAGAGATTGACAGTATTGAGTTTTTCTTCCACAGAAGTATGTAGCTTTTAGAGAAAAACACCTACCAAAGAATAAAGGCAACAACAAAAACAATTATTGAAGAGTAATATGAATATGTAGGTCAAGTAAATCAATGCTATGATCCTTTCTTTAGTTTTATTACAGGGCTTATAAACACTGAGAGTCTGAAGTTGATCACCTCATTGGCTGTATATATCTAGAGGATCTATGCACCCTTACCCCTAAATTTCTCATGTGGGTTGCCCATAGGAAGGTTTTTTTTCATCTGATAGATTTAGAGTGCAGCCTCTTCATTAACACCTATGATAGGTTCACCACTCGTCCCTTAATTCATGTCAAAGACAAAGCAAAGGATTCCTCCCTGTATTCTCAATAAAATGCCTCAGACATGTTTACCAGTGGGTTCTTTTCTATTACCAATTCCCATAAGTTCAGATTTTAGCTTTGCTATCATACATCATGTTCTGATACCTTTTCACAAGATCAGTTGGAAGTTTGCCATTTTAATCTCTTGTGCTCTATTCTTTCAGTGCTAAGATTCTTCCTTGTGCTTTTGTTTTGTTCTTTTAGACCCATAAATTTATGCCTGGATCTTGACTAAGCCCTTGTTTATAACTAATCTTGAACTGCTGCCCTTTCTCTGGACCTAAAATTTGGTTGGTCTTTATTTTTTTTCCCCCCATTGAATGTGGAAATAAGCATGAGTTATAGAATGAATACACACTGAAACAAACAGATTAAGACTCAATAGTGACTCTTGTAGGAACACAAAAACCTTAGCCTTTCTTGGGGCTGAGAATCTAGATCTCTTGAAACTATTTTTCTTCTCTGAACAAGTAAACAAAATGGATACAAGAGGAAGCTACCGGTATGATTTCTGGAATGTGTGATAATAGTAGAACATCCACTGTTTCTAAAAGCATAAGAGCTAGGGTAGAGTGACAAGAGGGATACTTTCCTTGACCCATCTTTAAGATCCTTGGTCAACTGTAACTGCCACCATTGCAATTAATTGTGCCACTTAAAGTAGACTCTTTAACACCTGTAAGACAAGAGTCATGACAACTTAAAATGATGACGCCTGCTACCTATTAGCCCCCATTACTTTCACATCTAGTGATCCTGGCTAACTGTCTAGGAGGGAGCTTCTTTCCTTGGCTTAGTAACATAACATTTTTGAACAATGAGTATGATGCTTTAGAAAGTGTGGGTGGATTAACCATGTAACACTTTTGGCATGAGCCCTCCAGAAAGTTTTCTGCTTATTATACGTTTGACATACAAATATGAAAAATTAAATAAGATCTAGCAATTGTATGCCAGATGTCACAAAGCAATATGTGATTAAGTCTCCAATTAAGGCAAAATCCTGGTTGGTTTTAATTTGTACAAAAGTATATCTACTTCTCAACGTGTTACCTTATTATGACTTTGCTCATTGTAAGTTCAAGTGTCAGCACTCCAGGCCTTGTCATAGAATGTACCTTTCTACTCTTATCACAAATTTTATTTAGACACATTCTATTTATAGGATATGTTAGGATATACGGTACATCCATGTGGGGTTAATTCTTCCTATGATCTGTACTTTTTCAAGTCAGTCTCTAGAATAACATATACTTGGCCTGCTGAAAGGCCATGTTTCCTAAATTGCAGTTTAATATTTAAAATGTGGTCTTTATCTAAGAGCACTTTAAGGAGCCCCCATGCAAAACCCATTAGTGTATTAGCTGTAGCATGTTTTCCAGGAAAAAAGCTGATGGTGATATTCTCTATTTCATCTTCCTGAGGTCCCACAAAAGAAAATTATTTTAGAGACTGATAGCACAAATATCTTGGTTTTCACTGAGAATCATGAGTTATGTTCTTTCCACTAGTAATATGACTGACCCCATCTGCCTCTCTTTATTGCTGTAAGGAGGGTAAGCACAAAATTTGAAACCTAAATCAGTAAACAAACTACTTCAAATGTTACCTAAAATGAAGTCTGGTTAAAAAAAATGAGAAAAGGTATAAGAAACAAATGGGGGAAGTAAGAAGGAAAAAAGGGGTATCTATTTGCCTTTATGTTTTGACTTCTAATACTCACTTCTGACATTAATTCCTCAAAATGAATTTTGGAAATACTTCTAGTCCAGTGTATTGTTCCTCTGAATAAAAATGAATTAATTTGCCTTCTTGTACCTAATTCACACACACACAAAATTATAAATGCCACTAGAAATAACAAAAATCCACATGCATGCAAAATCCACAGGTAAGTGATAATATGCAGTATTGGTGCTTCTCTATCAGGCCTTTTTTACTTAGCATAATGCCCTCAATGTCCATCCAAGTTATTGCAGATAAAAGGATTTCCTTTTTTATAGTGGATAAATAAAAATCCACTATGTGTGCATGTTCATATCACACAGTCGGATAACTTAAAAAACTTAGGTTGTTTTTATATCTTGGCTATTCTGAGTAATGCAATGAATATACAAGTGTAGATATCTCAGAAATCCTGATTTTAATTTCTTTAGATATATAACACAGAAGTGGGGTTGCTGGATCATAGGGTAGTATAATTTCTTGAAGAACCATAATACTATTTTCCATAATGGCTGTACCACCATCCCCATCAGCAGTGCACAAGGGTTCCCTTTTCTCCACAACTTGTTATCAATTGCCTTTTTGATGGTAGCCATTCTAAGAGCATGAGGTGTTGTTTCATTGTGACTTTGATTTGCATTTTTCTAATGATTAGTAATGTTGAGCACCTTTCATGGTACCTGTTGGTCACTGGTAGGTCTTTTTGGAAAGAAGTCCATTCAGCTTTTCTGTCCATTTTATAAAAAATATTTTTTAATGTTTATTGTTGAGGGGAGAGGGTGCAGAGAGACAGGGAGACACAGAATCCAAAGCAGGCTCAAGGTTCCAAGCTGTCAGCACAGAGCCCAATGTGGGGCTTGAACTTACGAACTGCTAGATCATGACCTGGGCCGAAATCAGAAACTTAACCAACTGAGCCACCGACGTGCCCCTTCTTTCCATGTTTTTAAATCGAATTGTTAATTCTTTTGCTATTGAGTTGTGTGTGTTCCTCATATATTTTTTTATTAGCTCCCGATAAGATATATGATTGGCAAATATTTACACCCATTGTGTAGTTTTCATTTTCTTGTGTTGTGGGGACCCAACTATTTGATTTAATCCCACTACTATATTGTATATTGTATACTATACTGTTGCTTTTATTGTTTGTACTTTTGCTGTCATGTCAAGGAAATTACTGCTGATACCAACTATTTAATACATTTAAAGTTCTATTTTGCAATCAGTGTAAGATGGGGGTTTAATTTCATTTTCTTTCTTTCTTTCTTTCTTTCTTTCTTTCTTTTCTTCCTTCCTTCCTTCCTTCCTTCCTTCCTTTCTTTCTTTCTTTCTTTCTTTCTTTCTTTCTTTCTTTCTTTCTTTCTGCACATGGTTATCCAGCTTTCCCAATGCCTTATTGAACAGACTATTCTTTACCTGTTGAGTATTCTTAGATGCATTGTCAAATATTAATTGATCATATATGCATGTGTTTATTTCCGAGTTCTTGATTCTGTTGGTCTATATATCTCATTTTATGTCAGTACCATATGGTTTTGATCATTATAGCTTTATACTGTATTTTGAAATTAGGAAATACAATGCCTCCAGTTTTGGTGCTTTTTCTTTTTCAGGATTACTTTGGCTTTTCTGAGATGTGTGGCTCCATATGAATTTTAGGATTTTTCCTATTTCTGTAAAAAAGCGCTATTGAAATTTTAATAGAGGTTTGGACATATGGGTAGTATGGACATTAAAAATAGACTCTTTTGATTCATGACCACGGGATACCTTTCCATTTATATTTGTCTTTAATTTCTTTCATCACTGTCTTAAAGTTTTCAGTGTAGAGGTCTTTCTTGGTTAGAATTTTTATAAGGATTTTTTAAGTATTTCGTTATTAATGCCTAGAAACACAACTGTTTTCTGATACTTGATTTTCTATCCTTTAACTTTATTGAATTTGTCAATTATTTCAAGCACTTTTTTGGTGCAGTCTTTATAATTTTTTATTTCATTTTGAGAGGGAGAAAGTGTGCACAAGCAGGGGAGGGGCAGAGAGAGAGAAAGAGAGAATCCCAAGCATGCTCTCCACTGTCAGCTCAGAGCCTGACCCAGGGCTTAATCTCACAGACCAACTTTGAGATCCTGACCTGAGCTGAGACGAAGAGTCATGGACTTTATCAACTGAGCCACCCAGGCACCCTGGGGCAGTCTTCAGAATTTCCTATATGTAAGATTATATCATCTGCAAACAGAGTTTTACTTTTTTCTTTCCTATTTGGATGCTTTTTATATATTTTTCTTGCTTGATTTCCCTGACTAGGATTTGAGGTACAATTTTAAATAGGAGTGCTGTGAGTGGGCACCCTTCTCTTGTTCTGATTGTAGAGGAAAAGCTTTCAACTTTTCATCATTGCATATGATGTGAATGTGTGTTGGTCATTTATGGCAATTTATTTTATTGAAATACGTTTCATTTATACCTATGTGTTGAGTATGTTTATCATGAAATGACATACATTGTCACATACTTTTTTGCATCTATTGAGATATCATATTTATTTCGCATTTTATTAATATGGTGTATCACATTTATTAATTTGCATATGTTGAGCCAAACTTTCATCCCAGTGATAAATCCCATGTGATCATAATGAATGATTCTTTTAATATGCTGTTGAATTCAGTTTGCTATTTTGTTGAGAATTTTTGCATCCATCTTTGGGAGGAATATTGGCCCGTTATTCTTTTTTGTGGTATCAGGATAATGTTGGCTTTGTAAACTGAGTTTGGGAGTGTTCCCTCCTCTTCAATTTTTTTGATGAGTTTGAAAACAACTGACTATATATATATATTATTATATATATTATTATTATATATATGTANGACTTTTGTTGGAAGGTTTTTGATTACTAATTCAATATTTTTACTTGATACTGTTTTCTTCAAGTTCTTCACTGCATAATTAAATCTTGGTAGGTTTTGTGTTTCTAGGAATTTATCCATTTCTTCTAACTTACCTAGTTTCCAAATGATTGTTGGCAGTGGTCTCATGATCCTTTGTCCTTCTGTGGTATCAGTTATAATGTCACCATTTATTTCTGATTTTGGAATCCTCTTTTTCTGAATTAGCCTAGCTAAGTAACCACTTGTTAATTTTTTCAGAAAAAAAGCTCTTAGTTTCATAAATCTTTATTTTTTGGGTCTCCATCACTGCTCTAATCTTTGTTACTGCCTTCCTTCTGCTAACTTTGTGCTTAGTTCTTCTATTTTGAGTTCTTTAAGGTGTTGAGTTAGGTTTTTAAGAAATGTCTTGTTTCTTAAGGTAGGCATTTATAACCATAAGCACATCTCTTAGAATAGCTTTTTCAGTATTCCATAGGTTTTGATATATTGTGCTTCTATCTTAATTTGTTTCAAAATTCTTCATTTTCCTTTTGATTCTGTTTTTGATCCATTGGTTATTCAGTTGTTTTGTTTATACTCAACCTATTTGTGAATATTCCAGCTTTCTGTTATTTTTTAGATTTATACTATTGTCATTGGAAAAGATGCTTGGTATGATTTCAGTCTTCTTAAATTAGTGAAGACTTTTTGTGACTGCTACTGGAGAATATTTCATGTGCACTTTAGATGAATCTGTATTCTGCTGCTGTTGAGTGGGTGTCTATATGTGATGTCCACTTAGTCTAATGTAGAAGTCCAACATTTCCTTATTGATTTTCTGTTTGGATGATCTATCCATTTTTGAAAGTACACTCTTAAAGTCGCCTACTATTATTGTACTGTAAAGTACTTCTCTGTTCAGATTTGTTAGTATTTTCTTAACACATTTAGATGGTCTCATCAAGAGTAGGTACATATTTATGACTGTGATATCTTCCTGATGAATTGAGATTTTTATCATATAATAACCATATATGTCTCTTGTTACTATTTTGGACTTAAAGTCTATTTTGTTTTATATAAATATAGCTACCTCTGCTCTTTTTGTTTTTCACTTGGGTGGAACATATTTTGCCATTTCTTGACTTTAAATTATGTGTCCTTAAGCCAAAGGTGAGTCTCTTGTAGACAACATAAAATTGAGTTTTATTTTATCCATTCAGGCAGTCTTTGCTTTTTCATTGGAAAATTGAGTCCATTAATATTTAGAGTAATTATTATTGTTTTTAATGTTTATTTATTTTTGAGAGAGAGAGACTGAACATGAGCAGGGGAATGGCAGAGAGAGAGGGGGGACAACAATCCAAAGCAGGCTCTGAGCTGTCAGCACGGAGCCTTACAGGAGTCTTGAACTCACAAACTGCAAGATCATGACCTGAGCCAAAGTGGAACACTTAACTGATTGAGCCACCCAGGCAACCCTAATTATTAATAGGTATAATAATTCAGTATATGAATATATATTTATTACAAATATAACACATCATAGATATATATCAACTTAAATATCAGGGTGGGGTGTTTAGAACCTCCAAATTAGGCAAGCAGTCAGAAGCACAGATGACAACATGGACTTAGAATTAGGTATGTGTGGGGGGCAATCTGGTGGCACTGAACCTATGAATCCTCTCTGGGTAAATAATGTCAGAATTGAGTTAAATTATAGAACCCTCAGCTGGTGTCTCAACTATTGTTTGTTGGTATAGAGAGAAATCCCCCATACACATATCAAGTTGGGTTTAAATCCTTATTTAATGGGTAAGAACTTATTATTATTTTCTGGGTGCTTTGTAGTACCATTTTTTAATTCCATTACTGCAGTCTTCCCACGTAAATGGATGACTTTCCATAGTGGAATGTTCTGTTGGCATCTCGTTAGCTTTTGTGTGTCTATTGGAGATATTTTTGTAAACTTCTTGGAAACCACAGAACAAATAACTCAGTGGCATAAAATAGTTATATCTATAAAGATTTAACTTACCTTGAATTCAAAATTCTGTCATTTTACTCTTTTTAACTTTCCCATCATCAGCATTTTAATTGTATATCCGCTATCTAATGTTGAAGTTATAGTTAATCTTTTTGCCTTTCAACCTTCACTCTAAAGTTAAGCAGTTAGCACATTAACATTACAGTATTAGTGTATTCTGAATCTGGCTATCTGCTTACCAGTACCACTGTGTTGTATATTTCCATATTTACTCATTACTAATCAGTGTCCTTTTTCAATATGAAGAACTTTCAGCATTTCTTGTAATGCAGATTTAGTGATGATGAATTCCTTTAACTTTAGTTTATTTCACTATCAATTCTGATGTATAGCTTGACTATGTAAAATATCCTTGGTTGCCACTTTCTTTCTCTTAGCAATTTGTATAGATCATGGATTCTCTCCAGGCCTAAAAGGGTTCTCCTGAAAATTTGATTGCCCTTTCCCTAATAGGGGCTCTCTTGTATAAGAGTGTATTTTTTCCTTGTTGCTTTTACAATTCTTTGTTTTTGATCTCAACTTTATTATTACAAGTCTTGGGGAAGAACTTTCAATGAAATTCTGAGGTAACTTCTGAGGTTCATGAACTTGGATAAATAAGTTTGTCTCCCTGTTTGGGAAGTTCTCAGCCATTATTTCTTTAGATAAACTTTCTACTCCTTTCTCCCTCTGGGACTACCATAATACAAAATACATAATTTAATGGCCTCCCATCAACGATTTAGTATTCATTCTTTTTCCTCTTCTAATTGCATTATTTCACTTCACCTATTTCCTGGATCACAGATTCTCCTTTCTGTTGTTTAAGTTCTGTCTTAAATTCTTCATTATAGTCATTATTCTTCAGCTCTGAAAACTGTTTGGTTCTTGTCTTTATTGAGCTTCTCATTTTATTCTCATAATATTTGTGTTTGCTTGTAGCTTTCTAACCATGGCTGTAGAGCAATTATTTTGAATTATGTGTCAGGTGATTCTGGATTTCCATTTCTTTGGGGCAAGTTGCTGTAGATTTGGTGGAGATGGTTTCCTAGTTCTTTATTATCCCTTTAGCCTATCTGTGTATTTGAAGTAGCATTCACGTCTTCCAGATTTTATGGATGAGTTTTGATAAGGGTAAGCTTTCACTGGTGGATGTGAGTACACTGGATACTTAAGCAAATATTTTTAAAAAAATGTTTGTGAGACAGGGAGAACCAGAATCCAATACAGATCCTGGCTCTGAGCCCAACACAAGGCTCGAACCCAAGAATGGTGAGATCATGACCTAAGCTAAAGTTGGATGCTTACCCTACTGAGCTGCCCTAAGTATATTGGATTCTGCTAGGACTCTGGGTTTAGTAGTTCAGGGTGCCAAATCCAGGAGCACACTGTGGCAGTGGATCTGAGGTAGAGGTGATGTTTCTTTCATCCCAAGCACTGTGGTCCAGAGCATTGACAACTGTGTGCTTTTAGTCAAGCACAACTGTGGAATGTCAGTGCTTGCAAGGGCTGTTGGGGTGCTAAACAGCACCTTCAGGACCTATAGGAAGGGATTAGGGCAGGCTGTGGTGGTAACTAGAGTGAATGCTGCACACCCCATCGGCTTCAGGGTTGCGCTACACGTGCATGTCTAGTGGTAGACACACTTACATGGTGGGAAGGAATGGGTAGGATCAACTATGGGGCTCCTTTGCATCTATGAAGGATGTGGGTACCACTATGTTCTCCTGTGGCTTTCTACTACAGTGGAGGTCCTGCAGGTCCTTGGCTGGAAAGACTAGTGACAGATAGACACAGTGGTACAAGCTAGTGACAGTGATGTCTGTTCTACAACTGGGAACATCTATAGGGACGCTAGGTGATGGTGTGTTCTGCTGTGGTCACATCCTCTTTCCCTGGGCATACTGTATTGAGAACCAGTAATGGAGGTTGGGCTAGGTGTGTGCCTGATCAAAGCTGGAGGGTCTATAGGTGTGTTCATCTGTGACTATGCATTCCCTTCCATGCACATTGTGATATGTTTGTAAAACTTCCTAAGTGGCCTCTAGAAGTCTTCTTCCATAACTATTTTTAATGATGGCTAGTCATCTAATCATTGATTTTTGGGGATACTGGGAAAGCTAGGATAGCCTTTGTCACAGTTTTTTGTCTCCCAGAACATGGAAAAAGCTTCTTGACATGAATCTTGACAATGATTTTTGGATAGGACACTTAAAATACATGCAACATCAGAAAGAAATAGGATTGTATCAAACTAAAAAGCTTCTATGCCACAAAATAAATGACAAAATGAAAAGAAAACCTATATAGAAAATATTTGTAAACTAAATCAGATAAGGGGTTAAATTTCCAAAATAAGGAACCAATTCAACTCAAAAACCAAATAATCCAATTTAGAAATGGGCAAAGGACCTGAATAGACATTTTCCCAAAGAAGATATTTAAATGGCTAACAGGTACAGAAAACAAATTGTTAGGGAAATAGAAATCCCAAACCCCAATGACATTGTTAAGATTAGCTCCCAGTCATGAGTTTTAGTCTATCATCAAAAAACCAATAGATAACACATGTTGATGAGGACATGCAGAAAAGGGGACTCTTGTGCACTGTTGTGGGAATGTAAACTGGTATAGCAACTGTGAAAAACAGTATAGTGCTTGCTCAAAAAATATAACTACTATTTGGTTCAGCAATCCCACTTCTGGGTATGAATCTAATTTATAATATGTGTAAGTATACACACACACACTCATCCATAGGCATACTACTTAGCTATTTTTTAAAAAAAGGAAAATCTTGCCATTTATGACAACATGGATGGACTTTGGGGGCATTATGCTAAGTGAATGAAATAAGTCAGAGAAAGCCAAATCCTGAATGAACTTAGATATAGTTCTGATATAGATATAACTTAGATATAGAATCTGAAAAAACCAAACTCATTGAGGTAAAGACCAGGTTTTGGTTGCCAGAAGCAATGGGTGGGAGTAAGGGAATTACTTACTTAGATGGTCAAAAGGTAGAAACTTCCAGTTATAAGTAAGTTCTTGAGATGTAACATACAACACAATGACTATAGTTAGCACCTTTCCTGTACACAACACAGTGTTAAGAGAGTAAATCTTAAGTTCTCATTAATGAAGTATTAGATTTTAACTAATTCTACTGTGGTAATCATTTTGCAGTATTACAAATATCAAATCATGTTGTGTAAATACCTTAAACTTATACAATGTCATACATCAATTATAGCTCATGAACATCTAAATAATTTTCTTAAGATGTTTCCTTATCATATTCTTAGAGAGTTTAGCTCTAAGAAAAATAAAGAGAATAAATTCTTATTTAATGCCTGTCAGAAAACAATTTTGGTTACTATTTAACAAAATGGGTAAATTAACAAACACAGTCTCAAGGTCACACAATTAAAGGACACAGACAAGATTCAAACACAAATTTATATAACCAAAAATTTTTTATACTTTGCTCCCTTATGTCCTACCCCCATTATTGAACACTATTATAGTGTTCTACTATTAGTGAAAATACCAGAATGTGTCTTCACTCACTGACCCAGTATTTTTAAAAATGTCCTTTCAATCATTGATTAATTCATTCTTTTGAGAAAGAACTTTGGTAGTCTATTAGGTTTTTATACACTGTGCTTCGTATAACTGGTTGCTTGGAATATAAAATGAACAAGCTTGTTTCATCATGACTATATTAGTCACAGCAGTTGGCCTAATTCTGACTTGAGTGATTCCATTTTCACATGCTTAAATCTTTCTTCTCAGGAAGAGAAGTGATTAAACATGACAATTTCATTTTTACTTTTTTGCAGCTAAGCTTCTGTTGTGCACCCTCTTAGAAATATATGTACTTCAGAGAAGATGAATGGATATGAGCACTTTGTAGGTATTCAAATATTAAGCAATTTCATAAGCTACTTTAGGATTCAATATGGGGACTTGGAGGGCCTGTGGGTTAAAAAAAATTTTTTTCCACGTTAAAGGTAAAGTAATTTCTAAATGCTTTCTTCTTTGAGTATATTGATATCTAATTTTATTTGTGACTAAGGTTTATAGGTGTTTAAATGTTATAAATAACAAGCTGGTCAACTCCCTTAGCTGATTTTAGTGGCATAATAAGGAATATGTAGAATAAATTGTATTTCATAATTGCAAAAAAGGAAGCATCAATCATGTAATAAATTCTTCTCGGTTATCTTTTCTTACGAAGACAGGCAATTATACCTCTAGATGTATATACATAAAGCATGGGATTCTGAAAGCTACAGCACTCGTAAATGGATAGTTCCATGTGTTTACTTAATAAGAGAATGAAAATACATATCTTTCAATTAACAAAAGGAAAACCAACATATTTAAGTTCAATTTTATCAATATTCAATAAAAATTGTCATGAATATTTTGGTTAAATTGTAGACAAAAATAATGCAGTAGAAACATAGTTTTCAGAGTTTTAGAAACCCCACATAAAAATAAACAGAACTAGATCTCCAAAACCAAAAATCTGTGGATGGCATTTAAACAAAAATAGTAGACAAAGTAATTACAAAAGCCCCTGAGTACAAATGGTGGAGAAAAATTACTATAACCAAAAAGCTTGGCAAGAGAAGAATCACAAAAATCTAACAACTTTTCCTTGGATAGAATGGCAGAATAAATGGACAAGATTTGTAATGTTAAGTAATTTAGATTACCATGAGATATTTAAGACAGTTACCACTTTATACTACAGTGAAACAGACTAAACATTTGAACTACTCAAGAATATAATTCATGAGCCCAAGATTTCCTACCCAGCAACACTGACAATCAGCTGAAAGTCTTATGGTTTTTGCTTCTTGCATTGTTCTGTGCATGTCGGATGCCTATATAAATCTTAATTGGCCTGGAAAAGCCAACACCTTGTAAAATCTCAAAACTTACCCATAAGGATGTGTCTCCAGAGAAGGGCTCCATAATGAGAAGAAACTTCTGAGGTTGTAATCAAAGTTGAGTAGGACAGAAACAATAGGTAAATTCTAGATAAAAGTGGAGAGAAATATAAGCAGGAAATCTCAGAAAGCAAACTGTCATAGTTTGAAACAAAGCACAAAAATGAAAGTAGAGGAAATTTGTAACATTATAAAAGCTACCTTAAAATTTAGTTCCTTGTGTAAATTCAGAAAGCTCAATGCATATAAAATGAGTAAACATGAAAATATTAAGGCCAAATACCATATATGGTTAATATAAGAAAATAGAAACTAGACTCAGCAGAACTTTCAAAAAAAGTATGCAAGCCAGAAAAGCATGCACACAAAACATGAAGAATTTAATGCATATTTCAAGATAGGCTAAACATATTAGAGATTTATGCAAAGCATAAAATTTCTTAAGTGAAAATTCAGGAGTAAGTCCATAAAATTTAAAGAATTAGAAGTAAAAACAATCTTAAGAATATTATAGAAGGAGTGCAGGAGCAAATAAATACAAAATAACGCCTTCATAGCAACTGACCACAAACAATGGGGAAATTTTACAGACTAAAAAAAGTTTAAAATAATTAGAAGGAAACTAGCAGTACTAAAGATAAGCAAATAAATTCCAATATATGGATACTGATAGTACCTGAACAAAAACAAAGTAGAAGGCATAGAGGATATATTAAAACTATAATTTAAAAAAACTCTTGAAATTTAAAAATGTTTCAAATGTCTCAAAGAGAAAAAAAAATGCCTAGAACTATTAATAATAAACAACTTTCATCATTCAAACAGAAAAAGTACAAGGTTTCTATGAGAAAGCAAATTAGATTATTATGATATATTTAAGATAGCTACATCTTATGCTGCAGTAAAATTGGGTAACATATTTAAAGCATGCAAGAAAAAAATGTAAGCCAAAGATTTCTACTCAGTAAAACTGATTTTCATTTCTAAAGGCAACAGACTTATTAATATGCAAGTAGTAATTGAATATTGTTCCCACGGCACTTTCTCACGTTCTCTTCTAAGGTAAGAGTTAGACGAGAAGGGCTAGAAAGATAACATAAGGACTCATGGTAAGAATTATACACTTAGTTACTTTCAGAACTAGGAAAACGTATAGATGTAATGGCTCTATGAACTGCTAGTCTAGACACAGATTAAACATAATAGTTGCAACAGGATGTGGAGAAATTTATGCAGAAAAAACTGTTTTCAGTAATTCTAGTGGTATTCATAGGATTCCTAATGTTCTGAATCTGTTCACATGTAATATGCTATAAAGCAAAATGAGCAAACATAAAATATTCTGCCACATCCTGTATTTTTCAGAGCAAAATCTCTGTGCGGAAGAAAGTGGATAAATATAATATGAAGATGATACAGAAAAAAACTGAGAACTCTACATTTAGCTATATAAACATAAAATGTTTTGTTTTTACCTAAAATACATTCTTATGTTCTGTATCCCTCTCATCCACCTATGGAGATGCATTTATTTTCAGATGATTTTACACATATCATATTTATTACATCTACATATATAATCTAAATATATATTTTCTCTTAAAATTATTTTTAAACGTAATAACAATAAACATCCATTTTATTTTCCCCTTAAAAGAATCCAAGACTAATATAGAATTGGATGATTCCATGTATGAGATGAGCCCAGATGAACCTGTCATAATAGATTGCAAGGTAGTTCTCAGTGAATAATAAAAAACAATAGAAAAGATAAAAGGAATAAATATCCGGTTCTTTGATAAACATTTAGCCAAACTCACCACAAGAAAAAGAGGATGCAAATAAATAAAATCAGAAATAGAAGTAACAACAGACACCACCGAAATACAATGGATTATAATACACTACTATGAAAAATTATATGCCTACAAACTGAACAACCTAGAAGAAATGGGTAAACTCCTAAATACATATAACTAACCCAAATTCAATCAGGAGAAGGATTCTGAACAGACCAAATACAAGTAATGAAAAGGAACTGGTAATTATAACATTCCCAATAAACAAAATTCCAGGACCAGATATAGTGACAGATGAATTCTACCAATAAATTAAGAAGAGTTTATGTCTATTCTCAATGCCTATTCTCTATGATGCTACATTACCTTGATAGCAAAACCAAACAAAGCAACTGCAAAAAAATAAAATAAAACTACAGGTGAATATCTCTGATGAATATAGATCCCAAGCATCCTCCACAAATGTTAGCAAACCATATTCAATAATATATTAAATGAGATTTATTTCAGGTAAGCAAAGGTGGTTTAATATTTAATCAATATGATAATACTTTAATAAGATAAGGAAAAAACCACATGATCATCTCTATATAGGCAGAAAAGCATATGAAATTCAATATCCATTCATGATAAAAACTCTCAACAAAATAGGTTAGAGCAAGGCCCTATATGACCAAACTATAGGTAATATCATAATCAATAGTGAAAGGCAGAGAAATTTTCCTCTAAGGTCAGGAACAAGACAAAGATGTCCACTATATCCAGTTTTATTCATCATAGTACTGAAAGTTCTAGCCACAACAATTAGCCAATAAAAACAAACAAATGGCATCCAAAACTATCATCATTTTCAGGTAGCCTGATACTACATATAGAAAATTTTAAAGACTGACAAAAAAAGAAAAACTATTAGGACTAATAAGTGAATTCAGGAAAGCTGCAGGATACAAAAAATTAAATCAGTTGCATGTTTATACAGTAATAACAAAGTAGCAGAAAGAGGAATTAAGAAAACAATCCCATTCACAACAAAAATAATAAGTTACCTAGAGTGAACTTAACCAAGGAGGTTAAAGACCTACATTCTGAAAACTATGAAGTATTGATGAAATAAACTGAAGATGACAGAAACAAGAAGAAAAATATAGCATGCTAAAGGATAGGAAGAATTAATGAACTACTCAAAGAAATTCGCAGATCCCATGCCCTCCCTATCAAAATACCAATAGTATTTTCCATAAAATAAGAATAATGCAACTTATGTGAACACAAAAGACACTAAAGAGCCCAGATTTGAAACTATACTACAAAGCTTTAAGAATCAAAACAGTATGTTATCGGCACAAAAGAGACACAAAGATTAAGGACACAGAGAGCCCAGAAATAAATGCACACTTATATATGGTCAATTAATCTATGACAAAGGAGGCAAGAAAATTCAATGGGTAAAAGAGTCTCTTCACTAAATGATGCTAGAAAAATTAGCTTCATGCATAAGAATGAAACCAGACTACTTTTTACATACATGAAAATAAATTCAAAATGAATAAAGACCTAAAGTGAGACATGAAACCATAAAACTTTTCAAAGAGAAATTATAGGCAAAAATCTCTTTGACACTGGTCTTAGCAACATATTTATGGATGTTATCTCCTTAGGCAAGGAAACAAAGGCAAAAATAAACTACTGGGATTATACCAAAATAAAAAACTCTTGCATACAAAGCAAAGGGAATAATCAACAAAATGAAAAGGCATTCTACTGAGTGAAATTCTACAACTCAACATCAAAACACCCCAAACAATTCAATTTTAAAAAGGGCAGAGTATCTGAATAGACATTTTCCCAAAGACATATAAATCGCCAAAAGACACACGAAAGGATGGTTGACATCACTAATAATTGGGGAAATGCAAACCAAAACCACAGATATATCATTTCATACCTATCAAAGCGGCTAGAATCAAAAAGACAAGAAATAACAATGTTGGCAAAGATGTAGAAAAAAGGAACACTTATGCACTGATTATAGGTATGTAAAATGATGCAGACACTATGGAAAATAGTATGGAGGTTCCTCAAAAAATTTAAAAAAGAGGGTCACCTGGGTAGATCAGTTGATTAAGCATCCAACTCGATTTTGGCACAGGTCATGATCACACAAGCCATGAGACTGAACCTAGTGTCAGGCTCTGCGCTCACAGCATGGCACATGCTGGGGATTCTCTCTCTCCTTTCTTCATCTCTCCTACTTGGGCTCTCTAAAAATAAATAAATAAACATTTTTAGAATGTTAAAAATAGAAATATCCTGTGGTCTAGTAATACCACAATTGGGTAGATACCCAAAGAAAACAAAACACTAATGCAAAAAGACATTTGTATCCCTATTTTATTGTCACATTTTTGTACAATAGCCAAGATAAGTGCTCATCAAAGGGCGAATGGGTAAATATGTGGTAAATATACACAATAGAATATTATTCAGCCATAAAAGAGATCATACCATTTTTAACAACATAAATGGACCTAAAAGGTATTATGCTAAGTGAAATGAGTCAGAGAGAGACAAATACTATATAATTTCACTCATATATGGGTCTAGATAACAAACGAACAAAAATACAGAAAGAGACCCATAAATACAGAGAATACTTTGGTGGTTGCCATAGGGATGGGCAAGTGGAGATACATGCTTCTGGTTATAGAATGATTAAGTCATGGGGATGCACTTATAGCAAGGGAATATAGCAAATGATATTGCAATACCATTGTATGGTGACAGATGGTAGTACACTTGTGGTGAGCATAGCATAACATATAGAGTTGTTGAATCACTATGTTCTACACCAGAAACTAAGGTAACTCTATATGCCAACTAAGTTTCAATATAAAAAGTATAAAAAAATATAGTAACAGTTTGAGAGCACAGTTTGTTCCAGAAACATGCTTATAATCCAAAGCACTTGTATATCAAAGTGAATTGCAAGACACATTGGCTCAGTTGCTGTCATGTGACATTCAGTATTATGTATGACTTGTATTGTAGGACATCGGTCATTTATCAAGTTAAAATTTATGTTTTTTCATAAAAAAAAAGTCATGTCTGTATAATCAAAAGGATAAAGTAGTCAATTTAGAAAAACTACCACTGCCCAAAGCTGGGACATTTTGAGTTTGATTTTTTTTTTTAACAAATAGTTTATTGTCAAGTTGGTTTCTATAAAACACCAAGTGCTCATCCCCACAAGTGCCCTCCTCCATGCCCCCCTCCCCCACCAAACCCATCAGTCCTCAGTTTATTCTCAGCATTCAAGAGTCCTCATGGTTTGCCTCTGTCTTCCTCCCCCACTATTTCCCCCCTTCTTCTCCCCCACGGTCCTCCGTTAAGTTCCTCCTAATCCTCCTATACGTGCAAACATATGATATTTGTCCTTCTCTGCCTGACTTATTTCACTCAGCATAACACCCTCAAGGTCCATCCATGTTGCTACACATGGCCAGATTTCATTCTTTCTCATTGCCATGTAGTATTCCATCGTATAGATAAACCACATCTTCTTGATCCATCCGTCCATTGATGGCCACTTAGGCTCCTTCCATGTTATCGCTATTGTTGACAGTGCTGCCATGAACACTGGGGTACATGTGCTCCTATGCATCAGCACTCCTGTATCATTTGGGTAAATTCCTAGCAGTGCTATTGCTGGGTCATAGGGGAGTTCTATTGTTAACTTTTTGAGGAACCTCCACACTGCCTTCCAGAGGGGCTGCACCAGTTTACATTCCCACCAACAATGTAGGAGGGTGCCCGTTTCACCACATCCTCTCCAGCATCTAGAATCCTCTGATTTGCTCATTGTAGCCACTCTGGCTGGTGTGAGGTGGTATCTCAGTGTGGTTTTGATTTGTATTTCCCTGATGAGGAGGGATGCTGAGCATCGTTTCATGTGTCTGTTAGCCATCTGGATGTCCTCTTTGGAGAAGTGTCTGTTCATATCTTCTGTCCATTTCTTCACTGGGTTGTTTGTCTTTTGGGTGTGGAGTTTGATGAGTTCCTTATAAATTTTGAATTTTAACCCTTTATCTGAAATGTCATTTGCAACTATCTTTTCCCATTGCGTCGGTTGCCTATTAGTTTTATGGATTGTTTCCTTTGCCGTGCAGAAGCTTTTAATCTTGATGAGGTCCCAATAGTTCATTTTTTCTCTTGATTCTCTTGCTTTGGGGATGTGTCCAGTAAGAAATTGCTGCAGTGGAGGTCAAGGAGGTTGTTTCCTGCTTTCCCCTCTAGAGTTTTTATGGTTTCCTGTCTCAAGTTCAGGTCCTTTATCCATTTTGAGTTTATTGTTGTGTATGGTGTGAGAAAATGATCTAGTTTCATTCTTCTGCATGTTGCTGTCCAGTTCTCCCAACACCACCTATTAAAGAGTCCGGCTTTTTTCCATTGGACACTCTTTCCTGCTTTGTTGAAGATTAGTTGGCTGTATACTTTTTAGTCCAGCTCTGAGTTCTCAGNCGCTATGTTAAACAACAGTGGTGACAGTGGACATCCCTGTCGTGTTACTGATCTCTGGGGGAAAGCTCTCAATTTTTCCCCATTGAGGATGATGTTAGCTGAGGGCTTCTCTTGGATGGCTTTTATGATGTTTAAGTACGTTCCTTCTATCCCGACTTTCTCGAGGGTCTTTATTAAGAAGGGATGTTGTATTTTGTCAAATGTTTTTTCCGCATCTATCGACAGGGTCATGTGGTTTTTATCTTTTCTTTTGTTGATGTGATGTATCACATTGATTGTTTGCGAATATTGATCCAGCCCTGTAGCCCAGGAATGAATCCCACTTGATCTTGGTGGATAATTCTTTTTATGTGCTGCTGGATTCGATTTGCGAGTATCTTGTTGAGGAGTTTTGCATCCGTATTCATCAAGGATATTGGCCTGTAGTTTTTTTTTTTTGTTTGTTTGTTTGTTTTTTTTGCTGGATCTCTGTCTGCCTTGGGAATCAGAGTGATGCTGGCTTCAGAAAATGAGTCCANATGATCTGAAAGTATGCATGGTATGATCTCAATTCTTTTATATTTATTGAGGGCTGCTTTATGTCCCATGATGTGATCTATCTTGGAGAATGTGCCATGTGCACTTATGAAAAAAGTGAATTCCCTGGCCTCAGGATGTAGTTCTAAATATATCTGTCAGATCCATCTGGTCCAATGTGTCTTTCAAGTCCATTGTTTCTTTAGTGATTTTCTGTCCGGTTGACCTATCCATTGCTGTAAGCGGAGTATTAAAATCCCCTGCTATTATCACATTCTTATCTATAAGACATTTATGATTGTTAGTTCTTTCTGATGGATAGACCCTGTAATTATTATATAATGCCCTTCTTCATCTCTTGTTATTGGCTTTAAAGTCCAGTTTGTCTGATATAAGTATAGCTACTCCAGCTTTCTTTTGATTTCCAGTGGCATGATACGTATTTCTCTGTCCCCTCACTTTTAATATGAAGGTATCTTCCCGTCTAAAGTGAGTTTCTTGTAGACAGCAAATTGATGGATTTTGTTTTTTTATCCATTCTGCTACCCTATGTCTTTTGATTGGGTCATTCAGCCCATTTACATTCAGTGTTATTATTGAGATATGTGGGTTTAGAGTCGTTGTGTTCTTTGTGGGATTCATTCTTGTGGTGGTGTCTCTGGTATCTTCATTCCTTGCAACACTTCCCTCAGAGTGTCCCCTTCAGGATTTCTTGTAGGGCTGGCTTAGTGGTGACAAATTCTTTCAATTTTTGTTTATTTGGAAAGACTTTTCTCTCTCCTTCTATTTTGAATGACAGGCTTGCTGGATAGAGGATTCTTGGCTGCATATTTTTTCTGTTCATCACATTGAAGATCTATTGCCATTCCTTTCTGGCCTGCCAAGTGTCAGTATATAGGTCTGCCACCACTCTGATAGGTTTCCGTTTTTATGTTAAGGCCCTTTTCTCCCTAGGTGCTTTCAAAATTCTCTCTTTGTCCTTATATTTTGCCATTTCACTATGATATGCCATGCAAAAGATCAATTTAAATTACGTCTGAGGAGTGTTCTCTGTGCCTCTTGTATTTCAACGTTTACTTCCTCCCCCAGGTTCGGGATGTTATCTGCTATGATTTGTTCCAGGACTCCTTCAGCACCTTTCCCTCTCTCTTCCTCTTCTGGGATTCCTATGATATGGATATTGTTCCACATGATTGTATCGCTGAGCTCTCGAACTCCTCTTTCATATTCCTGGATCAGTTTGTCTCTTTTTGCCTCAATTTCTTCTTTTTCTATAATGGTGTCTTCTAAATCACTTATTCTTTCTGCCTCTTCAATCCGTGCATTGGACGCCTCCAGTTTATTAGGTACCTCATTTATCGCATATTTTAATTCATCATGCCTATTTTTATGCTCCATGTTGTTTGTAGCCATAGTTTCTTTGATGTCCTCTATGCTTTTTTCAAGCCCAGCGATTAATTTTATGATTATTGTTCTAAATTCTTGTTCAGTTATGCTGCTTATATCTGTTTTGAGCAGTTCTTTAGCTGTCAGTTCTTGGAATTTCTTTGGAGGAGAGCTCTTTCTTTTTCTTTTTTTTTTTTTTTTTACAAATAGTTTATTGTCAAATTAGTTTCCACATAACACCCAGTGCTCTTTCGTTTCATCATTTTGGTTAGCTTTCTATCTCTTCTTAGTTTTAAAGACTTGTTATGCTCTCTGCACCTATGAGCACTGCTGTACCCAAGAAGACTCTTTGACTGTCCAGGGCCTATCCTTTCAGAGAGTATTTTTTGAATGGTATCTCTTGTTGAGACCTTGGTTATTTTATTTCCCTACTAGTAGTGGTATTTGGGACTCTCCACCATGTGCACTTTGGCTTGTTTCTTGAGGTAGCCCTGGAGAAGAAAACAGACAAACATATAGGGAGCAGAGGCCCACAAACGCACAGACAAATCCAACAAACATGAAACCGAGAGGGAAAACGAAAAAGTAAGGAGAGAAGATGGAGGAGGGAAGGTGAATAATAGAAAATAAAAATACATTATAAAGTCAAAAAGAAGAAAAGAAAAGAAGAAGAAAACCGATAGACAAAGAACAGTTAAAAGCATATAACCAGATTTCCCAGCTACAATTAAATAGCCGGGTGTATGCAGTGCTGGTTGAAGAGCATAGAGAAAGAGAGAGATGACAGGGCGGGGATGAGGCAAAATTGGAAATAGAATGAACAGGCAGAAGGGATAAGAAGCTTTTTTCAAAGAGCGAAAGGGTGGAATATGGTTGGAGAGGTGAGAGAAAGACGCTGGTATTATCCAGAGAAACTATATAGTCTAATTACTCCTGAGAGAAAGAGATGAAAAGGTAGGTAGGTGTAGAATTTACATCTACAGAATGGACTAAATGTGACTGTTTAAGCAAGCCAGTGACCAGAATTAATCAGGTCAGTGTTCTGGAAAAAAGAAAAAAAAGGAGGAGGGCAGCTCTCTAGCAGTGAAGGGCATGGTTTGATCCAGTGCCTCAGGCGGGAGCTCTGCCTCGGTGGTTGTGGGGAGGAGAGTGGCAGTGCTCCAGTCCCTTTTTGAACCAAACGTAGCACCTCAGTTTTTTGGATATGTAAACTCCCCGTGCTGGGTGCGCAGCCAAGGTGGGTCGTGCTCTATATCCCAGGCCAGGCCTTGGTTTCCAAATCCAAGTCTGCGTGCCCCACTGAAATTGCCGTAGACACAAACTCCCAGGTGATCCCCTCAGGGCAATTCCAAGCCTCTTGCCTCGCCCTGGGGATCGAGCCAGAATAGCTGCTCCCTTCTCCTCCAGTTCGGGTTGGCGAGCAAGAACAGGGGTTCGCCTGAGGGGTGCCTCGTTTCCGCTGGAGAGGGGGAAACTGGGTCCCTCTGTGTCTCATCACCTGAAATATGAACTCGCGGGCAAATCTCCCAGTTTTAAGCCCTTCCCCTCCCCTCTAGGGATCCATCTGAGCCAGGAGCACAAAGTCGTGGTCGGGGTGTGGCCCCTCCAGGACGAGTTGGGCATGGGGATTTGGCGCACACGCAATTGTTTTCCTGGGGATTGTTTTGGTCAGCTGGAGCTCCGGTGACTGGGTCCTTTTTTGCTCCGAGCAGAGGATTTTCTGTTCCCCAAGGACAGGGGCAGTGTCTTGAGCAGTTTCAGCCTCTCTCTTTCCCCTCTCACTCCCCTCAGAGGGGTTCGCCCCTGTCCCTCTTTGTCTCTGATCCTGGCCCGATTTTATCTTCCCCATTTTGCACTCACGTTAGAAGGCTTTCTCAGTGGACTCTGCATCCTGTTTGTCCCAATCTCTTGGATTCTGTAAGGTTTCCTATGGCTTCAGATCTTCTCCATGCAAGATATGGGGGCGAGTGCAATGTATGGAGCTCCCTACTTCTCTGCCATCTTGCCCCCTCCCATTTTGAGATTGATTAATAAGAATTGCAATGGGTAGAACCCCATCAAATATGTTTAATACTGAGTTTGGAATTATATGAAAAAACAATAATTACGAAGTTTATATTGTGGAACTTACTTGTTGATATGTAATTATAATGTCCACATTCTGAAATCAGAGCTGTTTCTATATGTGTTGAAGAATGGGACTTAGAAATTGTATTCACATCAACAATTTTTAGGACATTTTGAAAAGTCACATAATTCATCCAATTACATTTGAAATGTAATGCTGAGGAGTAACATTACCAATATCGTGGCATAGGTCACTTTTGATTGTCCTCCCTCTCACAGTAAGATCTAACAACTATAGAAAATACACGGTTATGAAAATTCAAGAATATGGATATGGGGTTGAAGGACACCTCTGCACCACAGAATCTGAGATAGACCTCGTTGCTCCTCCCAGAGAAGCACTTACCCTGAGCTTCCAGTTGGAAAAAGAGAGTCTAAGATACCCATCTAGGTCCTCTATCATTGTGTGTTGCATTTCAGGAGGCCCACCTGGGTCTTGTGTTATGGAGATCAATCTATGGGGAATGACCATTGGGAATGAAATTATAATCAAGAAGAGGGGTACAATTTAAAACACCCAGCTTGGATCAAGGCAGACTGAGCACCTACCTAGAGCAGCACATTAGTAGAAATCCTACCAGTAGCCTTGCTTATCTAAGACAGTGTCACAGTCTGACCAGAGAACTTGGCAGAACACAGGTCTGGCAGATTTGGGAATCCAAACAAAGAGCCTTGGTGGTGTTGGAGTCTGGTTTGTTTTGCTCCACTCAGGCAGAAAAGCTAACCTATTTCTCTGCCCACTGTTGGGTACAGCATCCAACAGTGCCAACCAGTAAACCTAACCAAAGATGCCAGGAATCTGCGTAGTCCATACTGCAATTCCAATTACAATGGCACTTGAGGACAGAACCTAGCCAGTGACCCTATATGGATAGGGAACTTAGTGCACACTTTTGCTTTGCCAGCCCTGGGGTCTGACCTGTAGTGCTAGCTAGGCAAGGAAGCTAATTTATAACCCTTCCCAAAGTTGAATGCAGTCTCCAGCTAGGGTGCCCAGGGAACCCAACCTGAGATCCCAGAAATCTACATACTCCATCCTGCAACTTAGAATACAGCAGCACTTTACCAGGGAGCCTGTTGAAAGGCCCTGCCCATCTGAGGGCTAGGACAGTAGCCCACCACTTCAAGGAACTTAGTGCATAGCTCTGCCTAATTTGATCCACAAGTAAGATTCTTGGCGGTCTTGGGGGCCTGTATATGGCCCCATCTGTGCAACTAGTGCATAGCCCTACTCACTGCTGAATATGGCCTTCAGCCACCTGGACCAAGAAACTAACCAGGGTACAGTAGCAGCGGTGTAGCTCATCCTATACCACACTTACAGTGGCACTTGAGTAGAGAGAATAGCAAAACAAGTCACCCCTTCAGGCCAGGGGATATAGTGCAAAATCCTGCTTGATTTGGGTCTCCAAACAATGAACTGTGCTGGCTGTGGGGCCCATTGGGCTGCCCTACCAAGGCAAGGAAGTTAATTCATAACCCCATGTATTGCTGATAGGAAACCTGACAGAGAATTCAGAGAACCACATAGCCCATCTTCTAGCCTACTGTGGGCTAGGAGGAAAGGTGATGATACATTCAAAATATTTAGAGAATAAAAAGATCAGCCAAGAATACTACACCCATCAAGGCTGTCCTTCAGAAATGAAGAAGAAGGGGCGCCTGGGTGGCTCAGTCAGTTGGGCGTCAGACTTCGGCTCAGGTCATGATCTCACAGCTCGTGGGTTCAAGCCCCACATCGGGCTCTGTGCTGACAGCTCGGAGCCTGGAGCCTGTTTCAGATTCTGTGTCTCCCTCTCTCCCTTCTCCTCCCCTGTTCACGCTGTCTCTCTCTCAGAAATAAATAAAACATTTTTAAAAATGAAGAAGTAAATAAAACTTTATCTAACAAGCAATAAGTGAGGAATTTCATTACTACCAGATCTGCTTTATAAGAAATGCTAAAGAAAGTTCTTCAAGCAGAAATAAAGACACTAATTAATGCTAAGCAAAATAAGGCATCAAAAGACAAATACAGTATGATTTCAGACATATGTGGAATTTAAGAAACAAAATAAATGAACATGGGGTGGGAAAAGAGGCAAACCAAGAAACAGAATCTTAATTATAGAGAACAAACTTATCATTACTTGAGGGGAGGTGGGCAATGGGATGGGTTAAATAGGTGATTGGTATTAAAGAGGGCACCTTTTATGATGGGCACTTGGTATTATATCTAAGCGATGAAACACTAAATTCTATACCAGAAACTAACATTACACTGCATATTAACTCACTGCAATTTAAATAAAANAATTAACATCGTAAAAATGTAAAGGTAAAGGTCACAACCGTGAATATACAGTCTATATTAGATTCTTTGATACATTAATGTTGGTGCCTAATTCACTGATGACTATAACATTGATAACCTCCAATAGGGAGAGGAGAAGTAAAAAGTGTAAAGTTAAGGAATGCTGTTAAATTATCAGGTTAAAATAAGGTGTTCAAAATTTAATGTATGTATACTTCATGGTAATTACAAAGGAAAAAAGTTCTAAGAGTGATACAAGAAACATGATCAAGAAGCCAAAGCATACAGATACCAATAGTCATCAAATTACAAAAGACATCAGTGTGAGAAGCAACAATGGATTTACAAAACAGAAACAATAAAATATCAATAGTACATTCTTTGCTATCAATAATTAATTTAAAAGGTAATGGATTAAATTCTCCAATCCAAAATTTTAAAATGGTTGATTGGATTTAAAATGCAAGATCAACTATATCCTACTTAAACAAAACTCACTTCAGCTTTAAAGATACAAACTGAAAGTGAAGGGATGGAGAAAGATTTCAATCAAATGATAACCATAAAACACAGGGGTAGTTAAATCAAACAATATAGACTTGAAACTAAAAATAAGAGAGAAAGAAGGTCACTATATAAGGTTCAATCCATCACAAAGATTTATCGGTTGTAAATATTTATGCACTCAACATTGGAGCAACTATCTAAAGCAACAGGAAGCAATAAACAGCAATATGATAACAGTTGGGGAATTTAATATCCCACTTTCAGCAATGGACAGATTATCTAGACAGAATGAATAAAAAGCAATAGATTTAAACCACACTATAAACCTAATGGACCTAACTGACATATATAGAGCATTTTTTCCAAAAGAGCAGGATACATATTCTTCAAGCCCACACAGAACATTTCCTAGGATAGATTATATATTTGGCTACAAAACAGGTCTTCACAAATGCATAAAGATTGAAATACCAAGTGTCATTTCTTCAAACTAGAAATCAATACCAGGAAGAATATTTGGAAACTCAACACTCTCCTGAACAACCAATGGATCACGGAAGAAATGAAAGGGAATTAGGAAAGTATCTTGACACAAATGAAAATGAAAACACAGGATACCAAAACATATGAGATACTTCAAGATAATAGAAATATCTCAAATAACCCAACTTTCTGTCTCATGGAAGTAAAAAAGAACTAAGACCAAGATAAGATATGAAAGAAAATAATAAAAGAGCAGAAAAAGAGGACATCAAGAAACAGGAAAACAATAGTAAAGATTACTGAAACTAGGAGGTAGTGCTTTAAAAAGATAAAACAAATGGTAAAACTTTTAGGTAGAGAAAGGATACAAATCAACAAAATTATATATGGAAAAGATAATAGAACTGATGCCATGGAAACATAAAGGCGCCTAAGAAGTTACTATGAACAACTATGTGGTAACAAACTACACAACCTAAAAGAAATGAATACAGTCTCAGAAACATACAACCTACTAAGACTGAATCAGGAAAAAACTGGAAAGCTGAAAAGGACAGTTATTAGTAATATTTTCAGTTATCACAAACCTCCCAACATCAGAAAGCCCAGGAACAGATGGTTTTACTTGTTAATTCTACCAAACATTTAAAGAAGTATTAGTGCCAATGTTTCTCAAACTCTTTCAGATAATTGAAGAAAAGACAGTATTTCTAAACTCATTTTACAAGACCAGCATTATCCTGAGAAGAGTGGGGGGAGGGGAAGAAAAGGGGAAGGGTGAGATCACGTGAATACAGATGCAAAAATTCTCAATATAATACTAGGAAACTGAATCCACATTAAAAGGATTGTATATCATGTTCAAGTGGAATTCATCCTCGACATGCAAGGATGGTTCAACATAATCAAATCAATAAATATGATACACCATGTTGATAGAATGAGAGAAATCTAATGATCATTTCAATAGATTTAGAAAAAGCATTTCACAAAATTCAACATCCATTCATGATAAAAACTCTCCACCAATAGAAGAAATGCAGATCAGAATAATGGTCATATGTGACAAACTCATAGCCTACCTACTCAATGCTGAAAGGTTGAAACCTTTTCACTAAGATCAGGAAGGAAACAAGAGTCCTTAGTCTTACCACTCATAGTCAACATAGTAGTAGAAGGTAGCCAAAGGGATCAGAAAAGAAAAAACTTCAGAACTGCAAAGGAAGAATTAAAATTGATTCTATTTGCAAATGACATATTATATATAGAAAATCCTAAAGACCACCCCAAATCTGTTAGAACTACTCAACAAATTAAGTGAAGTTGCAGGATACAAAATAAATGTACAAAATTCAGTAGCTTTTCTATACAGCAACATTGAATTATCTCAAAAAGAAATAAAGAAAATTATTCTTTTTATAATAACATCACAAGAGGGGCACCTGGGTAGCTTAGTCAGTTGAGCATCCAACCTTTGATTTCAGCTCAGGTCATGATCTCATGGTTACGGAGATTGAGCCCTACTTTGGACTCTGTGCTGACAGTGCAGACCCTGCTTGAGATTCTCTCTCTCTCTCTGCCCCCCCACTGCTTACATGCCCTCTCTCTGAAAATAAATCATTAAAAAATAACATCACAAGAATAAAATACTTAGGAATAATTTAACCAAGGAGGTGAACGTCACCCTACATTAAAATTGAGAGCTCAGAAATAAACCCATGCATATATGGTCAGTTAATATTTGATAAGGAAGCCAAGAATACTCAATAGAGAAAATAAAGTTTCATTAATAAATGGTGCTTGGAAAATCAGATGTTCATACACAAAAGAATGAAACTGTATCCCTATTTTTAACCACTCACAAGGGATTAAAGTCTCAAATGTAAAACAGAAAACAATAAAACTCCTAGAGAAAAACATCAGAAATAAGCCTTGTGGTATGAGTCTTGACAATGTGTTTTTGGATGGGACATCTAAAGTACAAGAAACACTATCTAAAATGAACATGTGAAACTACATCCAACTAAAAAGACTTGTGCGGGAATGTAAACTGAGATAGCCATTATGGACAATGGTGTGCAGTTTCCTCAAAAAAATTAAATATAGACCCACAAAATACAAAAAAGTTGAAATTAGGATCTCAGAACTATCTGAACTCGTATGTTCACTGCATCATTACTCACACTAGCCAAGATATGTGGAAACATCCTCCAAGTGTCCATAGACGGTTGAATGGATAAAGAAATGGTGACATACACATGCACACAATATAATACTGTTCAGCCATAAAAAAGAAGGAAATCCTGCCATTTGCAACAACATTGAGGAACCTTGAGGACATTACATAAGTGAAATAAGTCGGACAGAAGAAGACAAAGACTACATGATTTCATTAAGACGTAGAATATAAAAAGCCCCTAAACCCCTGGAAAGAGAACTGTGGTTGTTGGAGGCCAGAAGTGGGAGATGGAAGAATTGGAAGATAGAAGATAGAAATGTCCAGTTATTAGATAAGTAAGTACCGGGGAAGTAATGTAGGAAAGAGGACTATAGTTAACAGTGTTTTAGATTAAATTTAAGGTTTCCTAGGAAATTTAGGAATATCACAAGGAAAAACATGTTTGTTTGTTTTCTGCACTTATGTATGAGGTAATGATGTTAACTTATTGTAATTACTTTGCCACAAACATGTTAAGTCATCATATTGTACAGTTTATATGCACTGCTGTATGTCAATTATGTCTCTAAAAAAAAAAAAGGCAATGTGTAAGTGTTCAGCTTTTGTGATTCTTCTAATTACAAGTTGCAAACTAATTAATTCTCCTTCCAATCTGTTAAAATTAAATCACTATTATCAAGCATTATACTGTATGTATAAAGTTTATCTCCTTTGACTTTCATGACAAAAGCAATAAGCTACTGTTTCCCCCCTCAGAATTATTCTATTAATTTTTATAAATTAACAATGAAGCTCTTTGGCAACCTTCTCTGGTTTTATCCTTTTTTTGACATATTTTGACCTTTTTAAAAAATGTATATCATTTATTTTTGAAGAAGAGAGAGACCACATGGACAGGGGAGGGGCAGAGAGAGAGGGAGACACACAATCTGAACCAGGCTCCAGGCTCTGAGCTGTCAGCACAAGAGCTTGATGCATGCCTTGAACTCACAAACTGTGAGATCATGACCAAAGTTGGATGCTTAACTGAGCTACCACCTAGGTGTCCTTTGAAGGTTTTATGCTTATCTGTTTTTGTTTTGATGGAAATAGTAGTGTCCCAAAAACTTTACCCGAAATATTTGCTCAAATAATTTAACATTCTCATTTAAATGATCTGTTTCAGATACATGAATAAACAGCATGTTTGTTAGAACACCTCAATTCTAAAGAATATCAAGTATATCTATTCTCCCAATAATTTTTTAGAAGCTGTGAATTCTTCCTTTTCTTTGTTATTTTTCATAGCCTTTTACGCATTTTTTGGTAACATCAGAGGTGAAAGGTCATTGGAAGTTCACTCATTTCACATATCGTTGTATTAACCTGTTTGAATATTAACTGATATAATTTGTATAATTAACTGATATAATTTAATACTGATTTTTTTCTTTTGTTGGTTTATTTAAGAAAAGAATGGAAAAATCTATAAATGTTCCACACTTTCATTTTCAATATAAATTACTGGTTTATATCACTAGCCATTTTTAAATGTTTGCCATATATCAACGAGATAAAGCGTGGAAACAAAGAAAAACAGAATACCTTCATTATCATGATGTGCATGTCTTTACTACATCTTTAACTAGATGCATAGCACCCAAGAAAATCTTATTATTTCAATTTTGAAGCTTATTAGTGATTTTTCATGAATGCCATAACATTTCTAAAGACATTTTGGGAAGAAAAAACAAATGTATGGTATAAGAAAAATAATAATAGTGAGAATTAGATTATTTCTTCAATGGAAAATACAAAATAAAAGAATAAAGGAAAAAATGTCTAAGTATTAAAACTATTATTTTTCTTATTACAATTAAATACACCAAACTCACTGACACATGGAGAAACAGTTGTTTCTTGATATGAAAAGGTGTGATAAGAGAGATACTGAATAAGCGTGAAACCTGTTTTATTTACCTAAGGGGCATAGAAGAAGGAAGAAAAAAGTCCAAGGTCTCCCAGAAAAGGTAAGGAAAAGACAAAGAACTCAGTAGAAACAAACAAAATAGTTCAGCCAAGAATAAATAAATTGTAGTCTAAAATATGCCTATATTTTATTAAACATTTATATAATTTATTTGAGTCAATTTCACATAGCTTTATTTTTGTACTCTTCAGAATCCTCTATAGAAAAGATTGGTTTTAAAAAAAACTGACAAAATCCTTATTAGTTTAAGACTTCCACATGCTGTAGTCAGAAATGACCTGAAAATCTCAGAGGCTTAACTGGGAAAACCTGTATTTTCCGCTGCTGTTATATGTAATAGCATTGAAAAACACCTTCACCATAGATTCAACTTGCCATATACTTTAAAAAATATGTTTAGTAACTTTAAATATATAGTACTGTGCTTTTATGTTGAAAGCATAAGAGCAAAGATATGAAGATACTCTGAATTATAGTATCCCATATATCTCATTCTCTTTTTAGTCAGAAAGATGATTACACCATAACGAAAATGAACTAAAAATTGATTAAAGACTTGAAAATAAGACCTGAAACCATAAATTTCCTACAACAAAATATAGGTAATAAGCCCCTTGACATCACTCTTGGCAACGATTTGTTTGAATCGGACTCCAAAAGCAAAAAAAAAAAAAAAAAAAAAAATCGCACAGAAAGGAAATCATCAATAGAATGAAAAGGCAATAGATGAAATGTCATTTTCACTTATGCCAAATAAAATAAGTCAGAAAGACAAACACTATATGATTTCAATTATATGTGGAATCTGAAGACAACAACAACAAAAACAAAGCTCATAGATGCAGACAATAGATTGGTGATTGCAAAGGTTAGAGTTTTGGGGGTGGGTAAATGGGTGAAGGGAATCAAAAGTTACAAACTTTCAGTTACAAAATAAGTTTTGGGAAAGTAATTTATAGCATGATAACTATAGTTAGTGATACTATGTTGCATATTTAAAACTTGATAAGAGAATAAATCTTAAGTTCTCATCACCAAAGGAAAAAAAGAACATTAACTAGTCTTATTGTGATCATTGCTCAGTATAACAAATATCAAATCATTATGTTGTATACCTGAAACTAGTACAACAACTGTACCTCAAAAAAAAAGAACACAAACAACAAAAATGTGATGTAGATAAAAGGTTTATTTGCTATTAATGCACTATTCATAATGTCTGAACATTTATTAACATTAATTTATTAAGTATTAACATTTGATAAATAATAAGCATTAAAGTTAAGGCCATATCTCAACCCACAGTGTATTTATACAAGAACTAGTGGAAACAGTGGAACTATATCCTCTGTACCTACACTATGATCTGTTCCTAGGGCTCAACCCAATGGTAAATGACTTACATTCTGGAGAAAGCACGCATCCCCAAACTCCCTAACTCTCTGAAAGTTTGATAAGAGACTTCTATTGTGTGTCTGAAACATTTTATGAACACCTGAATTGATAACCCTATGGCTAACTGTGGGGAAATTAATATATTAGATTATAAAGACCCCTCTCTCTCTGAAAAAGAGAAAATAAGTGAGAAAATTGTAGCAGGATGTATATTATTATCCAGCAAACCATTGATATCTAGAAATTGCCATTTCTCAGATTTCTTTTGTTGCTTTAGGAAAATAGTAACATGCCATTGATACTGAAGTATGTTTCCAAATAGATGTTTTCCTTAAGATCTCAGCAATTGCTGGCTTGAATAATTTCATTGTATGCACTCAGTATGCTGAGAATTTACATTCTGTGCAATATTCTTGAGTATTTTAAGTGGTTTTATCACATCAATTGTAGGCTGTTAAATTACTATGTGTGACATTGAAACAAAAGACATTTTCTTCTTTGGGTGCACACATTTAAAGCACAATTAGATTCAGTAAAATGATTCTGAAGGCATTCCACACATTAAGATGTGCAGTTTCATACCAAAAATCACTGTTCTTAGAGCTGATAACCAATCATGTGCAATACTGGTAAATTATATCAATATTACACTTGAACTGAAATAATCTTTCACATCCTTCCTTAAAGTTTTTGACAATTCCTTGGAATTTATAAATTGGAAGAAATTTAGCAAAGTAGCAGGTAACCCATCCAATTCTCCCCTCATTCACCATAGCACAGTGTACCAATGCATTTGATAAATCCTTGTGATGACTGTCTGCCAATAGGAAGCACTAAACCCCACTGATACATAATCAGAATGAAGAAGGGCGTTTGAATGGTGAAAAACAATTGTAAAGATAATTTTTAAGTTGGCTATTTGTCTCAAAATGTTATTAAATGTTCTACTCATTTTATTATATTTAAACAGAAAAAATATCAAGAAAAAAATCACCTTAAAACATACTGAGAGAAAATTACTGCTAAAATTGTGCTCTCTACACTTACAAAAATCTTAATTCCTTACTTATACATGTTATTCACCTACAGTTATTTATTTATGGATGTCTTTCACAAAAATAATATCCTTGGCTATAGCATCATTTTGCTTATTGTCTCCTTGGTTGACCTTGAGGATTTGCGTAAGAAGGAAGTAAAGGCTAAGACACAGATGTAAGATACTTTACTATATGTTGAAAGTGTGCCCAAATACAAATACAAGACACTTATTCAAAGACTAGGAGCTATTTTGTTCCTAAAGTTTAAGAATATCTTTGTTCATTGCTTGAGTTCGAAGATAATGAAATAAAGACTTCAGGAGGTCACAGATGACAAAAATATAGTGCGCAAAATTTGTTCAGGAAGGTAAGCAAACAGTGATGACTGCAACAAGTGGTAACAATAAACCCTGAAGAGGAAGGAGAATAGGATTACCAGAATTTTGACATTAATATATTCAAATAGTACAGTTTTTAGCATGAATAGAACCCTGAGGTATATAAAGAAACCATGCTCTATATAGAGGAAATAAAATAATTAATTGAAATTATTCCTGAGGAAGCAGAGACATTAGGATTAGTAGACATTTTTAGATTAGTAGAAAATATTAGTTTCTTATTTTAAACACCTATTTTAAATATCTTCAGAGAACTAATAGAAACAATGTGTAAGTAACAAAAACAAAAACAATGATGTCTCATCAAATGGAAATTATGAAAAGGAAATATATATGAATTGCAGAGTTGAGAACTAGAATAACTGAAATGGAAAATTCAATAGAGGAGTTCAACAGCAGATAGGAGCAGGCAGAAAAAGATTTAGTGTGGTTCAAAGCAAGTTAGTTTAGACTATCTGATATGAGACACACACACACAAAATATAAAGACAAAGGAACATAGTCTAAGAGACCTGTTGGGCATCACCAAGCCGATGAACATTATCATAATATAAGACACAGCAAGAGAGTGAGGAAAAAAGAAAAGTATTTTGAAAATGAGGCTAAAAAAATCCCCTAATAGAAAACATTAATCTACACATTTGAAAAGTTCAGTGAACTTGAGATAAAATACACCCAGAGATCCACACTAAGACGTACAATCAAATCATCAAAAACCAAAGCCAAAGAGACTATCCAAAAAGCTGCAAGAGAAACAACTGATTACATACAAAGTATCCTCAAAAACATTAACAGCTGATTTTTATAACCACAGAGTCTAGAAAAAGTAAAAGGCTATCATCAGAGTTTTAACAGGGAAAAAAACTATTATTCTATAATTCTATATCTTATAAAATTATTCTTTGAAATGAGAAAAAATTAAGACATCACAAACAAAAACTGAGACAACTGCATATTAACAAACCTGTTCTACAAGAAATGCTAAAAGTAGTTTATCAGGCTGAAATAAAGGTATTAGATAGCAACTGGGATACACATGGAGAAATAACGAACACCAGTAAAGATAAAATACAGTCTTAGTTTAACTGTGTATGTAACTTCTTTTCTTATTTCATTTAAAAGACATCTGCATAAATAAATAATTGCAAAAATGTGCTATTGCACAAACAGTGTACAAAAATACAGTTTTGGAAATAACCTAAGGAAGAAATGAAAATATATAGGCACAAAGTGTTTGCAAATTAACTGAAATTAAGTTGTTACTAATCTGATTAACTGTAATTCTCAGAGTAACCACTAAGAAAATAACTAGAAAATATATAATGATGACAAAGTAATTTAAACGGTACAGTATAAATATATGTTTAATACAAAAAAGATATGACATAAAGAAAAAAGTAGACTGGTAGAAATAAGTCCTTCTTACAGGTAACTAGAGTAAATGTAAATAGACCAATCTCTTCAGTTAGAAGGCAAAGATTTACAGAATGGATTTTTAAAAAATGATCCAACTATGTGCTGCTTACAAGGGCCTTGAAATTCAAAGACACAAATAGTTTGAAAGTAAATGAATGGTAAAATATTTTCCAGGCAAACAGTAATCACAAGAGTTGGAGTTATTATACTAATAGCAGACAAAATAGACATTAAAAATCATTAAAAGATAGCAAAAAAAGACTTTGGAAATTATAAAAGTCTTGAGGTACATGGATGGCTCAATCAGTTAAGAAGCTGACTTTGGCTCAGGTCATGATCTCATGATTTGTGAATTCAAGCCCTCCATTAGGCTCTCTGCTCTAAACACAAAGCCCACTTCAGATCCTCTGTCTCCCTCTCTCTCTGCCCTTCCCCTACCTGCTCTCTCTGTGTCTCTCAAAATAAATAAATATACTTGAAAAAATATAAAAGGGTCAATCCATTAAGAAGATATAACATTTATCAATATATATGTGTGTAAATATACTGTAATACAGAATTTCAAAACAGATGAAGCTAGCTAGGAGGAGTTAAGATGGTGGAACACTAGGGAGATCCTGAGATTACCTCATCCCTCAAACAGAGCTAGATCAACATCAAATCATTTTGAACTCCTAGGAAATTGAGGATTAAGAGAACAATCTGTACAACTGAAGGGAGAGAATTATGTGGCAGGTACAAGGTACAGAGACTTGAAATGGTGGAGAAAAAAGCCTCAGTGCAGCAGAAGGGAGAAAGCCCATTTCTCAGAAAGGACAGAGAGAGGAAGGGTGAGGGAGAGCAGAGCATTGGGTTCACACAAGAAAAATACTCTCCCAAAAGCACTGACAGGACTCAAGAGAAAGAGATTATTCCAAGTTTTTGCAAACAATGGAGGTCAAATTCTGAGGTTTTAGAAGTCCGTGCCATTCGTTGGAGTCCAACTGACAGGCAGTGGTACTTCTGGGGAGAAGGTGGGTAGAAGCCCAAGAGTGGCCAGTGGACAGCATGGTATAGGGATCCCCTGGGTCACACTGAGAGAGGATAACATTATCTCAGCTTTTTGCTGTGCTTCACCATAAACTTTAAGCATCAGAATGGCCATGAGACTACTTTTCTGGAACAAAACAGAACCAGACGCAGCACTGGGAAGCTTTCCTCCCCAGGAGGAATGTGGGTCTGTACCTTGCTGGGTCTTTTAAGATTTGGAATTTTGAATACCAGCCATGAACCTGAGATAAAACACAGAGATAAAACTGTATGGCCAACCATGCTGATGGCCCTGCACACAGACAAGTTGAGGGCAAGGATTTGATGGCACAGGTCATGATCTCACAGCTTGTGGGTTTGAGCACCCATTGGGCTCCGTGCTGACGGCTCAGAGCCTGAAGACTGCTTCAGATTCTGGGTCTCCCTTTCTCTCTCTGCCCCTCCCCCACTTGTGCTCTCTCAAAAATAAATAAACACTAAAGAAATTTAAGAATCAATAAAAAAGAATAGGGATATCATAATAGATCTACAACAATTTTCATTCCTTGGCAATCATAAATTTCCCTAAGTTAATAAAAATTAAGTACACAATCTGAATAGACCTGTTACCTTTAAAGAAATTGAATTTGTAATAAAAAATTTTCCAAGTAGAATTATCTAGGTCCAAATGATTTAACTAGAGAATATAAGTATTCAAAACTAAACATCAGTTTTACAGAATATTTTTCACAAAAGAGAATACTAGGGATGTATTCCCAGCTCACTTGTAAGACTACTTCACTCTGGTTCTGATTCTATAATTAGACAAAAATAGTAGGAAAAGGTTAACTACAGATTCATTATTTCCCAGGAACTTAGATGCAACATCTTCAGATTAATTCTAGCAAATCAAATCCAGCAATATATAAAGAGAACCAAGCATTGTGAACAAGTGGAATTTCTTCCACATATGGAAGCTTGGTTCAATATTCATAATTTTATTAATATAATCAAACACATCTAGCCACTGAACTAAAGAATAAAAAGGCATACATATTGGAAATTGCTGAAGAAAACTGTCCCCATGTGCCTATGATATGATTGTCTATGTAGAAAATCCGATGGATCAAAGAAAAACCCTTCTTAAAACTACCGAGTTCACCAAGTTTGCAGGATAATATATGAAAAAAACAAATGTTAATTTCAAATCTACATACTAACGGATACATGGAAACATAATATGTAGTATCTGTGTAATGAAAATTCCGTGTTTATTATAGAAATCAAAGTAGCTCTATATCAATGGATAGACAAGAACACCTGGGTGGATCAGATGGTTAAACATCTGACTCTTGATTATGGCTCATGATTGAGCTCCACATCAAGCTACGCATGGAGCCTACTTAAGATTCATTCTCTCTCTCTCTCTGTCTCTCCCTCCCTCCCTCCTCCCCCCTGCTCATACTTTCTCTAAAAATCATAATAAAGGATAGACATACTGCATTATGGACTCAAAAATTCAGCAGTGTACTGATCTTAATATTCCCAACCTGACGTGTAAGTTTAATGCAATTTCTATCAGAATCTCAGAAATCCTGTTTTAAAAGTTTTTGTGTTTATTTATTCATTTGGAGAAAGAGAGAGACAGAGCATTCATCAGTGAACAGGGGAGGGGCAGAGAGAGAGAGAGGATCCCGAACAGGCTCTGTACTGTCAGCATAAAGCCCAAAGCAAGGCATTTCCCATAGGATCCAGAAATTGCACAGTTTGGCAATGATTTCTATTAAATGAGATCTTATGTTCATACAGAATCTGTATACAAATGTTTATAGCATCTTTGGTCATTTGTAAAGGTCACAAACTTGAGCCTTTAATAAGTGAATGGCTAAACAAACAGTGGTACATCCATGACATGGAATTATGAGTTATCATTGAAGAGAATATTGATACACATAATATCTTACATATCTTACATAGATCTCACATAGATCCAGTCCAACAATTATCTTGAGTGTACAAAGCCAATTTGAAATGGTTACATGCTACATGATTCTACTTATACAGCATTCTTGAAATGACAAAATTAAAGAGATGAAAATAGTAAGTTGTTTCCAGGGGTTGAGGTGACTGTGGCTATATGAGAGCAACATGTGCACAACTTGTGATGTTCTGCATCTTGACTCATACAGTGGTTGCATGAATATAAACAATGGTAAAATAATAAGTAACTAAACACACATAAATGCACAAACTTAGTGCATGTAAAATTGATGGACTTGAAAAAGGTCTAAAGTTTTTTTTTAATACCAATATCCTGTGATTCATAGTTTAATTAAGAAACATGGGATAGCTGCATGAAGAATATAGGAACCTCTCTGTGTTATATCTAATAACTATGTATGAATCTATAATGTCCTCAAATAAAAGGCTAAAGGGGAATAAAATCTTTATAAACAAAATAGTTCATTTAGAGATAAGAAAATATACTTTTTATTTATTTAAAATCTATTTCTTTTATTTTTTAACGTTTATTTATTCTTGAGACAGAAAGAGACAGAGCACAAGCTGGGGAGAGGAAGAGAGAGGGAGACACAGAATCTGAAACAGGGTCCAGGCTCTGAGCTGTTAGCACAGATCCTGATGTGGAACCCACGGACCGCAAGATCATGACCTGAGCTGAAGTCCACCACTTAACCGACTGAGCCACCCAGCCACCCCTTAAAATCTATTTCTTAAAAGTCACTTATTTCCTTAAGTGCATGGACATACCTCTAAACTTTTTTTTTTTAAGTTATAACCCTGCAGACAGGATTGTCAAAAGAAATATTCTGTAAAGCTATTTTATCTGAAAAAGAAGTATATTCCTTGTATAATTTGATCCTATTTGCAGGAAATGCTAGAGATGTTCTATTTGAATAACAGTATTTCAAACTAAAAAGAATATCTCTATTAGTATTTAACATCTTGAATACTTAGTGCTTAAATTGGAAGCCTTGAAAGGGAAAGTTTTATTTGAATCCCTAAAATGTGTCAGTTTACATGCATGAAATAGCTTTCTAAGGTATTCTATTCAAACCACCAGTAGATTTAATGCAATCTCTATCAGGGTCTCAGTAGCATTCTTGGTTTGTTTGTTTCTTTATTTATTTTTGAGAGAGTGAGACAGAGGGTAAGTGGGGGAGGGGCAGAGAAAGAGGCAGATAAAGATTCCAAAGCAGGCTCCAGGCTCTGAGCTGTCAGCACAGAGCCTGATGCGGGGCTTTAACCCATGAACCATAAGATCATGACCTGAGCCAAAGTCGAAAAACCACCGACTGAACCAGCCAGGTGCCCCAATGACATTTTTTTACAGAAGTAGAAAAATACTCTTAAAATTCATGTGGACCATGAATGACCACAAATAGCCAAAGCCATCCTGAGAAGAAGGGACAAAACTGGAGACACCAAATGTCCTTATTTTAAACTATATTAAAAAATCTATCATAATCAAAACAGTATCATACCAGTGCAAAAACTGGACACATCTCAGAAGTCAGAAATAAACCCATACATATATGGCCAACTAGTATTTTACAAGGGAGCCAAGAATACACAATGGGAAAAAAATAGTGTCTTCAACAAATGGTGCTGGGGAAATTGGACATTCACATGTATAAAAAAATGAAATTAGATACCTATCTCTCACCATCACAAAAATTAATTCAAGAAGGATTAAAGACTTAAATATAAGACCTGATACCACAAAACTCTTGGAATAGGAATAAAGCTCCTTGACAAGGCTCTTGACAATTTTTTAGACATGTCATACAAAGCTCAAGCAACAACATAAGAAAACTGACAAGTGGAACTACATGAAACTAGAAGGCTTTGTACAGCAAAGGAAATTATCAAGAAAATGAAAAGACAACCTATGGATTGAGGAAGATATTTGCAAACCACATATCTGATACGGCATTCGTATTCAAAATATATAAAGAACTCATTCAACTCAATAGCAAAAAACCAAACTATCCAAATTTAAAATGGACAAAGGTTTTGAATAGACACTGTTCCAAAGAAGATATTTAAATGGTAAACAGGTATGCGAAAAGATGCTCAATATCATTAATCACTAGAAAAATGCATATCAAAACCACAATGATGTAAGACATCACCTAACACCTGTTAAAATGGCTAATATCAAAAAGACAAAGATAACAAATATTGGCAAGGATATGGAGAAAAAGGAACTTTTGTGTACAGTTGGGGGAATATCAATTTTTTACAGCCACCACGGAAAACAGTATGTGAATTTCTCAAAAAATAAAAATAGAATTACCCTATGATTCAGCAATTCTACTTCTGGGTATTCATCTGAAGAAAATGAAATTACTATGTTGAAGAGGTGTCTGCACCCCATGTTTATGGCATTGTTTACAATAGTCAAGATATGGAAACAACCTAAGTGTCCATAGATGAATGGATATTGAAATTGTGGGCTGTGTGTACACACACACACACACACACACACACACACACACAAATGGAATTCTATTTAGCCCATTGCCACACAACACCTTGCCAGCAATCCTCAGTTCATTCTCTGTATTTAAGAGTCTGCTACGTTTTGTCCCCCTCTCTGTTTTTGTCTTCTTTTTCTTTCCTTTCTATGTTCATCTGTTGTGTTTCTTAAATTCCATATATGAGTGAAGTCATATGATATTTGTCTTTCACTGACTGACTTAATTGACTTAGCATAATACACTCTAGTTCTATCCACATTGTTGTAAATGGCAAAAATTCATTCTTAATGATTGCCAAGTAATATTTCATTGTATATAAACACCACATCTTCTTTATCCATGCATCAGTGTATGGACATTAGGGCTCTTCCCATACTTTGGCTATTTCTGAGAGTGCTGCTATCAACATTATGGTGTATATGTCCCTTGAAATCAGCATTCCTGTGTCCTTTGGAAGAATACCTAGTAGCGCCATTGCTGGGTCATAGGGCAGTTCTATTTTTAACTTTGTGAGGAACCTCCACACTGTTTTCCAGAGTGGCTCCCCCAATTTGCGAATATCCTCTAGCAGTACAGAAGTGTTCCTCTGTCGCTACATCCTCACCAAAATCCATTGTTGTCTGAGTTGTTAATTTTAGCCATTCTGACAAGTGTGAGGTGGTACCTCATTTGTGGGTTTTTTATTTCCTTTAATAGTTTATTGTCAAGTTTATTAGCTCCAGAGTATTATTTAATCCTTCTCTATTATTTATTATTTATTTTTTATCTTTATAATATAACCAACCTTTTATGTTTTTCCTCTTTCCTCATGACAAAACTAAGGCACATTATTTAGGTTAATATATAATAAATAAATAACAGAGTAAGTAAAATTTCTAGCATAAAAAGTTACTCTATTTAATAAATGACAAACCTGGGATTAAAAACAGAGTTTTGTTTCATGTAAAAATCTGGGCATAGTAAGTGGCACTGACAGCTTTCTAGTTACATAAAATAAAGATTTATGCTTTAAAATTTGAAAATTTTTAAATTCAGCCAATCAAACCTTTCTGGTGATGTTTTATAATAATTTTAGCTATATGTTTGCTTTGAGACTTGAATTTAAATACTAGCTATAATTTTATATCAGCTACTTTATGTTCTTCCTTAACGCAAAGTTAAGTAAAGGAGTGCCAGTTGGGGCAGAGTGACTTGTACAAGGACAGAATTCATTTGATATATTTGGGACTAACACAAAAACCAATTTGTTAAGAAAAGATAATTTGAAAGGGAATTTTTTTCTTTTTTGTTTCTGAGGATAAAGTGATTTTTGGATAATTTTAGGTATCTTCCAGACAGGATTTTGAGAGAGATAAATAATTGGGGACACATTATTCTTATGCAGTTTAAATCTATATAATTTACTCTTTCATTAATTTTTCAGTGTAAAGTTGAAAAGTCATTTTTACCAGGTCCTCCTAATTGGAACATGCATTCATACAGATTGCTCCAACCTGAGTGTCTACAAATTAGGATAAAACTTGCTGACATATTCTAGTATTTCTACCTAATATCGTTTGATACTTTATGATATTCCAACAACTTCACTGCTCTGTAACACCATTACTTTTGTTCTCACTGGCCAAACAAATGTCCTAGCATATCACCCAGAAAATTTGGATGCCCATATCACAATTCATATGACTCATTCCCTTAAATACTTATTGATCACTTTGTATATAATGTGCTCGGAGGGATCTACAGATATATTTATGCCGCTTGTTTCAAAGTCATTTTCTATAAATTGAGGTAAAATGATTTTCATTCCTTAATGCTATCTTCCTGGTTTCCACATACTCTATCTCCGAGACTATAGCAACTTTGAAATAGTGAAACGAAAATTTAGTAAATAAAAGCATGAATGAACATTTCTTTCCCATAGTTAAAACCTGGGAACTATAGGTTTAAACCATAGAAATCATCAGCTGCTTAATGCACTAGATTCACCTTTATGCACTGGAAGGGCTACCTGATATCATAGACAAGACCACCTCTCCCAAGGCCTTCTAACCTTATCTGTTGGTAGATAACTGTCTTAGACAGTTTGTAGAACATTTTCATATTGACAATTGTAGAATGCCTTAGCATCCAGAGATAGAGCTTCACATGGATTTTGGAAGTTAAAATGTACTTTTTAAAAAGAGGTACCATTTCTCCAACAGGAATTAGAAGTGGCCCTTTGGAGAAGCAGGGACTGATGGATTAGGCTCATCTGAAATCACTTGTGGCTGTAAAAGATGCTGCTCTAATAATCAGGATGTTAGCCCCAGTGTTCTGGAGAAGTTCCAGTTCTATAATTACTTCTGCCTACCTACTTTCCTCCTTGATGTTTCAATGGAATTATTTTCTTTGCCTGTTGTGGAAAGAAAATAAGAAAGCTAATTAGGCTATATCCAGTTAAAGCAACAGTAATTTAATATATATTTACTGAAATCTTAAGTAAGAATAAAGTGACTATACATTTCCTTGTTAAAAGATTTAATTATGTGCTCCAGATATGTCTTTACTCATATGAAGATAATTAGAAACATATTCCAAACAATATAAAGTACACATGGGAATTTAAAAATTTCATAAATGTTCTGTTTACAATATGATTTTGAGAAATATACTTAGCAGACAACACAATTTTAACTTTTCTTTTACATAATAATCCTATATTGCATATAGTTTTAAAATGCTTAACTCTTTTTTGAATGTTTGTTTATTTTTGAGAGAGAGAGAAAGCATGAGTGGGGTAGGAGCAGAGAGAGAAGGGGACAGAGAATCTGAAGCAGTTTCCACACTGTCAGTGCAAGGTCTGATGTGGGCTCAAACCCACGAACCATGGGACCTGGGATGAACTTGGACATTCAACCCACTGAGCCACCAAGGCACCCCAAAATGTTTGACTATTAAGTCATGACTCTGAAGTCTCTAGATTGACACCTTTAAAGTTGTTTACCAGTGCCTAAAAATATCTCTTTAATGGTAGTGACAAAGTTGTTCTAGTGTAAAGGTGAATTAGCAGATTTTCAATATTGTGGGAATGTGGTCAATTCATTTTATTACTCAGTATGAAAAGAAACTCAGATTTGAAAGAGAGCTTTGATATTGCCCTAGCCTATTCTTCTGAGGAGTTGAGAACTTTAATAGTTGAATTATAAAAACAGTAGAAAAAAGGAAAGTCATTCAGGAATATAAAACTTTTTTACATTTTGAGTTATTATCCCTTTACTAAGTGGAAACTCATTGTAGTTTAGCAGTTACAGTTCTATTTATTATATACTGTTGTTTTCATTAGCTTCCTGTAATGACATTAATAAAGCCATAGCAAGATTTATATCATAGTAAACTTCTGCAACAAGCAATTTTTCCTAATGTTAACATAAATGTGACCATCTAGAAACAAATGTGCTCTTCTGCTACCATCTTATTCTTACAATGCTGGTTATTCTGAAAAACGTATTTCTTGCTACTAAACTTCTCAGCAGTGTGACAAATGCACTTTATAAATCATAAATTAGAGAATAATTGGGGAAGCATTGATATAGTACTGCCTGAAGACCATTTGAAGGAATTTAGGAAGAAAAGGTCATAGCTACAGCAGAGTGTCTTTGGACCACTGTCTGTCACTACTGGCTTATCTAAAAGTGATATCTTTTCTCTGGTACATTGTTTGGTTGCATTCTAGGTTGAAAATTTTGTTCCTAATACTGAATACTCAAAAACATTATCTCTTTGTCATTTTTTGCATGTAGAATTTGAAATAGGGAATAAAACTATTTCATGGATAAAGTTATTCTCAGTCTAACAATGTCTATTATTCCATTTGCTCAGACATACCTGAATTATTTCTGTGTCTTCAGTTCATCTCTTTGTTAACATACTGATGGATCCTGCACATCTCTTGCTTTCAAATATCCAAAAGATACTATAAAGTTTAATATTTGGGATGCTAATATGTACTTTAATATCTAAAGTTGTCATTTTCAGATATGGGAATTCAAACCCTTACTAAAACAATTGGCCGTATTTGGAGCCAGATAGAGACCAGCTCTGTCAAAGGATAGTTAGCAAATATCTCAGAATTTTAAAATAAAATAAAATAAATTTCATAAAAATGGTGATGTGGGAGATGAAGAAATATCTACATTATAGCAGAAGATCAAAAACACATTAGATTTCCATTATATATTAATAGTACCAATATATTTATACTACATAAAGTAAAATACACAAGGAGTAATAGGTTGCTCATTTATTTATTCAAGAATGCAGGCTATTTTACTAAGTGAAGTTTGGAGATACAAAGGAGTATAATATAATATACTGGTCATGGTCCATGTGCTATGCATCTTAATTGTGCCTACTACAGATATTAGTGTTTTAATCTTATGCAAACTACTTCTTTGATGCTCAGGAGGGAGATGAACTAGATCACACTTCCAATATGTGAGGTATTACAATAACCTACAAGACAAATCTTCATTTATTTAAAATACATAAACACTTTAGACACAAGGGGCCACTTTTATGCATTTATTGTGTCAATATATCAAATACAGGTAACTAGAAAATCTTTATGCTTTATTTTGGTTTTATTTAAAATATGTGTTCCCCTATGCTTACTTTTTATTTTTTTACATTGCATGTACCTGGGGTATAGGATGTATGTTATGTATAGCATATCTTTAATTAAAAATAATTATAGGGGCACCTGGGTGACTCAGTTGGTTGAGTGTCCGACTTTGGCTTGGGTCAGGACATCATGGTTTGTGGGTTCGAACCCTGCATCGGGCTCTGTGCTAACAGTTCAGAGCCTGGAGCCTGCTTTGGATTCTGTGTCTCCCTTTCTCTGCCCCTCCCCACTCATGCTCTGTCTGTCTCTCAAAAATAAACATTTAAAAAATAATTATATAGTTTTCCTTAACTTTATATGGAAATGCAGAGGGCCTAGAGTGGTGAAAAACTTTTATAAAAGATGAACAAAGTAGAAGGAGTAACCCTAACTGACTTCAAGCCTTATTATAGTGGTATAGTCATTTTTAAAAATGGTAGTTATTAAGGCATAATGGAACCGACATACAGACCAATAAATAGGTCAATAGAAAAAATTATAGATTCTAGAATCATTCTCACACATTAAAAAAAAGAGGTAATTTTCGGCAAAAAAAAAATGTAAAGACACTTTAGTAGCTGAAACAATTGATATCCATGTTCAAAAAAAAAGAAGAAAGAAAGAAAGAAAGAAAGAAAGAAAGAAAGAAAGAAAATCTACCTTAGATCCTTATTTCACTCCATGTACAAAAATTAACTCAAAATGAGTAATGGATCACAAGTGAAAACTACAACTGTAAAACTTCCAAAATAAAAAAGCAAAGACAAATTTTTGTAACTCAAGGTTATAAAAACATTCTTATAGATATTATACAAAAAGAAATGCCCATAAAAGAATAATAAATTGGACTTTATTCAGATTAAGTCCTTTGAAAAACACTTTAACAAGAATCAACAAAGTTGGTGACTGGAAGACAATTGTTACAAATCATATTTCTGATAAAGGACTTGTATTTCAAAATAAGCCAATATGAAATAAATGGGTAAAAAATTTGAGCACATGCTTTAAAAGGTTTAGCAGTGTCTTTAAAAGTTAAACTTTTCACAAGATGTAGGCATTCCACAACTATGATTTACCCAAGATAACTGGAAACATATGTCTATATTGACTTGTGCATAAGTAATCATATCAGCTTTACTTGTAGTTGCTAGATTCTACATGCAAACCAAATATTAATAAGTGATCTATCAATGCATAAACAAACTATAGTACATGAAGAGAATTAAATACTATTCAATAATAAAAATGAAGGAACTACTGGATAAATTTTAAAGCTTATTTTCAGAGAGAGAGAACATAAACAGGGGAGAGGAAAGAGAGAGGGAGAGATAATCTCAAGAGGGAGAGAACTTGGAGCTGAAGCCCACCAACTGTGAGATCATGATCTGAGCTGAAACCAAGAATCAAATGCTCAACTGACTGAGCCACCCAGGCACCCTATTGGATAAATTTTCGAATAATTATCCTCAATGATTATTTTTAATTACTGTGTTATTGTAGATGCATCTCCATGTCTCTGAGCTTATGAAAATTATATTTTCTAAGGCCATTGGGTGGTGTGTAATTTACACATACCACATTCCTTTGGTTTTCTAGTTCAGGGAGCTTCCTCTTGCTTCCCAGACATCAGCCTACAGTTTGTTAGGTAGATCCTACCTGAACCCCCTCTGCAGACATAAGTTTATGGCTCTAATGGAATTGTCAATTCCCTACTGAAAAAGAACTGAAAAGCTAGTGGAAACTGCATGATTTTCAATCTTTCAAATGGCTTTTAGGTCTGTGCTAATAAATTTTGAATCTATAGTTCATAAAAAAATAAAAATAAAATTATAGATTTCCAGAAAAAAAAAGAATAATTATCCTCAGTGAATCAAGTCAAGTATACTGTATGATTCCATTTATAGAAAATACTATTAGTAGAAAATGGAAATGAGTCCAGATAAAGCTTGTAAAAAGTTGATCAGTAATTTCCCTGGGAATGGGGGAAGGAAGTTGGTCATGGAGGGGAAGAAGAGAGGTGTTATAAGGGAACATGTGCAAACTTTGAGAATCCTAAATATATTTATCTTAATTGTAGATGGTTCCTTGGGCATATACATCTGTCAAAATTTATAAAATTGTGTATTTTATATGTGTGCAACTGTACTTCAATAGTGTTTGTTAAAAATAATATATGATAAAGATTATTCAAATCCTTGCATCTGAGTTTCTTGCAATATTGTTAGTGAAAAGTACAACTGGTGAAAAACTAGAGAAAAAAACATTATATAAACATATATACATGCACACACACATATATACATACACATTTAAAGAAATTAGTAATGCCAAGCGATTGAAAAAGATTTGGGTCAAGCCTTAAAGAAGAATGTAAATGTAGGGCAAAATGGAGACAGAATGGGAGAGAAAGACAGAAGTAGAAATAAACGTATTTAATTAGCACTCTGTTATGAATTTAAAAGAAGGAAAGTAATTTCATTAACCTCTTATTTGTTTTATTGTAATTTGGTCAGTGCATATTGTAACTAAAGCCCACACAAGGTCAAACAATATTGCTTATGGTCTCCAGAGTTCAGGCAGTTTTAATTGCACATTGGAAAACAAATATGTTTACACTTTGCAGTGTGAGTAGTGTTTAAACAGAGGAAAAGGAAACATCTGGGGTATCATAAAATAAGAAGCATAACTACAAAATTAATCAGCTGCCATTTTTAATTATCATAAGGCTGAATGACTCTCTAAGAGCATGGGATCTGCACTTATTTGGACACTGCCATTAAAATGTTTTAGGTACATTACAGCAACACTCTGACACTAACGGTTTGCCTTATTAAAAATATATTGTACTGTGAAGAAAAACATTGGAAAAGAATGGCCAGAAGCCAGTTTGTATAGCCCCATTTCCTTCTGCCAGTTAATACTTCATTCTACTTGTAGTAACTAAATGTTACAGATGAACAGATTTTTCAGGTTACTNTATTATTTTTATATAAATTATAATTATGTTCCTCCACCTAGAGTATTCTTTGAAGCTTTTATTTCTAGGCTTTCCCCCCCTAGACCTCTTTGCTTGTTCAAATTTTATATATTATTCAGTATTCAGCATAAGCATTATCTCTTCTAAAAGCATTTCCAAATCCCTAAGCTGGTATTAGTTCTCCTTCTGTTTCTTAAATGCCTCATGTTTACCACTTCACCTGCATATAGTCTGCTACATTGATTATCTGTTATCTCTTTCTCTTCCATTGGAACAGCCTAGACCAGTAACCATGAATCCTTCACTTATATTCATGTACATGCATAGAAATTTCTAAACATCCATAATTGATTGAAATCATGGGGTGCAGTGCCTTTTTTTCTTTTTATTTGAGAGAAGGGTGGGGCAAAATCAAAGAGAGGGAGAATATTAGGCAGGCTTCATCCTCAGTGCAGAGCCCGATAGAGGGCTCAATCCCATGACCCTGGGATCATAAACTGAACTGCAAATCAAGAGTTGGACACTCAGTCAAATTGAGCCACCCAGACACCTTATCAATGCCTTTTTTCTGAAGTCTCACTAAAATGATAAAGTATAAAGATATAATTTAAATAAATATATAGCATACCAATAATTAAGAAAGGTAGTTGACCATCTACTTTAAAGAATTATGGAAATTAAAGAGCTCTTTTGTTCAAATCAACATCAAAACTAAATACAGCCACATATATCAGCAAGTTAATATAGAAAGGCTACTGAAGAAATGCATGTTGATCTAACTAAGATATTCCCAGGTAACTCCTAGAAGCCCTTAGCTAGAGTGTGTTATATGGTATCCTAACTGGTAACTCACTGGGCCAAACCTCTGTCTTCCATACAAAAACAGCTCTTTACATTTTGGTCAAAGGATAAGAACAGCTAGTAAGACAAGATCTTAGAGCAAAATTTTTAAAAAATCATGTATGGTTCTCCTAGAAAGACTGGTAAAGCTACAAAGAAAAGCAATATATGTTTGTTTTCTTTAGTCTATCCTAAATAATATAACAGCTCTCAGACTGAAACACATCCTACCCACCTATCATGACCAGGGCTTTTACATTTTCAGCTGCATTTCCTACCATAGAAATAGTGCTATCTGTAAGGAAACCCATTCATTTCTGATACTAATAATTAATTTTTACTAATTATTACCAACAACTATTACTTATATGAATGGACAATGAATTATCACTAAATACGTGAAAAAAATGGAGAGAAAAAGCAGAAGTAACAAGTCCAATAAGTAAACCAACCATCAAGAAAACATAAACTAGAACAAAATTGTATCTCATTTATATATGCAGAAATTCCAGAATACTTCACATATATAGAGTAAAAATAGGTTTCTCTGAATAAAAGAACAGTTGTTCTTCTTTTCCATGTTTGTGATCGTCACCAGATTTTGCCACTTTTTCTGTGTCCATAACAGTGCCTGGCAATGCATGTACTATTTTTCTGCCCATCTGCACTCTCTAACTACAACGTAGTTAAAAGGGTTAAGAAATATCACACTGATAAAAAGGGGCAAAATCTAAGCATATAATATTCAACAAAGTAATCCATTCATCAAATATTAAGCACCAGTTTTATGTAATACTTTTCTAGGTTCTATGGATTCATCAGCATAGGAAAAAATTATTTTCTTCAGGGAACTTAACATTCTAGTGAGAGAAAAATGAAATTATCTACTGGTTTAAGTTAGAAGAATAAAAATAAGATAGGTAATATGAAGAGAAAGGTGGTATATTCTGATCATGTTCTTTGGACCAGATGTTTCTAGTAAAATAATATTTAGCATTGACTTGACAACAGTTTGTGTATGATGAGTAAAGAGATTTCTAGGCAGAAAGAACAGCCAACATAAAGACTGTTACAAAAATCATGTTCTGGTCATGTCCAAAGGATAAGGAGCTCAAATGGGTAATGGGGAATGAAAGTAAGAGCTGAGTCAGAGACACTGCCAGGGAAAGATTGTGTAGTACCTCCTGGGCACTAGCTTTGAGAATCCATTGTGGTGGGGCAAGAGTAAAAGCAAGAAGAAAAAGAAAAAACAAGTTTACTGCAATAATTCTTTTGAAATTTGGTGCTCAAATTTTGGAAATATTCTGAAAGACAGTTGACAAAATTCAATGTGGTGTGTGTAGGAAGCAGTTAAGAATTACTGTTATTTGTCATTCTTTGGCGTACCTATGTAACTACACTTTTAAGTATTGAAACTACCTTGGATAATATTCACTTCAATTCTCTGAGATAGATACCATCAATAACCACAGTTTCAGATAAAGCAACTTAATCTTATACAATATATCCCAAACCCTCAGATAGTACACATAGTAGTTTGTGGAGACAGATGACATCCGACCACCTGACTTCAGGTCCTAAAATCTTAAACTAAATTACATCAAGGGACCTCCCCCATCTGGTCACAGAATGCCACCTATTAGGCACTTTACAAAGACATCCCTGTTTAATCATCATTATGAAGCAAATATGAGCAAACCACTACTTAGGATAGTGAACTTATCAAAGGTCACATAGACTTCAAACATTAATCATTACATTTTTTATTTAAAGCAATATAAAGGATATTAACTAAGTTGCTACAAGAAAAAGAGATTTTATATTCAGAAGTTTCAGGAAAGGCTCGCATAATGTTTTCTTGACTGCAGGAGTTCTTGTAATAGTTTCATGAATACTGTTATGATCCAAAGGAGTTTCAGCATGTGAAGTTCTTCAGACTTACTTATCCACACTCTACATTTAGAAATTCTGATTTATTTATTTATTTATTTATGAGTGAGTGAGAGAGAGAGAGAGACAGAGACAGAGAGAGAGAGACCATCTCAATCCATACCCAGCACAGATCCTGATGTGGGGCTCTATCCCGCAATCCTGGGATCACGGCCTGAGCTAAAATCAAGAGTCAGAAGCTCAACCAACTGAGCCACCCAGGTGCCCCAAGAAAGAGAATCTTAAGCAGACTCCAAGCTCAGTATGGAGCCCAACAGGAGCCTTGATTCCATAAACCTGGTATCATGACCTGAACTGAAATCAAGAGTCAGACACTTCTCTTAATGAGGAACCCAGGCACCCTGATTTTAAGTATTTTCTATCACATTTTTTATTACATATACTGTAAGAGTAATGACTGTTCCTAGAAACTGATAAATGAAATTCCTTGGGAATTTTGAGATCCCTTGGAAGAGAATTTATAGACTATGGAAGAGTTCAGAGATCCTATAGAAGAATTTCAACCACATCATTCTCCTTGGACAGAAATAGAAAACAGTCCAAGTTGACAAACAGTGAAGAGGAAAAAGAAAGTTGGTATAATATCCATCTGTATCCAGTGTACAACACTATCAAATGTAACACTTTCACTTCTTCTATGAGATAAAATGTGGGTATGTTCACTGACTCATCATTCTTGTTATTCAGCAAGTGGGTCACTCAATGAAAAACATCTATATTTATTGTTTGCATGAACTCAAATATTTTGAGAAGTCCTGAAATGTAAGTCACCTATTGATAGAAAATGAATCATTGATATCTTTACCAAGCAATTATTTTGATTCTATAAGCAACAACAGATAAAAACACATTTATAAAATTTTAGGGGATTGGTATCTGTGTTTGTGAGTTAGGAAGAATTTCACAGTATGATGAATGGGATCTAGGATTGTTCAGCTACTAAAACAAAATGGTGCTTTCTATCTATGACTAACTGATAATATTAAAAACTGGTACAAAATCATCAGGATTTGCTAGTTACTTGCTGTGAAACATTAAACAGGTGAGTAATAATAATAGTAATTCTTTGATGGGGCTTGTTATGAAGTTGATTAATGATGATGGAGGAGGAGAAGAACAAGACAAGAAGAAGGAGAAGTATGAGGAGAAGAACAAGAAGGGCAACAACAACTCAGGAGAGTCTATGACATATCGCATGTGGTAAGAGGCCTAGATTAATTTTAAAAATCAAAATAAATCAATATACCACAGGAATAATATACTACAAAAAGTATAAATATACACAGTAACTGTCTTTCAGAGAGCCCCTTTTTAAAAGTCTTTAAACCTCTAAAAAGCATAGCAAATACTGACATGTTATCAACCCTTCACAATTGAGGAAAGCATAATTTATTGACTTTTCTAATAACACTTTACTGGGAACAAAGCACAAGTTGATGCTGTGAGAGAAGTAGATAAATGGAGGATGGCCATACTTGGAATGTGCCCTACAAGCAGGCATTCATTGTTGAAATTTTCATTATTATTAATTATTATTATTATTTTAGAGAATCAGAGCACAAGCAGAGGAGAAGCAGAGAGAGAGGGAAACACAGAATCTGAAGCAGCTTACAGGCTCTGAGCGGTAAGCACAGATCCAGATGCAGGGCTCAAACTCATGAACCGTGAGATGATAACCTGAGCCGAAGTCAGAAACTTAACTGACTGAGTCACCCAAATGCCTTCATTGTTCAGATTTTTAAATGACTCCAGAATTTATTTTTAAAAAGTCTCTGCATTAAGAATGAACACACACACAATAATTTAAATTAGATATTCTTTAAAGTAATAGCCCTTACTAATATGTATACCAACTTAGAAAAAATTTATTGTCCATTTCTACTTAAAAATACAATACAGCATTAGGATGCAGAGATGATAAAATTGCTTGTGAATGTGCTGCTTATATCTTGAATCTAACAGAAGGCATAAACATAAAAGATATGTAATATTTCCCTAGTTGTGAATCTTATAGCTTGTGATTTGAAAATGAAACTAGCAGTGGCCCCCAGCATTGGATTATATAAAGTCACTTTCAAATGATGCATAATCCAGAGTCCCTTTGAAGTATGAGTTAGAAATGTAATCAGCAGTTCTGTCACACACATTTGTCCTGATACCTGATAGCAAGGTGAATCCATGGAAACAGGTCCTGACTGCTTTTTACATTCTTTTGATTCCTTTTATTTTGTAGTAAAGGGATCAAGTTAAGAAATAAACTGAAGATACACATAAGTTGGTTTTAATTCATACATATCTCTATTTCTTTTTAAGTCTGAGAAGGTAATTTAAGACATGAAAATATATAACAATAGAAAATCTCAGGAAGTAAAATTAGACAAAGTACTATTTGAAAAATATTGTATTATTGGGTGTTTTTAGTACACCATGTTCTGAATTGGCTTCAGGATTTTCTAAAACTTGATAAATATAATTCAGAGAACTACACACACACACACACACAAGTCTAAGTTTCATTTAATGTTTCATTTAATGGTATTGACTTACAGTCTTTCCCCGTGTTAAGAATTATAAACTGAACACAACTAAGATATTCCTAATTCCTTAAGGCAGAGCGACTTTAGAACTGTATTTTTAGCTCAGCTCCTAAGCATTATTTTTTAATATGAAATACTAGGAGACTTACAACAGTATTTTTCAAACTGTGAATTGACCCATTTATGGGTTACGATGGAGTAGTGGGTCATAAGATCAAGTCAGAGGGCTAGGTAACAATATTTTTAAAATAAGAGAACAAAACAGCAAAAATCAGAGTGCATGGCGTATGTAAGCATAGATGCTGTCTCACGAACACTTCCTTTAAGTGCGTAGGTATGTGCAAGTGTGCACATACGCAAAGTTGTTAAACTATATTTTATATACTATGCATAGTTACTTAGAATTGATAGTAAATTTATGAGAATTTATGGATCTACTTTAAGGAATTCATATGCTCTAAAAATAGTCTTCAAAATTCTCTGGTTATGCTCACTTTCTGTGAAAAAAGTGCTTTGATCTAATGATTATAAGAATGTATTTTTTTTTAAGCTCAAAAGACAGGTAGAGATGGGAAGATGGTGACAGAGTAGGAGAACCCTAGATTTACCTCGTAACATAAATGCAATTAGGTAACTATCAAATCATCCTATATATACCCCAGAAGTCTATCGGAAGACTGGCAAAACAAATTCCCCAACTAAAGGTAGAGAAGAGGCCACATTGAAGAAGATAGGAAGTAGTCGCTGACAAGGGTAAGAAATGAACTAACATATAGGGGAGATCAGAGGGAAAATGAATCCGCATAGCAATTGGCTTGAAAATAATAAGGCTGAATATTCTGAGCTCTTGCAACAACTGGGGCTTAAAGCCTGGAGTTATACGGATCAGTGGGCTTGGCAGAGAGAGGGCCTGGAAGTAATGGGGCTGTTCTAGGACTGACCAGGGTAAACGGTCCATAGACACACAGGGTGGAAGCAGTGATCTCAAAAGTGTTTGGGACACAGAGTGAAGAAGCTATTTTCTCACAGTCTGTCCCAGAGATTCAGTATTCAGGAGCGACTCCTCTGGGAACAAAGGAACTGACAGGCACCATTTCCCTCCTCTACCTCTCAGTAAAGGCACAGGGCCGCCTGAAAGAACAAGCACAGCCCTGACACTCAATACCGAACTAGCATTCAACAAGGCCTGCCGTCCATGCTCTGGTGGAGCTGCACTTCCCAGTCATGCTTACCTCAGTCCCCACACCGTTACCCCTTCCCCAGAATACTGGTCCAGACCCCTGACAACGTTGCATCTCCCAACCAGAGAATTTAGTGAAGACTTAGGTCTGGTGGCAGTGGCTATAGGTCTCATTTGGCAAGCAGATCAGAGTACACCCAGTTAAAATTCATCATATTACTACATTCAGTCCAGAGACCAAACATTGCCCACAACAAAGAGAGCCTCTGCTGACAACTGGCCTCAAGGATAAAGCAACCAGGACACAACAGCAGAGTATATGCAGCAAACGTTGGAGACACTTCCTGAAGTGCCAGGACCTAGGGAACAGGGGATACTACGCAGCAGGGCACTACAGGGCTTTTCTTCATAAGACCATTACCCTCAAGAATCAGAAACATAGCTGACTTTTCTAACACAGATGGATAGGCACAGAGATAGACAAAATGAGAAGACAACAAAATTTATCCCAAATCAAAGGAAAGGTCAATGTCATAGCCAAATATCCAAGTAAATCAGATACACATAACATGCCTGATGGAGTATTTAAACTAATGATTATAAGGATACTCACTGGACTTGAGAAAAGAATGGAAGAATCAGTGAGACCTTTAACACAAAAGATACAGAAGAACCAGTCAGATTTGTAGAGTGCAATAAACAAGATTAGAAGCAGTCTTAATGCAATGAACAGCAGGCTGAAAGAAGCAGAGGAATACATTAATGGACTAGAAGACAGAGTAACAGAAAGTAATCAAGAAAACTAAACAAAAAAAAAAGAGTGATACAAAATGAGAATAGACTTAAGAAATTCAGTAACTCCATCAAACAAAAAAAACATTCACATTATAGGAGTCTCAGAAAAAGAAAGAGAAAAAAGGGTAGAGAATTTATTTGAAGAGATAATTGCTAAAAACTTGTCTTATCTGGGGAAGGAAACATTTATCCAGATCCAGGAGGCACAGAGAACCTCCAACAAAGTCAACAGAAGTAAATCCACACCAAGACATATTATAATTAAAATGCCAAAATCTAGTGATAAAGAAAACATTTTATAAGCAGCAAGACAAAGAAGATAGTTACATACAAGCGAAACCCCATAAAGCTATGAGGGAATTTTTCAGCAGAAACTTGCCAAGCCAGAAGGGAGTGTCATGATATACTCTAAGTGCTGAATGTGAAAAATACGTAGTCAAGAATACTCTATCCAGCAAGGCTATCATTCATAATAAAAGGAGAGATATAGTTTCCAAGGCACAAAAATGCTAAAGGAGTTCATGACCACTAAACCAAGAAATACTAAAAAGAATTCTTTGAGTGCAAAGGAGACCAAAAGCAACACTATGAAGATTGGCAACAACAAAGCAGTAAAAAGGAATATTTTTATAAATTGTCAGTTGGAAAACACACAAAATAAAAGGTTGTAAATATGACACCATATACATAAAATGTGTGGAGGATAGGAGAAAAGAATGAGTTCAAAATTAAATGTCCATCAATTTAAGATAGATTGCTATATGCTTATGAGGTTGTATACAAACCTCACTGTACTCACAAATCAAATAACACTAATAAGTGTGTAAAGAATAAAGGTAAGAAATCCAAATAGATCACTAAAGAAAACCTGCAGACATGAAAGAGAGAAAGACAAGAAAGGATCAGAGAAAATCTCCAGAAAAAAACATGAAACTGGTAATAAAATGGCAATTAATATATACTTATCAGAAATTACTTATAATGTAAATGGACAAAACACTCCTATCAAAATATATAGGGTTATAGAGTGGACTGAAAAAACAAGACCCATCTATAGGCTGCTTACAAGTGACTCAATTTAGACCTAAAGACACCTGCTGATAAAAGTGAGGGGATAGAGAAACATTTATCATGCAAATGGACATCAAAAGAAAGCCAGTGTAGTAATACTTTTATTGGACAAAATAGATTTTAACAAAGATGGTACCAAGAGTCAAAGAAAGACACTATATAAAAATAGACAATCTAACAAGAGGAAATGACCATTTTAAAATAGTTATGCACCCAACATGGAAGTACCCAAGTACATAAAAGTGCTAAAACAAACTTAAAGGAACTAATCGATAGTAATACTATAGTAGTAGGGGACTCTAACACCCCACTTACACCAATGGACAGAACAAGCAATATCAACAAGAAAATAATGGCTTTGATGCAGAAAAAGCATTTGACAAAATACAGAATCCCTTCTTAATAAAGACCCTCGAGAAAGTCGGGATAGAAGGAACTTATTTAAACATCATAAAAGCCATCTATGAGAAGCCTTCAGCTAACATCATCCTCAACAGGGAAAAACAGAGCTTTCCCTCTGAAATCAGGAACACGACAGGGATGTCCAGTCTCACCACTGTTGTTTAACATAGTGCTGGAAGTCCTAGCATCAGCCATCAGACAACAAAAGGAAATCAAAGGCATCAGAATAGGCAAAGAAGAAGTCAAACTTTCACTTTTCGCAGATGACATGGTACTCTACATAGAAAACCTGACAGACTCCACCAGAAGCCTACCAGAACTGATCCATGAATTCAGCAATGTTGCAGGATACAAAATCAACGTACAGAAATCAGTTGCATATTTATACACCAATAATGGAGCAACAGAAAGAGAAATCAAGAAACTGATCCCATTCCCAATTGCACAAAAAAACCCAGAAAATACCTAGGAACAAACCTAACCAAAGATATAGGAGATATGTATGATGAAAACTATAGAAAACTTATGCAGGATATTGAAGAAGACACAAAGAAATGGAAAAACATTCCATTCTCATGGGTCGGAAAAATAAATATTGTTAAAATGTCATTACTACCCAAAGCAATCTACACATTCAATGCAATTCCAATCAAAATTGCACCAGCATGCTTCTCAAAACTAGAACTATTCTAAAATTTGTATGGAACCACAAAAGACCCCGAATAGACAATGTCATATTGAAGAAAAAACCAAAACAGGAGGCACATCACCATCCCAGACTTTAGCCTCTACTACAAAGCTGTCATCATCAAGACAGTATGGTATTGGCACAAAAACAGACACATAGACCAATGAAATCGAATAGAGAACTCAGAATTGGACCCACAAATGTATAGCCAACAAAATTTGACAAAGCGGGAAAGAGCATCCAATGTAAAAGAGACAGCCTCTTTAACAGATGGTGCTGGGAGAACTCGACAACGACATGCAGAAGAATGAAACTAGATCAATTTCTCACACCATACACAAAAATAAACTCAAAATGGATGAGGACCTTAATGTGAGACAGGAAACCATCAAAACCCTAGAAGAGAAAGCAGGAAAAAACCTCCTTGACCTCAACCACAGCAACGTCTTACTTGACACATTCCCAAAGGCAAGGGAATCAAGAGCAAAAATGAACTACTGGGACCTCATCAAGATTAAAAGCTTCTGCACAGCAAAGGAAACAATGCATAAAACTAATAGGCAAGTGACGGAATGGGAAAAGACATACCAGATAAAGGGCTAATATACAGTATCTATAAGGAACTCATCAAACTCCACACCTGAAAAACAAATAATCCAGGGAAGAAATGGTAAGAAGACACGAACAGACACTTCTCCAAAGAGGACATCCAGATGGCCAAGAGACACATGAAATGATGCTCAGCATCCCTCCTCATCAGGGAAATACAAATCAAAACCAAACTGAGATACCTCCTCACGCCGGTCAGAGTGGCTAAAATGAACCAATCAGGATACTCCAAATGGTGGCAAAGAAGTGGAGAAATGGGCAGCCTCCTACACTGTTGGTGGGAATGTAAAATGGTACAGCCCCTCTGGAAAACAGTATGGAGGTTCCTCAAAAAATTAACATTAGAACTTCCCTATGACCCAGGAGTAGCACTGCTAGGAATTTACCCAAGGGATACAGGAGTGCTGATGCATAGGGACACATGTACCCCAATGTTCATAGCAGCACTCTCCACAATAGCCAGAACATGGAAAGAACCTAACTGACCATCAACTGATGAATGGATCAAGAAGATGTGGTATATTTATACAATGGAATACTACATGACAATGAGAAAGAATGAAAACTGTCCATGTGTAGCAACATGGATAGAACTAGAGGGTGTTATGGTGAGTGAAATAAGTCAGGCAGAGAAGGACAGATACCATATGTTTGCACATATATGTGGATTAGGAGGAAGTTAACAGAGGACCATGCGGGAGAAGAAGGGGAAAATAGTTGGGGAGAGGGAGGGAGGCAAACCATGAGAGAGTCTTGAATGAACAAACTGAGGGCTGATGGAGTGGGGGAGGGGGAAAGGGGAGTGATGGGCATGAGGGAGGGCACTTATTGGGATGAGCAGTGGGTGTTATATGTAAACCAAGTTGACAGTACACTATTTAAGGAAAAAAAGTGAAAACCTTAGATTTTTGTGTGAAAATCTCCCAAAGTGATTGTGGATTTGTAAAGTTTTGCTTGCATTTCTCTCAGTTTTGGTTTATGTATTTTGGAACTATCTTGTTAAGGATATAAATGTTCATAACTGTTAAAGTTTTGATGGATCACACCTATGATCAATAAAACATACTCTTCTTTCTCTTAAAAAAAAACACGAAGAAGACATCCCACTTACATCTGTACCAAAAAAAGTAGGATACTTAGGAGGAATAAGTCTAACAAAAGAAGTGAAAGACCTTTATTCTGAAAACTATAAAACACTGATAAAAAAAAAAACTCAAAACAACAGAAATAGCTGGAAAAACACTCCATGCTCATGGATATGAACAACAAATATTCTTAAAATGCCTGTACTGCCCAAGCAATCCACTTATTTCATGCAATCCCTATCAAAATACCAACACTGTTTTTCACAGACCTAAAATAAACAATACTAAAATCTGAATGGAACCAAAGAAGACCCCAAATAGCCAAAGGAACCTTGAAAAAGAAAAGCAAAGCTGGAGGCACTGCAATTCCAGACTTCAAGTTATATTAAAAAACTGAAGTAATTGGGGCGCCTGGGTGGCTTAGTCGGTTAAGCGTCCGACTTTCGCTTAGGTCATGATCTCGCGGTTCGTGGGTTCGAGCCCCGCGTCGGGCTCTGTGCTGACTGCCAGCTCAGAGCCTGGAGCCTGTTTCAGTCTGTGACTCCCTCTCTCTCTGACCCTCCCCTGCTCACGCTGTCTCTCTCTCTCCTAGAAATAAATAAAACATTAAAAAAAAAAACTGAAGTAATCAAAACAGTATGGTACTGGTACAAAAAGAGACATAGAGATCAATGAAACAGAAATAGAAAGCCCAGAAATAAACTCATAACCATATAGTCAAGTGACCTTCCACAAAACAGGAAAGAAAATCCAATGGAAAAAGTGTCTTCAACAAATGGTGTTGGGGAAACTGGACAGCAACATGCAAAAGAATGAAACTGAACCCTTTTCTTATGCCAAACATGAAAATAAATTTAAAATGGATGAAAGAACTAAATGTGAGACCAGAAACCATCCAAATCCTAGAGAAGAACACAGGCAGCCACTTCTTTGACTTCAGCCATAGCAACATCTTACTAGACATGTCTCCAGAGGTAAGAGAAACAAAAGCATACACGAACTATGGGGATCTCATCAAGATAAAAAGCTTTTGCACGCGGAAGAAACAATCGACAAAACTAAAAAAGGAGCCCATGGGATTAAAAAGGATATTTGCAAATCACGTAGCTGATAAAGAGTAGTATAAAAAACTCACCAAACTCAACACTCAAAAAATGAATAATCCAGTGAAGAAATGGACAGTAGAGATCAATAGACATTTTAGCAAAGAAGTCATACAAATGGCTAATAGACACATGAAAAGATCCTCAATATCACTTGTCATCAGGGAAATACAAATCAAAACCACAATGAGATACCACCTCATACTGGCCAGAATAGCTAAAATTAACACAGAAAACAACTGATGTTGGCAACGGTGTGGAGAAAGGGGAACATTTTTGTACTGTTAGTGGGAATGCAAACAGGTATAGCCACTCTGAAAAACAGTATGGAGATTCCTGAAAATTATAAAAATAGAACTACCCTATGACCCAGCAATTGCACTATTATGTATTTATCCAAAAGATACAAATATACTGATTCAAATATGCTGATATGCATCCACATGCATGTCCACTGACTGATGAATGGATAAAGAAGATATATATATACACATACACACACACACACAAACACACACACAATGGAATAATATTCAGCCATCAAAAATAATCAAATCTTGCCATTTTCAATGATGTGGATGGAGCTAGAGAGTATTATGCTAAGTGAAATAAGCCAATTATAGAAAGACAAATACCATATGATCTCACTCATGTGTGGAATTTATGAAACAAAACAGATGAACAGAGAAAAATGGGGGGTGGGGAAGTGGGAAGCAAACCATAAGAGACTTTTAACTATAGAGAACAAACAGGGTTGCCAGAGGGGAGGTGGGCAGAGGATGGACTAAATGGGTGATGGGTATTAAGGAGGGCACTTGTTATGTTGAGCATTAGGTGTTATATGTAAGTGATAAATCTTCTCCTGCAACCAAACATTACACTGTATTTTAGCTTATTAGAATTTAAATAAAATTTTGAAAAAAGTTTCTTTTCAAAATAACTATTTTGTGTGTTAAAATTTTACTTATGTTTCTAGGCTTATTATAATAAATATATGCATACTAAGTACATGATGAAGATGGTGGCTGATAGACAGAAAAGATAAGGAAAAGAGAGATGAAAAATATTAAAAATGACCTAATGACCTAGAAAAAATGAATGCATTATGAACAGTAATTCTGTGCCACCTGCTGAGATCTTATATCACTATGTTTTTCAGCATATAGACAATATTAGAATAATTTTATTTAAATTTTGCAAGTAAGAAAGGGAGGCTCAATGTAGTTAAGATTTTTTGCCATGGGTCACAAAATCAGTAAGTGGTGGATCCTGAATCTTAATACAGCTCTGACTCCAAATCTACTCATGTCATTGTACATAGGAAAATGAAAGAAGCAGTAAGAATTCTCAGTTCCACTTCTCATTTGCAGGTAACTTTAGGATGTGAAATACTGGCTTCCCTCTTACCTAACATCATCTCACTCTGTGGACTCAACTGGATGTGTTGGATTACTGTAGAAAATCAACAGCTCTGCATAAGGGGAAATCGCCTTCTTTAGTTCCACCCAATTTATTCTATTACATCAAAACTCAAATAAAACAGGATGGTCAGGCAGTATTTGTTAACAGGAGTGATGAAATGGAGCTGGAAGAGGTATATATAAACAAGCAAATACTCAGTTTTAACACAAATTTGGGTGGTAGCTGTAGGAGTGACTTGGGCAGAGATCATCACTAGAGTAACGTATAGATATTTTTACAATATATGTGACAAAGATCAGATCTAGGTTAAGAAACCAATCTCTGGAGGAATAGTAGATGCTGTGATGCCCTTCCTAGATCCCCCTTCAAGACTGTAGAGCTTATTTCTCCAGCTGCTGTGAGTGCTGCTATCTGATGGCTCTCAACTGCCAGCCCCCTCTGGAAAGTTAGGTTCCAAGGGCTGCCTTACCTCGCTGTGGGCAGCCTATTCAATGATTCATAGCTTCCAAAGAATAAAGGCCTGGTACTCTCACTGTAACACAGAATAAACTAAAGGGTACACCTAGCTTTAGAAATTCCTTCTCTGGGGCGCCTGGGTGGCTCAGTTGGTTGAGCGTCCGACTTTGGCTCAGATCCTGATCTCATGGTTCGTGGGTTTGAGGCTTGCGTCGGGCTCTGTGCTGACAGCCAGTTCAGAGCCTGAAGCCTGTTTCAGATTCTGTGTCTCCCTCTCTCTCTCTGATCCTCCCCTGCTCATGCTGTCTCTCTCTCTCTCAGAAATAAATAAGAAATATTTTTTTAATTAAAAAAAGAAATAAAAAGTAAACATTAAAAATTAAAAAAAAAAAAAAAGGAATTCCTTCTCCAACATACTGTCACCTGAGGTTTTTGTAGAGACTATATTGCAACCTGATATTTTTCTCTGCCAAACCCTGCTGCTTCTTTCCCTCCCTTTCTACACTGAAGATTCCCAAAACACTCCCTAACAAAATTCCTACAATGCACATTCTACTTTGCAGTCTGTTTTCTGGGGAACCCAAGATTTAAAAAGGTCTACAACAATCTGAGTCCATATCCATTGTTAGCTAAAAAGAAGCCCACAGAGATTAAGGGAGCAAGGTTAATTGGCCGAATGATTAGACAGATGATCACGCTCATTCAAAGATTAAAAAGATGAAGGTGTGGAGCATCAAGTACTCAATGAGGAAAAAAGAAAAAGAAGCTCTTCATAGTGATTAAGTCTATTCAGATGAGGCCACCAGTGACAGGAAGAAAAATGGCTTGTAAAAATGTCCACATGCTAATCCGCATCCCAGAACCTGTGTGTATTTACCTTAATGACAAAAGGAACTTTGTCAATATGATTAAAGTTAAGGATCTTGAGATGAGAAAATTGTCCTAGATATCCAGGGGGCAAATCTAATCACAGTGATCTTTAAAAGGAGACAATTTTTCCCAGCTGTAGTCAGAAAAGAAGATATGAGAATGGTCAAAGAGATGCGATATTGCTGGATTTCAGATGCAGGAAATAGGCCAATAGCCAAGAAATGTGGTTAGCCTTTAAGAGCTAGGAAAGGCAAGGAATCAGATTTTGCCTTAGAATCTCAAAAAAAAAAAAGAACACAGCTGTGCTAGTGAATTAATTTAAATCCAATAAGAATCTCTTTTACAATTCTAATCTATAAATCTATAAGATCACAAATTTTCATTATTAAAACACTACTTTTTGGTATTTTGTTAGAGCAGCAATATTAAAGTAACATATGCACAGTACCAGAAATAAGATGCTGATGTAACAAGTATCTAAACGTGTGAAAAAGGCCTTGTAATTGGGCTATGGGCAGAATCTGGGCAAGTTTTGAGGAGCATAATAGAAAACAGCTAGATTTCCTTAAACAAACTGTTAGTAAAAATACTGATGTAAACTACTCTTAGTGAGGACTCAAAAAAAATTGAGAACCAGGTCTGAGAAAACATAAATATTCTTACAGAATCCAAAATCATTGTGAATAGATGGTTAGTAAAAATATGGACATTAAAGGAACAGCTGGTAAAGGCAGAGAAGGAAATGATGAATGTGTTACTGGCAACTAGAAGAAAGAAAATCTTTACTGTAGAATGGCAGAATTCTTAGCAGAATTGGTTCTTCATACATGTGGAGAGTAGAGCTGGTAAATGATGAAATTGTGCATTTAACTGTACAATTTATAAGCAGAATGTTGAAGATGAAGCCTAGATTCTTGCTGCTTATAGCAAAACGGTAGAAGAGAGAGATAAATTAAGCAACAACTATTTTAAAGACAAAAACAAATAAACATAAAGTCTTGGATGATTTTGGAAATTCTCAGACTATTCAGACTGAAAAAATATCACTAAAATTAAGAGATTCACCATTAGTAATTCATGGTCCAGAGGAAAAAGCCAAGCATGGGGGCTGTACCACTTTCTGCTAATACCTCAGAAAAGTAAAAACATCATAGTATTTATTCATACTAATCAATGGCTCTTTGAGGAGATTAAAGTATGTCTCACATATAACCTCTCAATCTAACTGGAGAGCATCTAGAAAGCTTTAGCATTATCCTTAGGCCATCTCTACAAAAGCCAAAAATAGAGATGGGATTATCTTGGAAAGATCTGTGGAAGATCTTGTCTAATGGAGTGCACATAATATGCGCAGGAGACCCACAAGAGTTTTCAGAATTTTAACCAGTAGAAACACTGCTGGCTAGGAAATGAAAGGACTAGAGAGACAATACTAGATCAAGTTGGCTGATAAGATGCCTGAGATGCAAAACATACACTACAATTCATAAGAAATGGAGGACACCTTAGAGGGCAGAAGTGAGAACCCAAGTAGTGAGGCACCTCGGAGTAATCCTAGGATTTCAAATCTAGTGGAATTTTTCCACCTGGATTTTGAAATTTCTTGTAACCCCTAACACTTCTTCCTTCTGTTTTTGACTTTCCAAGAATTTCTATAACTTGTCTTAGGTTGGCCCTGCCACAGAATTTTAGGAACAGATAACTTGTCTCCTTAGTTACATAAATCCATAGATGGAGAGGAGGCCTCAGAAAGGATTATTCCCAGAGTATCACTCATATCTCTTATTGATGATTTACATGATAGGTTTTTAGAATTTTGAGCTAATGAGATTTAGGTAAGATTTTGAATTCTTAGTTGGTGATATAATGGGTTGACATTTTTTAAAATGCTATGATCAGGTGAATATACTTTGTATGTGAAAGAATGTGAATCTTTGGGGGCAGAAGGTAGACAGTGGTAGGCAGTATCATGGACCTTTATATACGTCCACATTTTAGTCACTGGAACCTGTAATATGTTACTTTATAAGGAACAAGAGACCTTGCAGATATGATTAATTATCTTGAGTTGGGAGATTATATTAGATTATCCAAAGGGGCCCCATTTAATTTTAGGAGTCCTTGAAAAACTGTTTCTCAGATCAGGTCACAGTCAGAGAGAGCTGTGACTTCAGGGTGATCAGAGAGATGCAGTATGGCTGGCTTTGAAGATAGAAGGAGGCCCAAACCAATAAATGTATGTGGCCATTGACAGTGGAAAACAAAAGAAAGCGGATTCTCCACTAGAACCTTCAGAAAGGAATACAACTTTGCCAACATACTGATTTTTATCCCAGTGAGATCTGTGTTGGACTTCTCACTTTCAGAACTATAAAATAATAAATTTTCATTGTTCAAAACCATTAATTTTGTATCAATTGTTATATCAGCAATAGAAACCTAATATAACTTCTTTAAAGTATCACCCACCAGCGAGAGGAATTAAAGGCTTAACCATGAGAGTTGAAAATATGGTAATGAAGACGAGATAGGTGTCAATATGGTCTCTTCCGTGAGATTTCTTCTATTATTTGGAATAGAAAAAAAATGCCCATTTATGAAAATGTGATTTGATGTTTCTGTGTAGATAATCTTAAATTCAAAGCCTTAGAGAGGTGTTACAAATGGTCTGTCTCACTCTTGATCTAAAATTATGCCAAAAAATTTGGGGTCCTTCTTTGCATGGACAAAAAAGTTATATTCACTTTCATTATTTTATATTTTTCTTTGTATATGGAGCATGAATGGGTTTATCTTGTCGTTTACATAGTCCTGGCTACTTCACTGACTGTAATTATAAAACTTTTATTTTTTAATATTTTTGTTTTCACCAAGTTCAAAAGAAACTGCTTCTTTTATCTCCTCTTATTTGACTGAAACACTGCCTATTTTGAAAATGCTGACAAACCAGGGGCGCCTGGGTGGCTCAGTCGGTTAAGTGTCTGACTTCGGCTTAGGTCATGATCTTGTGGTTTGTGGGTTCCAGCCCCACATGCTTTGTGGGTTCCAGCCCTGCATCGGGCTCTGTGCTCATGGCTACTCAGAGCCTGGAGCCTCCTTCAGATTCTGTATCTCCCTCTCGCTCTGACCCTCCCCTGCTCACCCGCGCTCTCTCTCAGAAATAAATAAAACATTTTTTAGAAAAAGAAAATGCTTTTTTTTTTCTGAAAAATGCTTGTGGAGAGTTGGGTTTCACTGTTGTGAAATTAATTGTTCTGATTTAACAATTATTTTGAACAGACATAACTTAGAAGTTTCAAACATTATAAAATGTATATACATAATCCACACTGCTGGAAATGTTTCATGCATACACTGACTTTGTAAGACAGTTTTAATGCATTATCTGAGTAGAAATGCAGGATAATCAGTATGTTTATATTATGTAGAAAAGTAAGTAAACATGCTATTTTAAAAAGGACTTTCCAGTCTTTAAGGTGAAGCGAAATTTTCTTTAATTCCCTTCAAGATTTGCTGATGCCTTATGGTCCACAGTCAACTACAATCTGTATCTGTGATATTTTGTGTTGACCATGTTCCTCGTTTTCTTTTCCAGTCTTTTCCCATAATCAGTACTTTTTTTTTTAATATAGAGACTATGTAGGGATTCATTTCACTGAACACTCATGTACACAAAAACTTTTGTTACTAGTTTGCTAGATATAGAATTTTTAGAACAAATTAACTTTTTCAGAATTTAAAGGAAATTTAACATTACCTTCTATCTTCATGTGGAAGCCGGGACAATGACTTGCATTTATTTGTAGATAACCACTTTCACCTTCCTAGAAATACTATTATTGTCAACCAATATCAAGATCATATACCTGAAATATATAGGTGCATATTATTTTTTAGTTTTATTTATAATGAAGTGGGTTTGTTCATTTTCGAAGTATAAACCTGCTAAAATGTTTTAGATTAGGAAAATACCCTTCTATCATTTTGTTGGTAATTGTCTCTTAGGTGGGTCAATGCTTCCTATCTCTAAATGTTTTCCTCTTTTTTTCCCCCACTGTTTTCTTCTTGACTTGGGTTTTGGAGGATTTTTCCTCAAACAAACTTTGTGGTTATTACTAATTAAGTATATAGCTGCATTCATCTTATAAATTAGCCATTCTATTAAAGTTTTAAGCTATTTTGTAATTTTATTATTAATTCTTGATAACATTTTTGTTGTACTTCACTGTTTTGTAGAGATAATGACTATTCACATCTTTTTAAGAATATGGACTAAAGTTTTAAAATTTCTACTCTCTAACCCGGAGTCAGATTTTGTTTGTATACCTTGTTCCATTTTCAAATAGCTGTGGTTTTGTTCTTGTTTTTCTTAATTGTCAGGTATTGATAAGGGTTGTTTCTTGCATTTTTAAGTGGAAAATCAAGTTCTTCAGTAAAAAAACAGTTGGTATATGTTTTCTATACAGGTATATAGGCCTATTTTCTCAAAAGTTCTCTCCTCTAAATGAGCATTAGCAGCAAATGCTATTAAATGGTTTTTTAAATGTTTGCAGTACATGCCAACTAAGAGAGTTTTCTGTTATATAGCAGTCAAAGGAGGCATCCACTAATTTCCAAAATAAGAAGGTAATAGTATCTCAGCAAATTTATTTTATGGATAGGACTCTTCTTCTCTTTTTATTTGAAAATCCCAGCAATACTTTATTTTTCCGGAGATCCTATTTCTCACACATGAGACCTTTTTCTAGGTAGAAGTTAGCCCCTTGATTTAGAAAGAAAATGTTCATGGGATATTAAGTTAGGCACAGCTTTAAGAATAGGATATGTTTTATGTAGAACTGGGGTGTCAAAATTTTTTGCTTACTGACATTTGCTCCATCTTATGTTGTATGTATTGGGCTATGATGCTTTTGCTTTGGTTTTGATCTAATATCCTTTGCATTCTATATTCCAAAATTCTTTAATTTTCTGGTTCAGTAATGGCATCATTTAAAATTATGGAGATATTCTGTCACTGGAGAGGAGGCTCAGTATGTCGTTATTTAGTCTGCATAGCAACTCTCTAAGAACATTAAAAAAATGTTTTTAGTCAAAAAACTGAGGGTCTACTAAATGCTAAATGTCAGTTTTTGAGCAATTGACCTGGGATTTGACCTCAGGTTCTCTGTTTCTGTCTCCAGATCTCTAATTCCTAACAAGAAGCAATCTTGCATTTCATCCCCATCAATTCCATTGAATTCAACCCAAAACATTCTGAATGCCTACGATGTGTCAATACTTTACAAGCACTACAAATACAGAGATGGCTAAGACAAAGATCCTAGCATCAGTCAATTCATAGTTTTGTACGTGGAATGTAGTAAAGGAAAATAAGGAAATAAGGGAAAGCCAAAACTCAACTGACTTACTCTACAATACTGCCTAAGATTGTTCTGGTATAGGTAAATTGAAAAACAAATTTGTTTCGAACGGGAAGAACATTCGTTATGAATTGGCCTTTATATGTTAGAGACAATAATAAAAGCATGAGTTTTTTGTGTCTTGATGTAATTTATAAAACATTGAGTATTTGAAGTAATATCCAAATGATAGAAATAAACTTACCCATATATACGTTATAAGGATTGGCTTTTTTAACCTATCATTTACTTGTCAGACTTAACTTCCAAAAAAAGGAGGCAGGTAAAATGTCAGTAAGTATTGTTCCTAAATAAAATGATTAAAATATATTTAGGAAAATCAGTGCTTAAGTGTCTAATTTATAGCTGGCCTGAATGTATTTAGGAAAGTTAGTGCTTATGTGTCTAATTTATACCTGGCCTCTCTCAGTTTAAGTAATATTTTCAAATTTCCATGAAATGTGTAAGATCTTAGCACTTACCTGCCTCTCTAGTTTTAGAAAAAGTGAAGTCAAAGGAAGACTTGTCTGGGGACACACATAGATATAAAAAGCATAGCTGATCCTATGCCTTCAATTGTTTCTCCTGATTCCCTGTCTTAATCGAACATGAGGATGGGGGCTCTTACAATCACTTAATTCCCCCTACTGTCCTTGAGGGAAACTTTTCCTTTGGTGTTTTGGGAATACAGCATTTCAGTCTATTATTATGGTTCCTTTAAAAAAAAAAAAAGGGAAAGAAGGTCTGGACAGTAATAAAACAAAGGGATCCTGAAGAGATTTTACTTACATGTAAACAATTTTGTTTCATTAATGGCCCAAACTAGACAGTATCTAATGAAAGCAATGGGATTGTTTTGGTTTTTGACATCTATCATATTGAAAGGCATACTGCCAATGGTTTCCCCATCAGAACTTACACAGGAAATTGACTCATGGCACAAAGTGCAGTCTTATTTTTTGCTCAGGCAACTCTAGTTCCAAAGTAAATGAAATGGCTGAGAAAAGTGAGATACGATTATGGACTAAAGGTAATTGGCATTTTTTTTTCATGTAATTCAATGCTGATTAAGGGAAAGAACAATAGTAAGAGATACATTTCCATTCCCTATAGGAATTGAGGATCTGAGAAAGGAAAAATATATATATGTGTCTTTTGTAATGTATATACTTAAGCTACTGCAGATTCAAATTACATGTCAGTAGAAAATTAGTACTGGGCAAACACCATAGATATCATAGCTGCAGACAGAATCTACTAGAGGATACTAAGAGTAGCAGGCAAAAAATTGAGAAGAAACAGGTTATTATCATAGTTTCAAAATACATACCCTAATATATTTACTAACTAAAAAGAGACAGAGTAACTCAGCAAACCAAGTGATCAAAAATAATATCACCAGTAAGACACAGTGACATTATTTTTGATTCTTTGATATTCATGCCAGTTATTGATAACTTCAGTCCAATCATGAGAAAACAGACAAGCCCAACTTGAGGGACATACCACAAAACAATCAGTAGAATTATTCGTAAGTCTCAAGATTATAAACAATAAATAAGACTAAGAATTGTTTCAGATTGGAAGAAGGGAAGGGAAAACAACAAGAATGCAACGTGGGCTCCTGCACTGGATCCTGAAGTGGAAAGAGGAAGTTAGTGGAAAAACTGGTGAAACTTGAATGATCTGTAGTTTGACTAATAGTATTGCCTCAGTGTTAATTTCCTGATATTGATAATTTTACTATCATATGTCAGATGTTAACATGAAGAGAAGCTGATTAAAGGAACCTCGGCACTATTTCTGCAACTTGTCTGCCATTATTACAAAATTAAAAGTTTAACAACAACCATTTCAGTAATAGAATACAGATTTTGAGGAAATACACTGTCTTCACCAAGCTTCTAAAACTGTGTTGATATATATGTGTACACACACACACACACACACACACATATAAAACACTAGATTTGGGGAAGACAATGAGACCTCTATGGGAAATGGGTGAGGGAAATTGGGGATGATTTGAAGGCTTTTGCAATCAGGATACAATCACACTTGGCATTCTTCCCCTCCCCCCCCCCCTTCTTTTTAGTTTACTGTCAAGTTGGGATCCATATAACACCCAATGCTCATCCCAACAAGTTCCCTCCTCCATGCCCATCACCCCCCTCCCCTTTCTTCCACCCCCATCAGCCCTCAGTTTATTCTCAGTATTCAAGAGTCTCTCATGGTTTGCCTCCCTCCCTCTCCCCAACTATTTTTTCCCCTTCTCCTCCCCCATGGTCCTCTGTTAAGTTTCTCCTGTTCCACTTATAAGTGAAAATATATGGTATCTGTCCTCTGCCTGACTTATTTTGCTCAGCATAACACCCTCGAGACCCACCCACATTTTCAGGACTGGCTTTGTCTTGCTTTGTTTGCATACTCACAGTGGCAGCCTCAGACCATATCCAGAGATCCATGTCATGGCTCTAATTCTAAGCACCTGTTTGATTATGCAAGCCTCAGTTTTCCTATCTGGAAGGGGTATCTGAAGGCAATACTCTGTCTTTGGGACTGCTAAAAAGAACATTTCCAGCTCAGGTGTGAACTGCTGCCAGGAAGCCTGGTTATATCACATCATCCCCAGGATACTAGCAGTGATTGCGTCAGGAAGGGCCTGCGCAGGCTTATCACAGTCAGGTAGTTTCTAGATCTCTAAAATGAACATATTTAGGGCAAAAAAGACATGTATCTGGGAGTCTGAACTACTGAAAATTTTCACAAGCTACTTTTTGGTTCTTGAGATATAGATGTAGGTAAAATGTCCTGCTTATTGCTAAGAGTTTTAGCCCAAAATGTTATACAAAATTTTTAATCTTATAAAATGTTTGGGGCCTTTGGTGGACTCTAGCTTAAGTCCTAGTCCAGTGATTGGTACAACATGGAATGTGGAAATACATTCCACATTCCCTCTGGCCCCCTGTCTTCTTGGATCCTATCTTTCAGTGTTATAGCTTCCAAACTGAGGAGGGGAGGTGCAAGCATTCTAGAAAAGGAAGGGACCCAGCCAAGTAAATAAAAGAATATCAACTTTGAAATAAAATATTTTTAATGTGCAAATAGTGCAAGGATTAAAAGAGGGAAATAGTTTAAATGTTAGGAAAAATAATTTAAAATATATGAGAAGCATAAACCAAACTAAAATGTAGCATGATTTTGAACAATTGATGTCAAAGACAAGAAGGAGCGCTATACTGGCAGAGTAGGAAATACAGTCTGATCACCCTATTTTCCCCAGGACTAAGTGATACTTTATTAATGCAGTTGATTGGTTTTCAACCCTTAGAGCCAACCTGTGCATAAAACACAGAACACTTTGCTACAACTGTATGGCAAAATGTAGATTCTAACAGCACAAATAAAAGCAAGCCCATATTCACAGAAGGTGATTTGTATGAGGGGAAAGGAAAGGCAGAGGGGCTCCAGAGCACAGCCTCATGCACTGAGAGAATCAGGAGATTAAGGTGAAAGTTAATAACACAAGATATAAATAAGAATAGCTAATGCTTCTAGAGCTGTCCTGTGTTAGACACTAAAGGCTACAAATGCATTCTTAATTGCATTATCACAAGCAACCCCATAAGGTGGAGAAGAATCCTTTATCCGGTTTATGGATGAGCAAACAATGGGCAAAGGTACGATGTAGACATTTTGCAGGGGTACAGAGCTAATAAAAGTTGAAGAACAAGGATTCTAATTCAAGCCGTCCATCTCCAGGACCAGTGCTGTTAGGCCTCTGCTACCACTTCCCTCACCAATAGAGTCAGCAACATTACATGAAGTGACAAGAGAGAAACAGCCAAATTAATTAAATATGATGTATTGGAAAGGAAGAGGATGGGAAAACAGGGGGAGTGGAGCTTTTTTTTCCTCCATTATGGCAGAGTGGTAAAAATATTGTTTCAATGAGTACATCATGATACATGAAGATAAGCTTCATGTTTGAATTAAGCGGATGACATCAAAGTAGCAAAAACTATCTATGGAGAGGGGAACTCAGGAGAAAAGGGCTACATTTCAGTAGAATTCAAGTTGCTATTATGCTTATGTATTATTTTCATACCAATAAAATATTTATTTCAAAATTGTTTCTAGGAGGCGCCTTGGTGGCTCAGTAGATTAAGCACCCAACTCAGCTAAGGTCATGATTTCGCGGTTCATGTTGGGCTCTGTGCTGATGGCTCACAGCCTGGAGCCTTCTTCAGATTCTGTGTCCTCCTCTCTCTCTGTCCTTCCCCCCACCGAAAAAAATATTAAAACAAATTTTAAAAAATAGAAATTGCTTCTACTGTGTAAGTGCATCAAAACATGAAATTCAAGTGGCACTTGGGTGGCTTAGTTGGTTGAGTCTCCAATTTCGGCTCAGGTCATGATCTCACAGTTTGAGTTGAATCTCCACATCAGGCTCTCTGCTGTCAGCTGGGAGCCACTTCAGATCCTCTGTGTCCCTGTCTCTCAGGCCCTCCCAACTTGTGCCCTCTCTCAAAAATAAATATTTAAACAAATATGAAATTGAAAATCTTCCACATCTACCACATATTTGTTAAATGTTTGTCTTATCGGGATATTACTTTTATCTTGAAGACTTTAAAAAATCAGCAGGTATGAATGTTTAAAAGTTGTCTCTGGTAATATTTCCATGCATGGCTGAGAAAGGTTGCAGGACTATTAGAAGCAAACTGGATTTCAACCCTGCTTCTGAGAGGCAGTTCTGACTACAAAGGGCAGGAGATTCTCTGCAGTCACAGAGCTGGAGTACTGCCGTGCATTTTTAGGCTCAGTTATCATAGTTTTCCACATGTTTACTTCATAAAAGTAGGCACTTTTATGCTCCTGTCAAAATGGGATCTCCCACTTGAATTGCTTGGTGAAGGCAACTAAAGCATTATTGCCTAAGGAACTCATTAAGTGTAGATATATATATCTCCTATCTCCATCCATGTAAGTATGTACGTATGTATGTATCTATCTATCTACGATTCACCTATCCTTATTTATAGAACAAAACAATAATGATTTAAATTAATTCCTTACCTTATTTTACTTCAGCCTTTCCAAAATCTTGCAAGGTAAATAGGCCATGGAAAAAGCATTGAGTTCACCGAGACACTTGAAAGACGGCTCTACTGTTTGTCATTGTGCAACCAAGAAATGGTGCAGGGAATTCCACCCCCATTTTCTCTGTCCTCCTCTCCTACCTCCCTTTGCGGACTCTATTCCAGGCATATTAGTTTCTAGTTGCTCCCTGAGGATATCAGGTACCTTTCCTCTGAGCTTTTGCAGTGGTTATTCCCGTTACCTGGAATGCTCTTCCCTCAGACATTTGTTTCATTCACCTCCCTCCGGCCTGTTCACATCCCACCTTCCTAGTGAGGCTTATCCTGTCCGCCGTTTAAACTGAACACTGTGGTTCTGCCTCTAATCTCAATGCTCCATATGCTGCTTTATTCTCCAAAACATTAGTTACTGGCTAACCTATTAGATAACTTTAATGTTTGCATTTCTGTTCCCCTGCACCTAGAATGTAGGCTTCACACACAGTGAAAATTCACAGAATTTTGTCTTTTTTAAGTCCAGTGGAGATCCAGCAAAAAAAGCCTAGGGACAACCAGAACTGGGCACAATCCTAACTTGTGTGATTTGATACTTTAGTGACTTAGATCAGAGCCGAGCCAGTTACTGAAGAGGATCTCTTCTACTGCATTTAAGCAGCACAATAAATTCAAAGAAACTTAAACTTCCAGCAATTACAGAGCAGGTTTGTGTCCTTTCTCCCTTCCTTCCTCCAGGCACAAATCTATCCTCCCTGGGCGATGAGAATGTGTAAGAATGACTGGCCTAAGTCTAAATTAAATATGAAGACATACAAGGAAACATTTAAACACTTCTTAAAAAAGATCACTGAGTGGTTTCCTTTGACACATCAGGGGTTATCTAGCCTCTAGTAAGATCAGGGCGGGTGAGAGAAGAACAAAACACAGAGGGAAGAGGGAAGGGTGAGTCACCTCATCTCTCTCTCCTTTGTGCCCTACTTCCTCCTGAACTGTCATCCCTTACATTCAAAATGCAGACTGCAGACGGCAGCACATGCAGGTAGAACATGTAGCCACTTCCACATCCCAGTCACTGTGACATGGGAAATTCTGCATCCTTAAGTGTGGCTCAACCATCACCATTCAGACAGGTTAATTCTTTCTCTACTGCTGAGTCAAAAGGACACATGAGCAAAGGCAGATTAATAAAAACAAAGTTTTATACACAAATGTGTATACATATACAATGTGGGAAGGAGAAAATCCCACTGAGGCAAATCGGTTGGGGAAACCACTACAGACAGCAGTGGTGTCCTGCCGGTTCCAAGACCAGAGAAAACTGGCCAGGAGCTTGGGTCAGCCACGTTCACGGTCACGCCAGGGATGGCACAGTTGATGATTGATGCAACTTTCTTCTATTTTCCACCATTGGAACTTCTTGAATCTGGTGTTGTTCTGAAGTAGTTCTAAACTGAGGCTCATGTGCCCCTCACCCTCCAAAACACACACATGCACAGAACAAAAATACACACGTGCACACAATGTACACACTTGCTGTATGAAGAGATCAGGTTAAGTGTCACTTAAAGGGGTTGGGCCCCTTTCTGGTGCAACAAAGTCCATTTCCAGTTATACACAATTTGCAGAGGAATATTTGGTCCTTATTTATTGAGATTCGTGATGAGAGGAAGGAATTGTTTGGTGGCTCTGATGAAGCCCTAGGCAGGTTATGAAGGTGTTCTAGTCATGGCCAGAGCACAGGCACAGGTGACCAGGATAAACACAGTGCTTGCTCCTCCAGAGGAGTACCTGACTAGGGCGAGCCCAAGTTCTGTTTCAAATTTCATGGTGCTATCCCCCATCACATAACCAGCACTGTGCTTACGGGGGAAATATGCTCTGTGTGTGGATGAGGGACCGTAAGTGTATCCAGTCATAGCAGGCATAGGGTTCTTCCCCAGATCACCACCTGTGTTAGGGGTAAGTGAGCTCCCCGTGTTCTTAGGGGGGGGTGCTGACATAGAGGCCTGCCATCATAGATGTGATAGTTTCTACATCTGCAACAACTCTTGCTGGATCTGCCTTGGGACATCTGCATTTATTCTTCTGTGAAACAAGAGTCCAGGTCCTACCATCATGAGAATGACCTTGTCCCCTCCATGCTTACTGACTGTCTGCTGGGCAGATGGACCACTGTTACTGGGAAGGAACGTGGAACTACAAGTGGGTCCAAGCAAAGAGTTGGTGCTGCCACTTGCAACTGTGACTGATGCAGTGTGGGCCTGGCAAACTGCAGGGGCTCTGTGGTGGGTGAACGTACAGGTCTCTTGACACGCATGTCTTCTCCAACATAGAGGATCTTCTACATGGAGCAATTTGTTTTTGTGTGGATGGGTCCCGGGAGTGCTTACGGGTACCAGGAACAGCTGAGCCTGCATCTCAGGAAACAATATGGCAGTCTCCCACTACTTTACCACCTGGGTTGTTGACAGTGGCCTCCTCTGCTTAGATCTGAAGAGGAGACTGCCATGCCTCCTGACACACCTCTCTTCTCGGTGGTGGCTCTTCCAGTGCCCACTCTCTCAGTGGTGGGTCTAGTTTACTCTGTGTAGATGGGTCCCTGATATAGATGCCTGCCATCATAGATATGATAGTGTCTACATCTGCTACAGCACTTGCTGCATCTGCATTCAGTCCTCCGCAATTATTCTGCTGTGAAGCAGGAGTACCGGGTCCTACAGTTGTGTGAGTAAATTTGTCCCCTTCATGCTTACTCTCTACTGGGCAGGTAGACTACCATTACTGGGAGGGACTGTGGAACTACAAGTGGCTCCAAGCACAGAGACAGTGCTACCACTTGCAACTCCGACAGAGGCAGTGCGGCCCAGAAAGCCGCAGGGGATCTGTATTGGGTGAACACACATGTCTCTTGACAAGCGTGTCTTCTCCAAGATAGAGGCTCTTCCACACAGAGCAATTGGTTTTTGTGTCGATGAGTCTTGGGAGCGCTTATGGTTACAAGGAACAGCTGAGTCTTCATCTCTCTGTGGAATCAGGCTGGCCATCTCCCATGACTCCACCACCTGAGTTTTAGACAGTTGGCCTCCTGCTGCTCGGATTTGAGGAGGAAACTGCCATGTCTCCTGACACACCTCTATTGTCCAGAGTGGTGGCTCTTTCACATGGGTCAGGTTTACTTTGTGTAGACGGGTCCCAGGTAGGTTTATGGGTACCAGGAGCAGCTGAGTCTCCATTCCTGGGAACAGCGTGGCCCTCTCCCACTACTCTACCACCGGGTTTTTGATGGTTGACCCCTTGCTGCTTGGATTAAAGGGGGAGGCTGCCTGATCTCCTGACCAGGACCTCTTCTCCAGGATGGCAACACTTTCACATGGGGGACGTTTTCTTTGCCTGGATGAGCCCCCAAGACACTTGTCAGTTATGGAGACTATAGAGTCTCCACCTGTGGGCATGCTGAAGTCTCAGCCCACTGCTCCACTAACTGGATATATGGGTGGGTCCCCAGTGCCTGGATTTAAGGCGGAAGTAGCATGGTGTCCAAATGCTACCTGGGCCACAACAGTACTGCTACCGGGTGGTGTCTTCACAGAACCTGGAAGTACTACATAAAGTGGCACATGAGTGTCCCTGGACACAGGGGAGGAATAGATGGTTGAAGCCTGAGATGGAGATGTAGTGTCCATGGCTTCACTGTCAGAAGCTGAGTTGCAGTTTGAGGGGGCTTGCCTACTAGAGGTGACACTAAAACCCCCAAGGGGCAAACTAGTGGAAACAGCAACACTTGGTGGTAAAAAACAAAACAAAAAAAACAAAACAAAAATAAACAAACAAGGAACAGATGGGATTGGGGGGGGCGGGTCCTGGAAGATTGGTCAGCCAAGTCAGATGGAGCAATAGGGACTTGCACAGTGTTAATGCCCGAAGGCAGACAGTAGTCTCTGTTGCAAGTATGGAGAATGCTGGGGCAGGCAGAGGGTCCGAGCAGTCTGCTTTGTTCTCTCTTCTGTCTCCCAAGATCTTATTCCTCTGACATTTGGTATTCTTCAAGACGTCTAGATTTTTGTCAATAGCTGTGCAAGGAAGCTTAGGAGTGGGGGCAACTCACCATGGCCCCACAACTGTGGCTGTGATGGTGGCAGTGGCAGAGAAGGTGGCATGGATCTTTTCTGTTTGCAGGGCCTGCTGCTGGCAGCTACAGGGGGCAAGGAGCTCCTTGATGAAATGCTTGAGGTCTCTTTAGCCTCGTTCTCTTTCCTGCCAACAGACGTATGCTTTTCACTGGACACTTCCTTTGTTGATGTCATACCTGAAGGCTCACCACTCCGTATCTCCTTCCTGGATAGGCCTGACGTGCTCTCAGAAGACTGATGGTTTTCACCCAGCACTTCCTTGGTTGATATCTCCTACAGTGAGGGGCAGCATGGGGCTGGGTCGGAAAGCACGGCTGCATCTGTGTGAGGCATGGCATCTCTGGTAGGACCATGCGAGGCGGTGACTACATGGCTTTCAGAAGAGGAGTTAATCAGAGCCTTGTGGGTGTTCTTCCTCAAACTGTCTTCTGGAGGATTAGGATGGAGGTCCAAAGGTGCAGGGCTGCTCTGCCGGGAACTGAGAAGTCCACTGGTCTCCAGGGAACCAGATATTAACCATATATCCCAGCAGCAGCCAAGGAGGACTCAGTTCCCACCATCCTGCCCTTTGGTCTCTAGAGGTTCCTCCATCTTTCCTGTGGGTTCTTTTTGGGCCTTCTCCTCCCTCCCATTTGGGAACAAAAGTGAGAGGTACCTGGGTGGGACTGGCTCTTCAGTCCCTTCTCCAGTCTCTGATGGCAAATGCTGGACAGTTAATTTGCACCTTGAAGGAGGGATTCTTATGGCTCTGGAGTGCCCAAATATCATTGAATACAAGAAGACAGCACAGGTTTTTTCAGAGGGTTACTCCAGTTCACCACGGGGAGGATGCCTGGAGAGGTCCATGCAGCCTGCGGATGGAGTACCGCCTCCTTGGCTCAACATGAAAGCTAGACGGTAAAGGCCTACAATTCTGGTAGAAGAGCCTACGCCCAGGGTCCAGGGCAGGTGAATGAGCAGTGGGGTGGCCCCTGCCAGGTGGTGGATGGGGATCACGGGCCAGGCAGGGGACGGCGCGGAGTGGGAAACGTAGACACTTACTAAAGAGATTGCCCATATTGAGCTGGTTGTGCAACAAAGGATCGTGAGGTTGGAGTCTTAAAGCTGGAGAGCCCCTCCGGAGCTTCTGACTCCTCTCGAGATCAAACACGCACTGAGCCTGAATGGCTCAGCCTGGCACTGAGTGATCCATCCCTGGAACACACCACAGAGAAGGGCGCGCACGTGCAGTGGGACAAGAGACTACAGCACAGGGCAAAGGGGAGGCCACAGAGCCCCGCCAGTTAGGCTCCAATGCCTGGGACTTCCTGTCTCTGGTGTCTAGAGGCTGCCTGCTGCCTTTGGCCCGTGCGTCCGTTGGCACAAGTACACAGCCAGCAAGGCCACTGTGTGGGGACTGGAGGGGAGTGCAGTGTTGTTGGACTCCTCAGCGCCTCGGTGTGTGTCGCCAGCCCTTCCCCCAAGAAAGACGAGGGCTGGGGGGCTCCCAATGCTTTGAGGGAGTCACCGGCTGCCCCCGGGAACCCTCTCTGCTTCCCTGTGAGGTTTAGAGCCAGCTGCATCTTCGCTAGGGCTGCCCAGGCTTTAAGCATCACCCTCCAGACAGCGGCAGTTTCCAAGCGGTCGCCAAACCCTGACCTGACCGGATGCTGTGCCCCAAGACCTCCCTTCCTGGAAGGCGGGTCCTTGCTTTCTTCCTTTTGAGGAATTTGGCAAAACAACATTTACAATTTAGACTGCCTCTCAGGTCACACAAGTGGTGGTGGTTTAACTGGGATTCAAGCCCAGGGTAGTGACTCCCAGGGCTCTTACTCTGGACTGTGGTGCCTCCTTACCATATCTGCATCACGTGTTACTGTGTTTTTCTTTTTCCTAGTTCTTAGGGTACTTAGCAGGTGCCATATTTACACTGAGCACAGGCACTGCCCAGGACCAGGCCTTCACTGAACAAAAGCACAATTCATAAAATAATCGGGACCACAATGGATTCTGGTCTCAGAAGATGTAGGTCATGGACCACCAGCAGTAAGCATAGTACCATCCCACATTTGTAACTGAGCCTCGCAGCCCAGGTTTTCTCTTTGGTCTACTCAGAAGAATCCAAATACATAAGATTATATGTAAAAACTATGTGTAAAAATATAAAAGATTATATTCTAGATACATTGTGGTTTACCTGAAAGAAATTCACCTGTGGATTATTCCATCTGGATTAGAATCCAGTTTCTCTGGTCTTCTAGGAATATGTCTAGTAAGAAATCTCACTAATGTCTAGAAAGCAAATACATCACGTATTATAAGTTAAGAGTAGAGCAATGTACTGAATTAAAGAAAGTCAACACAATCTGGTTGTTTTGAGCATGTCAGCCAGGTTCATTCTTCACCTCACATTGCTGGTACTTAAACAGAATTCTAGAGACTCTTATGACCAAGAAGGGAGAATTCTGCTTGGGTGTCTGGCAAGAGAAACATGTATTATTATCTAGGAGCTGGAAGCTTCAGCATGAGGAAGAAGGTTTGAAAAATCTTGGCCTACATGTGGCTTTACCTAGTTCGAATCTCATTTCTGTGGCTTACTTCATTGGAGTGTTTTCTGTCTCATGGGACTGATGTTGCATATCTGGGACATGACATATGTAAGTTTCAGAACCAAGAATCCTACAGATCAGTAAAAAGTATATATGAAAATTTTTTTAGGTAATATGTATATATTATATTATATATACATCTGTACACACACAGTAAAACCTTGGATTATGAGCAACTTGTTCTACAAGTGTTCTGCAAGATGAGTAGACATTTCTGATAAATTTTAATTTGGTAAATGAGTGATGTCTTACAATACAAGGTGTACATGATGCCAAACGTCACATGACAATTGAGCCAATAGTTCTCTCTCTGTCTCTCTATTTCTCTGTGGAATTGTGGGTGATCGTCTCCCATGCTCTGATGCTCTGTCTCAGGCCACGGTGTTTGGCAGAAATCGGTGATTTTTCAGAACATTGGAAGGTGTCCACAACTGGCACTGGTGTCTTTTTTGTCACCTCAAAGCACCTATGAGCAATCCTTTGCTTTTCCATACAATAGTAAACTCAGGAATGCTTTGCTTCAATCTAGGTCAGGCTGCCTGCAGATATAGACCCTTTCCTCTGCTGCCTTATTGCCAGTTACATTACATAGAGCATATGACAAGAGCTTATTAATACTGTAGTGCAGTCAACATCTGTTAGCGATAATGAAACCCATCCTACACAATAACCCCCTTCTCTCTTGTCTCCTTCACACAAGCCACGAAGGTTTTCAAAGGTAGGTACAGGTTAATTTATTTTTCTTTATATTTTTTATTTTCTTTATTATTTTGTATTATAGTGCAGTATTATAACCATTTTTATATGAATGTTTTTGGGTTGTGGAACAAATCATCTGAGTTGCCATTATTTATTATGGGGAATTTGCTTTGATAGACAAGTGCTTTGGATTATAAGCATGTTTCTGGACCAAATTATGCTCATGAACCAAGGCCTTACTGTCTTTATGTTTTTCATATTTAAAATAACACTGGGTATCATTAATATATTACAAAATTAGCTTTAGTGTTCTGGTTATGAGAGCTTTTACAGTATATTAGAGCAAACTTGAACTTCCATCCCCAACAAACTTGGGGGTTGGTAGGACACAAAAAGTTTTGCTCAGACCCTAATTCTGCTTGGAAAAAAAAAAAGGAGTAATATTATAAGCCCTGTATAATCTCTCTAAGAGCAAAAAATTATTTCCAGGTAAGACATTTAACCACAAGTCCTTTGGTATCATTTATGTTCAGTAAGGAACAGTTTCTTGGCAGTGTTCGTTTGAATAGGAATAGCAAGCTTGTACAAATTTTGGGCAAAGATTTCATATTATAACTCTGAAAGAGATGATGTCAGGTATTTTTGAGTACAATAAATGTCAATCATGTTATTTCCATCGTTTTATTTCCTGGGGAGGAAAAAAGAAGCATATGATGCATGTTGGGGCTTCGGGACACTACAAGGAAATTTGGGTAAGGATATCCCAGAAAAAATCTCCCTCTTGATTTCTCTTGTTAAATGGGAGTAGACAGAAAGGATGCCTTTTTGAAATATAGACAATTCTCTTACTTGTCCTTACAGGAAAAATATATTAGATGGTAAGTGGTTAATCCGAGATAATTTGCCTTGGCAGAAGCCAACATGTTGAGACAGAATTTGTTAAGATGAAATAGTTTTTAAATGATTGATTTAATTATTAAGAAAACAATTTTGATAATAACCACAAATTATAGTTGCCAGGAAGATTCCGTCTCATTTGACAATTTATGAAGCAACAATCTCCAGTTACGGTACATGAAGCCATGGATGTGTAGTCCTGGATGGAGTTGGTAGTAGTGACAATGAACCAGAGCTGACACCGTGTGGTTCAACACTCCCTCCCTGTTCCCTTGTCTTGCTCACCAATAATCTGTTGTAATTCCTACAGAGTTAATATGGAGGGAAGACTGAGTGACCCATAGAACTCATTAACTTTTTTTCTCTAAAATATCTTTTGTCTCCTTGTTTTCAACCCCTATTCCCTCTTCTCTTGACTATAAACAGGGCTCAGTAGCAGCAGACTGGCTTGTGCAGCCCGTTCTTTGGACAGTCTTTTCTTGATCATTCTATTCATTAGTCCTGCATTTCACATTTTGCCTTCTTGAAATGTGTCAATATCTTTCTGTGTTTGATTACTTCTACATTCTCTTGGCTTTCTTTGGTATTAATTTTGGTACTTCTACACTTGTATTAAATATGGTTTCAGGAGGAGCAGAAAATAAATGTGTTTTTCTAGTATTTTCTGAAAATACCTGTTGATTTTAGCATCCAACATTCCCATAAAAAAAAAAAATCTCGGCATTCACATTCAACTTTTCTTGAGAAATCACTAAGGATTTAGGATGTGGTCATTTCTAATGGGAAAATAATATGTATCTCATGGAGTTGATTTGAGGACTAAATGAGATAATGAACATGAAAATGATTTGTGAAGTTTAAAGTTGTCTAAGAGACTTGTGAGAGAGGCAAAGTGGCAGAGAAGTAGGGATCTCCATACTTTTTGCCCACCAGTATCTCTCAAGCAAAGAAGGGCTGAAGCCATAGGACTGAATTGGAAGAGTCCGAGAGGAAAAGAGACAGATCCACTAAGAAGACAGTCTCATAGGTGTGTGATTGCGAACTAGGGAATATAAAAACTGGCCGGGACCCAGAGACACAGTGAGGAGGAAGCTCCCTCCATGGAGAGCCGCAGAGAGACCAGGGGAAGAGAAAGAGTGGCTGAAACTGCTCATAGAACTGTCCCTGGAGAAGAGAAAAACCTAGGACCAGGAGGGAGAGGGATCCTATCATTCCATCTCTAACCTTCTCTTTGGAGAAAGATCCTGTCTCTAGCTGTGGTGCTTTCTTTGGGCTGGATGCCCTGGTCCCAGGTGGTGCCAGGAGAAACTGCTCTCCTGCTCCCCCTACTCGATCCCTGGCTAGGAAGCAGCCTGGGCTGTGGGATTACATTTCGGGTGGTATCATTAAAGCACATGGACTAAGATCTGGAAACGCCGTGGGGCTTGGGACATAGAACATGGCCCACCTTGGCTACACCTGCAGCACAGGGAGATCTGACCCAAAAGAGTGATTTGCAATGCTTGGTTGGGGAAGGGACTGGAGCACTGCCAGTTTTCTCCCCACAACCACCAAGGTGGATCCTCAGGAAGTTGTCTGCCAGATCTGCAGTGGAGGCAAGACCTGTCTACACCAAACAATGCCCATCCACGCTAGAGAGCTGCCATTTTTTTCGTTTTGATTATTTGTTTGTTTTTTACTGGAAACCAGGGCAAGACCAACATTGATGCATTGCCATGATTAACTCTAGATCAATTCTTGCTATTCAGATATAGTTTGCTGATTCCATTCTTATCTCTCCCCTCTGCTGGACTGGGCACTCTGGTCATTGGTTTGCTTCAACAGTCACATTTAATTCATTATCTTGATGGATATACCTCACCTCCATCATTGCCTCCCTTTCTCCCTTTCTCTCTCTCTCTCTCTCTCTCTCTGGAATAATCAGACTATATAGTTTCTTTGAGTAACATTATCTTCCTTTCTTTCCCCTCGCCTTCTACCATAGTCCCCTCTTTTTCTCTCTCTGAATTAAGGCGTTTAGTCTCTCTGCCTGGTCAATGTTCAATTTCCCTTTCTCCTGACCTGTGTCATTTCTCTCTCTGTATGTTCTCTTCCATCTGCACTGCCTACACCCTGCTTTTTATTTCTAGCTGGGATTTCTGCTTTTATACTTTTAGACTGTCCTTTCTCTTTTCTTGTTGTTGTTTTTTGTTTCTTTTTTAACTTAAACTTTAAAAACTTACAAGAGACAGACAGATAGCCAAAATAACAAAACGGAAGAACTCGCCTCTAAAGAAATTCCAGCAAGAAATGCCAGCTAAAGAATTGCTCAAAAAAGATAAAAGCAACATAACTGACCAAGAATTTAGAACAATGGTCATAAAATTAATCACTAGGCTTGAAAAAGGCAGGGAAGACACCAGAGAAGCTATTGCTACAAAGATTATAGACCTTAAAAATAGTTGTGGTGAAGGAAAAAAATGCTATAAATGAGGTGCGCAATAAAATGGAGATGACCACTGCATGGAGTGAAGAGGCAGAGAGGAGAATAATGAATTAGAAGACACAAGTATAGAAAAAGAGGAAGCCCAGAAAAAGAGATCAATTGATCCAGGAGCACAAAAGGAGAATTTGAGAAATGAGTGATGCAATCAAATGGAACAATATTCATATCATAGGAATCCCAGAAGATGAAGAGAGAGAAAAAGGAGCTGAAGGGGTACAAATTGAACAAAATTATAGCTAAGAACTTCCCCGCTCTGGGGAAGGAAACAGACATTTAAATCCAAGAGGCACAGAGAACTCCCCTCAGATGTAACTTGAATCGATCTTCTGCATGATATATCATAGTGAAACAGGCAAAATACAAGGACAAAGAGAGAACTCTGAAAGTAGCTGGGATAAAAGGGCCCTAACATACAAAGGGAGACCTATCAGAGTGGTTACAGACCTAACTACTTAAACTTGGCAGGCCAGAAAAGAATGGCAGGAAATCTTCAATGTGATAAACAGAAAAAATATGCAGCCAAGAATCCTCTATCCAACAATCCTGTCATTCAGAATAGAAAGAGAGATAAAAGTCTTCCAAAAATAAACAAAAATTGAAAGACTTCATCACCACTAAACCAGCACTACAAGAAATCCTAAGGGAACTCTATGAGAGAAATGTTACAAGGAACACAATGTACCAGAGATACCACTCCAAGCATGAATCCTACAGACAACACAATGACTCTAAACCTATATTTTTCGATAATAAAACTAAATGTAAATGGACTAAATGCTCCAATCAAAAGACATAGAATATCAGGATGGATTAAAAAAAAAACAAACCAAAATCCATCTTTTTGCTGTCTACAAGAAACTCATTTTAGCCTGAGCACACCTTCAGATCAAAAGTAAGGGGATGGAGAAAGATCTATCATGCTATTGGAAGTCAAAAGAAAGCTGGAGTAGCCATACTTACATCGGACAGAGTGGACTTTAAAGTAACATCAGTAACAAGGGATGAAGAAGGGCATTATGTAGTAATTACAGGGTCTATCCATCAGAAAGAGCTAACAATTATAAATGTCGATGCACCGAATTCAGAAGCACTCAAATACATAAAACAATGAGTCACAGACAGAAACAATCTTATGGATAAGAATGTGCTAATAGCAGGGTATTTTAATACTCCACTTACAGCAATAGATATATCAACTAGACTGAAAATCACTAATGAAACAATGAACCTGAACAACACATTGGACCAGATGGATCTGACAGATATATTTAGAACTCTACATCCTGAGGCCATGGAATTCACCTTAAGTGCGCATGGCACATTCTCCAAGATAGATTACATACTGGGTCATAAAGCAGCCCTCAATAAATATAAAAGAATTAAGATCATACCATGCACACTTTCAGATCACAATGCTGTAAAACTTGAAATCAATCACAGGAAAAAGTCTAGAAAACCTCCAAAAATATGGAGGTTAAAGAACACCCTACTAAAGAATGAATGGGCCAATCAGGCCATTAGAGAAGAAATTTAAAAATATATGGAAACAAATGAAAATGGAAATACAACAACCCGAACTCTTTAGGATGCAGCAAAGGCAGTTCTAAGAGGAAAGTACATTGCACTCCAGGCCTATTTCAAGAAACTAGAAAAAGCGCAAGTACAAAATCTAACAGTGCACCTAAAGGAACTAGAAGCAGAGCAGCAAGAACACCCCAAAGCCAGCAGAAGAAGAGAAATAATAAATATCAGGGCATATATAAGCAATACAGAATTTAAAAAAAAAAACCCACAGGTGAACAGATCAATGAAACCAAGAAAGGGATTTTTGAAAAAATAGACAAACTTGATAAACCTCTAGCCAGACTTCTCTAAAAGAAGAGACCACCCAAATAGAAAAAATCATGAATGAAAATGGATTTATTGTAACCAACCCCTCAGAAATACAAGCAGTTATGAAGGAATACTATGAAAAATTATATGCCAACAAACTGGACAACCTAGAAGAAATGGACAAATTCCTAAACACACGCTCATTACCAAAATTCAAATGGGAAGAGATAGAAAATCTGAACAGACCCATAACTAGTGAAGAAATTGAATCAGTTATCAAAAATCTCCAAACAAATAAGAGCCCTGGGCCAGATGGCTTTCCTGGGGAATTCTACAAGACATTTAAGTCAGCATTAATACCCATTCTTTTCAAGCTATCCCATAATGGAAATGGGATGGAAACTTCCAAACTCATTCTATAAAGCCACCATCACTTTGATTCCCAAACCAGACAGAAACCCAACCAAAAAAGAGAACTACTGGCCAATATCCTTGATGAATACAGATGCAAAAATCCTCTACGAGATACTTGCAAATCGAATGCAACAGCATATAAAAAGAATTATCCACCATGATCAAATGGGATTCATTCCTGGGTCACAGGACTGGTTCCATATTCACAAATCAATCAACGTGATACATCACATTAACAAAAGAAGAGAAAAACCGTATGATCTTGTCGATAGATGCCAAAAAGCATTTGACAAAATACAGCATACTTTCTTAGCAAAGACCCTCAAGAAAGTCGGGATAGAAGGAACTTATTTAAACATCATAAAAGCCATCTATGAGAAGCCCTCAGCTAACATCATCCTCAATGGGGAAAAACTGAGAGCTTTCTCCCTGAGATCAGGAACACGACAGGGATGTCCACTCTCACCACTGTTGTTTAACATAGTGCTGGAAGTCCTAGCATCAGCCATCAGACAACTAAAGGAAATCATAGGCATCAGAATTGGCAGAGAAGAAGTCAAACGTTCACTTTTCGCAGACGACATGATACTCTACGTAGAAAACCCGACAGACTCCACCAGAAGCCTACTAGAACTGATCCATGAATTCAGCAAAGTTGCAGGGTACAAATCAATGTACAGAAATAAGTTGCATTTTATAAACGAATAATGAAGCAACAGAAAGAGAAATCAAGAAGCTGATCTCATTCCCAATTGCACAAAAAAAAAAAAAAAAAAACACCATAAAATACCTAGAACTAAACCCAACCAAAGATATAGGAGATATGTATGATGAAAACTATAGAAAACTTATGCAGGATATTGAAGAAGACACAAAGAAATGGAAAAGCATTCCATGTTTATGGATAAGAATAAATATTGTTAAAATGTCATTACTACCCAAAGCAATCTACACATTCAATGCAATCCCAATCAAAATTCCACCAGCATTCTTCTCAAAACTAGAACAAACTATTCTAAAATTTGTATGGAACCACAAAAGACCCCGAATAGCCAAAGTAATATTGAAGAAGAAAACCAAAACAGGAGGCATCACCATCCCAGGCTTTAGCCTCTACTACAAAGCTGTCATCATCCAGACAGTATGGTATTGGCACAAAAACAGACACATAGACCAATGGAATAGAATAGAGAACTCAAAATTGGACCCACAAATGTCTGGTCAATTAATCTTTGACAAAGCAAGAAAGAGTATCCAGTGGGGAAAAAAAGCCTCTTTAACAGATGGTGCTGGGAGAACTCGACAAGAACATGCAGAATAATGAAACTAGATCAATTTCTCACACCATACACAAAAATAAACTCAAAATGGATAAAGGACCTGAATGTGAGACAGAAAACCATCAAAACCCTAGAGGAGAAAGCAGGAAACAACCTCCTTGATCTCAACCACAGCAATATCTTACTTGACACATCCCCAAGGGCAAAGGAGTCAAGAACACTTGGCATCTTCATTGGAAATGAAAGCTTGCAGTCCTCAAATAACTGCATGGAGCTCCAAGGCATGGAGGCAGTATATGGTAGAGTATGAAGAATGAATAATATAAAAATGGCAGGTTTCAGAGGCAGACTAGTCCCTTTCCAAATCCCAAAGCTTCTACCTGATAACGGTGTGACCAGTCTAACTGTAATTTACTATTACCACTACAACCCCTACTACCACTATCACTGTATTTTCCCCTTCCTCCTGTCCTCTTCTCTTTTTGCCTTTTCCCCCTCCTCCTCTTCTAAGTAGAGTTAACAGAAGTTATTTTACAGGCTTCCCATATATTACTGAAATAATGTAAATACTGTTTACCTGAAAGCTATTAACCCATTCTATTTAGAGCCATACATTTCTTATTAAACTAACATAGCATCATCACATGAAGTTTAAAAAAATACATACATTTTAATTTATCATCAGGTATGTGTAGTGTCTAAGTTTTATGGCTCTATATTTCTAAATGGCTGCAATTTTACTGTATCATTTTTATCTTGCACGTTTCCCACTTACTGCTTATAACTTTTATCATGTTGCTACAATATATTTAAAATAATTATTTCCCTACAACTGAATATTTAAGTTGATTCTATTTTTTAAACTATTGTAAGCCATGAATGTTGCATTTAATATTGTTTTATTTTACTTGGGATTATTCTTTTCATAAGGACTGTGCATTAGCATTGTAGTTTTTGTGAATTTAATAAAGATGAACTCTTTTTATCAACTTTTATTATTTTTACCTCCTTCTTTATAAATAATTGAAGAAATAAATCTTAAATCACTGAGGTTTCTTAACATGATTATCAGAAGTACTTATCCACCGGTGTCAGACAGAGCACAATGCATTGGCATGATCTTTGCTTTCAATACAGGACCACAACCCAACCCCGGTGCAGAAAAATGTAGTACCACCACTGTCGAGATGTAAGAAGCATGACAAGTGCTATACAGATGCTAGTTCTCATTAGTATTAATATTGGCTTGTGCTGTAGGGAAAAGTTAACTCTGTCGATAATGCTTACTCTCATTCTATTAGCCCTCTAGTGTAGATTGCCACTGGGGGAGGTGGGCAAGAATACAAAATAGATGAAGTCTTTTAAATTATATGGTGAAGCCCATCATGGTCTACCTCATTTTCCAGTGTTACTGCAATCCAAATTACTCTTCTTTGGATTTCGAAATTTTAAAAAATGCAATGTTTATTTTCGAGAGAGATACAGAGAGACAGAGAGAGAGACAGAGAGAGAGACAGAGAGAGAGACAGAGAGAGAGACAGAGAGAGAGACAGAGAGAGAGACAGAGAGAGAGCACGAGCATGAGCTGGGGAGGGGCAGAGAGAAAGGAAGAGAAAGGAAGGCAGAGAGAATCCAAAGCTGGCTCCAGGCTCTGAGGCTCTGAGCTGTCAGCACAGAGCCAGAGATAGGGCCTGAACTCCTGAGCCAGAAGACATGACCTGAGCCAAAGTCGGAAGCGCAACCAACTGAGTCACCCACACATCCCAGTTATTTCAATTTTGAACATTGACTGTTTTGGCTCTTTTTCTTGATCCTTAGGTTCTGGAGATTTCTGGCATGTAGGTATACACAATTATCTCCTACCATACTCTTAACTTTATGTTTTGTTGATTTTGTTTACATTTGTGATCTCCGATTCATTGTGATCTACGGGTCTTTCTTTTGTAGTTTGATCTCATGTCTTAGTATCTTGTTCAGCTGTTATATCATATCATGCTACCACCCTTGATCCAGTATGAAAAGTTTAAAGACTATGGGCATAATGCAAATATGATATCTTAATTTTATTAGAATATGCATACATTTATCAGCTGATTAGAGTAAAAGATAAAAGATTAAGAAAGTAGGGCATATGCTACAAACTTTGAACTGTCCCCAATCTAGGAAGGAAAAGTGAAACACAACTTCCAAGTTAGAACTCATGCTACTATGGGCGGCTCAGTCGGTTAAGCTTCCAACTACAGCTCAGGTCATGATCTCACTGCTGGCAAATTCGAGCCCCATGTAGGGCTCTGTGCTGACAGCTCAGAGCCTGGAGCATGCCTCGGATTCTGCCTCCATCTCTCTCTGCCCCTCTCCTGCTCACTCTCTATCTCTTTCTCTCTCAAATAAAAAATAAAACATAAAACCTTTTTAAAAAACCTCATGCTACTACTTTTGACAATATTAATAATTAAACTAACTTCACGGAGTTATTTTATTATTACATTAAAGTATACATAACATTAAATTTATCATTTAAAATTGTGTAAATGTACAGTTCAAGGGGGTGAAATCCATTTCATTCACATTATTGTGTAACTTTTACCATCATTTCCAGGACTGTTCATTTTCCAAAATTGAAATTCTGTACCCATTAACTAGTAACTTCCTTTCATCCCTGCCCCAAGCCCGCGGCAATAACCATTCTACTTTCTGTGAATTTTACTACTTTAGGTTCCTAAAGTAATATATCATTTGTCCTTTGGTGACTGGCTTACTTCACTTAGCATAATGTTATCAAAGTTTATCTAAGTTGTAACATATGTTCTTATAATTTTTTTTTACTTTGCAAGGCTGAATTAGACTCTATTGTGTGTATATACTGCATTTTGTTTGTCCATTCATCCATATATGACCATCTGAATTGCTTCTACCTTTTAGCCATTAGGTATAATACTATTATGAACATGTGTGTTTACCTATCTGAATCCCTGCTTTCAGCTATATTGGATATATAATCTTACCAATACCCAAGACTTGTCATTTGCTGTTTGTTTCTTGCAAATAGTCAATGCTTGTTTTTTCCTGTTTGTTCAAATAGTTTCTAAAATACTAGCCATCTAGAGTGCCTGGGTGGCTCAGTCAATTGAGCATCTGACTTTGGCTCAGGTCATGATCCTGTGGTTCGTCAGTTAGAGCCCCACATTGGACTTGCCCCTGTTGGCACAGAGCCCACTTCAGACCCTCTGTTCCCCTCCCTTTACCCCTTCCCCTCTTGTGCTCTCTCTCTCAAAAGTAAATAAACATTAAAAAATAAAATGAAATGAATAAAATAAATAAAATAGCTAGCCATCCTAATGGATGTGAGGTAGCATCTCATTGTGGTTTTGATTTGCACTTCCCTAATTATTAGTGATGTTGAGTGTCTATTTGTGTGGTTACTGGTCATTTGTATATCTTTAGAGAAATGTCTGTTCAAGTCCTTTGCTCAGTTTTAATTTTGTTTCATGTCCACTCTAGGTTTAATAATGGAAGTTTTACACTGAATCAATAGGTGAGGTGAGGAGTGATGTGATCATGAGCTCTGGCTTTGATCCAATATATTTGGCTGTATGTTTATATTTTACATGTGTTGATAGGGAGGATAATGTAAGCCAGCTATTACTCTATACAGAGTAGTATATCAGAGTTGGAATAATGGATTACAAAGACTCCACAGGTTATGGGGAAATGACAACATCTGGAAATGCCCCAGCCCCAATCTGAGCAGATGGTTCTTCCCCATGGGATATAAAAGTAACTATTTTCCTTAAATAAGCCATCTGTCTGGAGAATCATTTTTATCAACTAATAAATAAGGCATTAAAAGGGCTGAGAAGTTTGCTAACTCACACAACAGGAAGAAGAAAAGAACTACGATTTGTCAAATTACACCATTCTGAGACATACACGTAGAATACGAAATAGGATATACTTTTGTTACCTTTCCTGAAATATTCGGTGCAGGAAGCAAATCAATAGGTCAAACTAGTCTGTGATGACAAATATGACTTGTTGACAACAGTGTATATTATTAGTGATTACCAAGATCAAATCAGGTATAAGAGGCAAATCCTATGATCTTACAAAGTAAAGCTTGGTGTGCCTGTGTGTCTCAGTCAGTTAAGCATCCAACTCTAGATTTTGGCTCTAGTCATGATCTCACAGTTTGTGAGATCGAGTCCCACAGTGGGCTATGCATTCACAGCATGGAGCCTGCTTGGGATCCTCTCTCCCTCCCTCTCTACCCTGTCCCTGCATGTATTTTTGCTCTCAAAATAAACATTTAAAACAATAAAATGAAATAAATAAAGCTCCAATCATGGTGTTAAAATGGTGGTAATTGTATCATACCTTTATATCACTTAACTCTTCTACTATTGGTTAACACCCGGCCTATTGATCACTAGCCCTCTTCTTCACTCTCTGTATGCTTTCAGAAACATAACTTCCCACTCATTTGTTGCACATGAACGAGCACATGTTGATGCTGGTGTCAGCCCCAAATGACCCCCACTTTGACTAAGTGACACACTCGTCTCATTCTTCAAATTCCAGCTCAAGCATCTTCTCTCTAAACAATTATTTCATCATCCAAGAAAGCTGATAATGTCATCTTAGCCTCCTCACTGTCTAATATCAACAGAGCAGCATTGTCTCCAGTGAACTTCTTCTTTACAAAATGCTGACTCTCATATTAGAGCATGATTACATGAGGAAATCAACTGTATCCTACTCACCTATGTATTCCTAGTTCCTGGAAATAAAACTTGAAAAAAAAATTGGTTCATGAATACAACAGTTTGGAAATACTATTGACAAACTGAGAGTCTGCTTTAAAAAGTCCCATCAATGGTTATTTAAACAAGACTTCAATTCCTTTTTATTGACAATTAAAAGCTATCAATAAAATTCATTATTCTCAATTTCTAAGCACATTCGAAAAATAAATGTCCGTTTAAAAAAAATGTACCTATCTATATATAGGAGTACTGAGTTCACAAATCTTATGCGTTGGGTTTGGTGGTGTTGTTTAGGGATAAGATTTGCTGGAATCTGTAATGCAACTTTGAATGTGAAATGTTAAGGAATCAGAAATCTCTACCATTTTTTATCTAATAATGGAAAAAATGCTTTCTGATGATTAAAGGGGCTAATTTGTTAGCTAGTTTCATTAACTATTTTTACTCACAGAAAATAGAAAAACCTAATACTCATTTCTGCTGGCTAGGCTAGTTAGCAGTGCAGCTACAAGCATATTTCCCTCTCTGCCCCACTCAAATTTCCTGGAGCTAGACACACAGGGTGGAATAACATGCTATAAGCAAAGCTCACCATCACTGTGAAGGTAACGATGTTATATAGTGTGAAAATAAATAGAAGAAACCTCATTTAAAATGGATTTGGAAAGCCCTGAATGGGGAGCTCTCATCCACATAGAACTGCGTAATGAGCACAAAGAAGGAAGATAAGAATTATCTGTCCATGAAGGACATCTCACATAGGAGTTTCATCTCCTGCTTTTAAGAAAAAGAGGACCCCCCGAGGCACCTGGGTGGCTTAGTCGGTTAAGCGTCCGACTTTCGCTTAGGTCATTATCTCGCGGTTCGTGGGTTCGAGCCCCGCGTCGGGCTCTGTGCTGACTGCCAGCTCAGAGCCTGGAGCCTGTTTCAGTCTATGACTCCCTCTCTCTCTGACCCTCCCCTGCTCACGCTGTCTCTCTCTCTCTCTCCTAGAAATAAATGAAACATTAAAAAAAAGAAAAAGAAAAAGACCCCATTCCTGCCCAGCAACACTGCACTAATCACCACCTGCAGCCAATGAGAACCTGACACAACCTCAAAGTGTTGTCCTTTAGTAAACTTTTGTTTAAAGCAAACCCCCTCAATTTCCTGAAAATGTAATAAAGGCTGCACTCCCTTTTGTCTCTTTAGATTTGCCTCTGGTTGGCCACAGCTTGCTTATCCTGAATTACAATTCCTTAGTTCTTCCTGAATAAACTCATTTTGCTGGTCTAATAACTGGCTATTTTATTTGTAAGGTTGACACCAGCAAAAGTCATGCATCTTTCCTTCCAAAACAAAGAAGCTGGTTTTTGATGAGGTTAGTTATCTTTCATTCTCTCTGACATATATAATTATTGCACTTTGATACCCACCTTTGCCAAAAGAATGCAGAGGGGCTTTCCTCTTTTCCTTTTTTGTATATAATCTCCAACATTTACCCAGTTCTTTTCATATCTGCTCATCCTTTTTTTTTTTTCCAGTAATATTCTGATTAGTGAACCTCTTACTCGTGGCAGCCCTTAATGATGAAGCTTAAGGGAATGTGCTTGGAATGAATTTTATGTCGGCTTGCTTTATCTAAGCAGCAAAGTCTTTTTGCATCCTTTTCGGTGCCCAGTCCCCTTAGCGCTGTTCTAGCCCTGTTGATGGACTGCTTCCTGTCTGTAATCACTAACCAGTGTCATTCAGTCTGGGTTCTCATGCATTTAACTCACGCTGTCTCATTGTCCTGTCCTCTTAATTTAAGTGCTTGTCTCCTTGCCTCTCAGTCTAATAGCTCATTCCTTCTCCTCCCCTATTACCCAGCATTGTTTCTCCATCATATCACTTGCAATTTCCAGGATGACATATTTTACTTCAGATCATAGCTCATTTAGTCTTTTCGCCTGCTGGTATGCTAATAGCATCTCAGGCTAATCATTAATTTCCACCCTGTGGTTTCAATAATTCCTTCCATGCTAAATCTTGCATAGAAAAATTGTTTTAGGTTTGGCACCTTAAGTTAGTCTAAGGGAAAAATGAACCCAGAGATGTTGAGTCATTGCCAGAGGCCCCACTGGTCAAGGGGGCATTATTATTGCTCGCCTAGTTAAAGACTTCTAAGGGCTGGAAGAATAAACAATTAAAACAGAACAAGAAATGACTGTAAAACTGCTGCTTGATGGGTGTTTCATCCATGTCTTTTGAAAATAAAAGTCTTTTGCAGAATTATTGTTCATGTGACCCTGCAAATAAATATATGTTGGGTATAAAAAACTATCAATAGGACAGAAAATCATAAAATGGGAGTGCTTAAAACACCTTCAGAGATGAAGTTCAAGCTTCTCCGTTTTACAGATGCAAAATCCGAGGCCCATGGAGTTTCAAAGATCTGCCATAAGGCACATAGTCTGGTACACTAGGATCACTGGGGGAGGGGAGGTGCACAGGCCCCGGCTAACTTTTATTTTCGATGCCTGAGGCAAGAGAAAGAACCTCTGGCTCCAGGTGCACTGCTTGGCTAGATCCGCTTCTCTCCTCCCAGGCTCCAGTAGGACGCAGCACAGTTCCTTCTAGTTGCGCATCTACACACAGTGAAGCCTGCTGGGTCAGCTTGTAGATGTCCACCCCCAAGCAGCTCTTGCTACTATGACATAGTCTGCATTTGGGAGAACCACCAGGGAGGAAAAGTAATGGACCTGGAAACTGGTTCTAGGTGGGTAGAGCAGGGAGTCCTAGAGTACTGGGTCCTAAATTCATGCTCTAGAAGGGCAAAAATAGGGTCTAGGCTGACTCATTTGGAGACTTTCTCTCTCACACACACACATGCACACTCACACATGCAGGCATGCATGCACTTAATTCCTTTTTCCCCTAATCATTTAGGTCTTTATCTTGCCTGTTGTGGGATACCCTCAAATCTGCCCTCCACCTCTCCTCCAATACCCACACTGCCAAATATCTGGTATTTGATATTTTCCTTCAAATGTAATTTCAGGGCATTAAAATACTGATAGACGCTCTATATTGAACAATGAGGGGATGACGATGATCAACTAATGATTTTCCTTATAGAAAGATGGTATGAGCAGATTGGGGGCCCATGCATTTGCTTGGAGAACTTCTATATACCATTATTTAGAAGTCAGTTTTATTGGGTTATTCACTGTCTACATAGACAGACCCACCTATCTCATGCCTGGGGTATGTAAATGTGGGCACTAGCATGCATAATCATAGAAGACGGCTGGAAGTCCCACCATTCTGTATGCTCAATTTCACTGAACCCTTCTGGGTTTTTGTTTTTGTTTTTGTTTTTGTTTTTGCAATGTAGCTCTTTCATTCCTCTGCAGTGACCAGTGTTCCTGAGTCTGATGCTTCTCCAGTTCATTTTTTCTAGTTCACTGGTAAACAACCCAAGTTTGAGATAAGTAGTGACTGGGATGTATGGAATGAGAAGGTAACCTGATGGTACACCTGCTTTGTATTGTGCTTTTTATATACTTCCCTGATTTTAGTCCCACACATAACAGTCCTCATTTTCACCTTCATATTCCACCCAATAGTTGCCTCTGATTCCTAAGTCTACTCAGTGCTCTGTATTATGAATTACCTTGCTTTTCATTTGCATTATCCTCTGTAGGCAATTGGTAATCGACTTTCTGAATCTGCTAATGCCTCATCCACATTCTATCATTAAAAGTTTGTTAACATCCTCTATCCACTAGTCTCTACTACTTTTCTCTTCATAAATTTACAATTCAACATTCTTCATTTTTATTTTATTAGAGTTTCAGAAGGCAGCAAAACATGAGTATTGATTTCATCTGTTGACCATCAGATACTCTCTAGGTAGGGTAAGGAGAAGATTTGTTATTTATGATCTATTATTATGTGGCTTACAAAATCACTGAAAAGACTAGATAAGCAGCTCTTGACTAATTCCCTGAACAACACTGCTGAACTAAACCACTAGGTAGATACTGATTGTGTGATGTTTGGGACACTAGAGAAAAAAATACTATCACTATTCCTTACTCCAGGACCACATGAACTGGGCCAACACAATACTGGCCCCGTGTCTCTCCATAGCCAAGCAACTAGGTTCCTGGATTTGGATTTCTGGCACAGCTTACACAAAGAAGCCAAATATAATATAGTCATGCTTGCCAGAGGGGTCCTTTATCTGCTTCATGCTATTTTCTTTGCCTTCAATTACAAATGCTGGTGCCTGAACTTGGCTGAATGGAGACAACATACAGAATCTGAACTGTCACAGCATCTTGGAAATGTGGCTTTCCAGACACTCATATGCAGTAAGGAGCACTGCAAGAGAATTGCAACAGAGTTGAGTGAGCTTAGATAAAACGTCTTCCAGATCCGGGTTAAACTGAATTCTCTTTCTATACATTTCATATAGATTCATATGTGTATATGTCAGTTCTCAACTGGGGGTGTTTTTGTACATTGGAGATAGTCAGCCACACACTTTTGAGTGTCACAATTAGGGTTTGGTCCTTTATCTAGTAGGCAGAGGGAAAGGATGCTGCTAAACATCCTACCATGCACAGAACGACCGCCAAAGATTGTCTCATCCCAAGTATCAGTAATGCTGACATCAAGAAACTCTAACTTACTGAATATAGGAAAAGTTAGTAACTCATAACTATGGTTGTCTCTGGGGAAGAGAGGCAAGGACTAGATTTAAGAATGTTGATTAAGGAGACTTAAGTCATTTTTTTTTTTTAATTTTACTTAGTTTTACAAAGAGAATGTGTGATTAACGATATAATTAAGTATCAGTGAAAATAAAAAATCATGAATGGAAACTAAAATGTGTCAACAGTCTCATTACTAGCTTCCAGCCTGCAAAACCCTTTTCAAGTAATTTTGTACGTCACTGGCAATTTCATCATAGGTGTCATCATTCACAATTCACAATCACTACGAAGGACCTCAGTAGTTTTCTGTTAGATCAAAGATGATAAAAAGAGCACTTAGGTATCAGTCTCAGTTTCCAAGTTCAAGGCAGATTTCAGTGATTAATCAGTGGCATCTGATTAATTAGTGCTATTACTGTGCTACTATTGGCTATAAATCGTGACCTCAGACTCCTTCCTAACATTATGATCCATGTGGCCACTACAAGTTGACTGGTACCTGTATGAAGATGAAACATCTTGTGCTATCTTTCATGAGTAAACTGCTGCACTTCTAAAATTTTTTTGTCTATTTCAGTCAATATTTCCACACTAAGAAGTAAAAATGATGAGAGGTTTTTAACGACTTAAAGAATGCAGTTAGATACTCAAGAGCATCCAGTAACTGAATGCTCTTTGCTTGTGAAAGTCTAACAATCTTAGTCACAGCAGTACACCTGTAACTGACCATACTCTGAAACTGACCCTATTCTGTATTTCTTAGTTTCCTAAGATAGAGTTTGTAGGAAACTGACATTTAATTGTATCAGACTTGAAAGAACTATTGTTACCGAACCTTTGGATGCTGCCTAATTGTAAATAGACATCGTCTAAAAGGACAAGAGAATAATAAACAGAGACAGTCCCAGGATATAGCAGTTGAGGGAACAATTAGGAAATAGTCAGGAAGAATAGAAAAGGGAAATAAAGAACTTTGATCCTGGGCAAGTTTAAATAAAGAGGTGGCAAAGCAACATGAAGGAGATTATATCAGAATAAGCAAAACTAGTGCAGAAAACACTGTCCTTTGTCTCAGGGGTACACAAACAGAACGGGAATTCACCCTCAAAGTGAAAATATCATCAAAATGACATCAAATAGCAATAAAGAATACAAAGATCTAAAAGAAAAGAAGTTTGAGTCCGAATTCTTAGTAGGAACTCACTTTCTATACATCAAAGATAGGAAAAAAGGAATGAGGGGTGTGCAGTCAAGTGGGCCTAGAAGACAACTACAGAGAAAGTGACATTAGAGAGAATGAACAGAGAACATCTGACATTACAAGGAAATTATGCAGTACTTCCTGAGGAGAAAAATGGTTTTAAAAAAGAATGATCTTCAACAATACATTTAAATTGATTTTATGTGGTTCAATTTCTGAATCTTTCATCAAGGCTAAGAAAATTATTTCATCTGAGTAACATTGTTTTTGAGAAACAATTGTCTTCCTATTTTTAGTATTTTTTATTACTTTGCCTTGTCACAGGACAAAAAAAAGAAGGAATTTCTTAACAAAGTATAGACAGGACATTTTAACTTAAATGAAATGACATTTATCAAAGCCACAACCACACCTGGAATCAGCACCCAACACAGCAGTAGATACAATACATGTCTATGTTTGCTTTCCACAACATTAATGACTCTAGACTCAAAGGATATTTAAGCTAACCTAGGCTTGCAATTCCTTCAATTGGCATTCTTTTTATTATTTCCTTCAGTCTTTCATTTCTGGAGTGGACAGAATAATAGGTGCAAAGAAGAGCTGGATGACCTAAACTTACCATCTCAGAAATAAAAGCTAAGGTAGTGTTAGGAAACAGATCTAAGTTTAAACTTGCAGTGTTCTTCAATCACACAATGATGACAATGTAGGAGGAAACGAGAGTAAGCATAAAACCAATAGGGTTAGCAAGGTTAGAGCCGACCGATATTGACATTGATTTTTTTTTAACACAGACTGATTAAACTACCACTGCTCTCTTACATACTAAATCTTTGAAATCCAAATGACCAAATGACACAAAGACTGAAAAAAAATTAAATGAGAAAAGTCATTATTCTCCCCAAACACCACAGCATATTGATCTTGAAAATACTGTATTATAAGAGAAGATACCCAAAGGTTAGGGTTCCATTAATCCAATTAGTGACTCTTTATTCCTTCCCATGAATTTGGAGGTAACTGTACATAAGCAGGTATAGATGTATGCATCTATTTTTCCAAACTCCTAACAGTGTATGCATGCATATTTCTGTTTTCAATTCTTTATGGAACTTTCCAGGAGATATCAGATAAAACTGATTACTCAGTTTCTTGATTCTGTTTAAAGATAGAATAATCTAAAACTGATACCTGTGCTAAAATGCTGCTGAGTTTATGGCGTAAATAATCAAATAAAAAGAAGTGGAAGATGGAGACAAAATAAGCCCCAGAGCTCCCAGCATCCCACAGAAATACTGAAACTACAGTTACATCTGAAAAATCTCCTCCAGAAAAATTCAGACACTAGCTGAGCAAATCCTACACATTGGGCGAAGAAGAAGAAAAACAAAATCCAAAGGGCTAAGAGAGTCTGAAATAACCACCATAAATCCACCGCTGAAATGATGGCATACAACCAGGAGGGAACTCACAACCCCAGCTTCTCCCTGAAGAGCAAAGGGTTTCGACCCCACATCTGGCACCCTCGATTTTGGGTACTGTCAGCTGAAAAAGGAATCCCAAAAATATCCAGCTCTAAAAGCCAACGCAGATGATCTCCATAAGACTTGAAAGATTACAGCAAATAAAGTTCTTTACAAGCTTGAATGGATTCACTGTGGGTATCCCACTAGGACCCAATGCAGAGGTAACAGATTTAATGGCACCCAGACTTCCCATAAAAGAGACCTATTTGCCTATCTTAAGAGCAGTACTCTGGGGGGTCGGGTTTCTAATTTAACACACAAGTAAGGACATACTGTATTTTCTGTGGAGACCAGGCGGCCAGTGGGTGCCATATTTATGTTCTCCCTCTGCCCCACTCTATGTCACTGATGCTTCCAAGAAACTTGGATCTCCAGATTTTGTGCTGCCACTCAGAAGACAAATCCCTTTTATGGCCTGGCTCTAGTAGCCAGCAGGGTGTGTGCACATGGGTTCAACAGGATGGTAGCAAACATAGTAAGATTCCTTAATTAACTGAGTGCAGAGGGGTTAGACAGAACTCTCATCTACCAGTCTTCCCCTGAAAGAGATACATTTGCATACTTTAAAAGCTGCTGCCTGACGATTCAGCTTCCAACTGTCCTACACCCAAGTCCTGACTGAGATTCTCCAGGATTTGAGACAAGGAGATCTTGACACCCTCAACTACTGGGAGCCGCTAAAAACAAAGAAGGCTGCTAGGACAATCACAAAGATTTGAGAGACAACCAAGCCAAGAGATAGGGCAGGTCAGGGTTGGATTGTAAGCCCTAACAATAAGGAGAAGTGGCCATGTTATCCCAGGTATAGGAAACAATTATAGAAAATCAAAGAATATGAAGTAACAAGAATATGTTACAAGTGAAAGAATAAGATAAAACCCCAGAAAAAAGACCTTAATGAAATGAGGATAAATGATTTACCTTTTAAAAAGTTCAAAATATAGGCAGAACAAAGCGAAAATTGCAACACAGAAATATAAAAAAATCTAAGAAACTACCAAAGAGAAAGTATAGAGCTGAAAAGTGCAATAATGCAATTAAAAAATTCATTAAAGACGGTCAACAGAACACTAGATGAATTAAAAGAAAGGATCGATGAACTCAAGGACAGAGCAGTTTGATTTATCTAATCAAAGAAGCACCAAAAAAAAAATAAATAAATAAAAAGAATAAGGAAGGTGAAAGTAGCTTAAAGGACTTGTGGAACATAAACAGGTGGACCAATATTTGCATCATAGAGGTCCCAAAAGAAGTAGAGAGAAAGGGGAAGAAAGGTTACTTGAGGAAATAATGGTTAAAAACTACCCTAACTTGGGAAACAGACTTCCAAATACAGGAAGCCCTCCATTTCCACAGAAGATGAAACCAAAGAGACCCGCACCTAAACACATTACAATTAAAGTGTTGAAAGGTAGAATAGTCAACTTATACTAGCTTATTAATCACTTCAAAATATTAGCACTAAATTTCAAATCAAAACAGAAAATAAAATTTTCCCTTAATACTAAAAAAAAAAAAAGTGTTGAAAGGTAAAGACAAGGAGAAAATCTTAAAAGCAGAAAGACAAGAACAGCTCATTTTTTACAAGGAAATCCCTGAAGACTATTACCAGGTTTTTCAGTAGAATATTTGCAAGCCAGAAAGGAGTTATGTGTGCTCAAAGAAACAGACAAAAGAAATCTGCAAACCACAAACACTCAGCAAAGTTGTCCTTCAGAATTGAAGGAGAGAAAAAGACTTTTCCAAAAGAGCAAAAGCTCAAGGATTTTATCATCACTAGATCAGTCATACAAGAAATGTTGAAGAGGCTTTTTCAAGCTGAAAAGAAAGGGCACTACTCAGTAACAAGCAAACATGCAAAAGTAGAAATCTCACTAATAAATATACCATTAAATTCAGAATAATTTTTACTCACTTGTAAATCTAGTTTGAAAGTTAACAGACAAAAGCAGTGAAATATTTATAATATAATAATTTTAATGGATATACAAGATAAAAAGATCTAAATTGCAACACAAGAATGTAAACATGGGAGGAGTGAGTAAAAATTATACAGCTTTATAATATATTTGAAATTAAGTTGTTAACAATGTAAAATAGCCTAATGTTTTAAATAAGCCCCATGATAATCACAAAGTGAAAACATGTAATAAATAACATAAAAGATAAAGAGAAAGGAACATAAGCCTGCCACCACAAAATATGATCAAATCACAGTTGAAGTAAACAAGAAAGAAACAAATTACAAAGCATCTAGAAAATGTTTTAATTATTTTATGTTTGTTTTATTTTTTGAGAGAGCATGAACATGAGAGAGGGACAGAGAGACAGACAGACAGAGAGAAAAATCTCAAGCAGGCTCCATGCACAGGAGACTTGATACCACAATCCTGGGATCATGACCTGACATGAAATCAAGAGTTATCTACACAAGTGACTGAGCCACCCATGTGTCCCTAGAAAAAATTTTAAATAAATTGCAGTAGGTCCATACTTACCAATAATTGCTTTAAAGGGACTAACTTCTTGATCAAAAGACATAGAGTAGTGGAATGGATTTAAAATAAATTAAAAAGACCCAAATACATGCTTAAAGGACACATGCAGACTATAGGAATGGAAAAAGGTATTTTATGCAAATGGAGACCAAAAGAAAGCTGAAATGGCTATATACACCAAACAGACTTAAGCCAAGACTGTTACAAAAGACAAATAAGGTCATTATGTAAGAGACAATCAAACAAGAGAATATAGTATTTGAAAATATTTATGGAATCAATATGGGTGCATCTAAATATATGAAGCAAATATTAACCGATCTAAAGGGAGAAGTAGAAAGCAATACAATACAGGTACCTAGGTGGCTCAGTCAGTTAAATGTCTGACTTAATTCAGGTCACCATCTTGCAGTTCATGAGTTTGAGTCCGCCTCAGGCTCTGTGCTGATGACTCAGTCTGGAGACTGCTTTGGATTCTGTGTCTTCCTCTCTCTCCCTCCCCTGCTCCCACTCTGTCTGTCTCTCTCTAAATAAATAAACACTAAAAATAAATAAATGAATAAATAAATAAATAAATAAATCAAGCAAGCAAGCAAGCAAGCAATACAATAATATTGGGGATGCTGGTACCTCAATTTCATTAAAAGGTAGATCATCCTGATATAAAATCGGGAAACATTGAACTTAAACCCTAAGTTAGACCAAATGTATTTGACAGACATTTACATAACATTTTATCCAAAAAGCAGAATATGCATTCTTAAGCACACATAGAGTACTCTCTCATATAGATATGTTAGGCCAGATCAAAGTTATAATAAAATTAAGAAAATTATAATTATAACCCCCTTTCTGATCACAATGTTTTGAAACTCAAAACCAATTACAAGAAGAAAGCCAGAAAATTCACAAAATGTAAAAATTAAAGAACATGATGCTGAACAACCAATATGTCAAACAAGAAATCAAAAGAGAAATAAAAAATTATTTTGAGATAAAATGGAAACAAACACAAATTTATAGGATACAGCAAAAGCAATTCTAAAAGGGAAGTTCATAGCAATAAATGCCCACATAAAAAAAAGGAAAACCTAAAATAAACAACATAACACTAAGCCTCAAGCAACAAGATAAAGAAGAACAAATTAAGCCCAAAGTTAGCAGAAGGGAGGAAATAAACATTAAAGCAGAAGTAAATACAGTAGAGACTAGAAATACAGTAGAAAAATCAATAAAACTAAGAATGGTGTTTGGAAAGATAAACAAAAGATACAAACTTTTAGCTAAATCACTGATGTAAAAAATAATACTCAAAATTAGAAATTAAAAAGGAAGCATTACAACTAATACCACAGATACACAAAATCCAGAAGACTCCTATGAAAAATGTATGCAAAAAATTGAACTAGAAGAAATACATCAGTTCTTAGAAGCATACAACCTACAAGACTGAATCACAAAGAAATAAAAAATCTTCATAAACATTACTAGTAAGTAGAATGACTGGATCATCAAAATCCTCCCAATAGACAAAAGTCCAGGACCATACAGCTGTGCTGATCAATTCTACAAAACATTTAAAGGAGATTTAAAACCAATCCTTCTCATACTTCTCCAAAATATAGGAGAGAAAACATATCCAAACTCATTTTCAAAGACCAGTATTATTACCCTGATGTATAAACCAGACAAGGAATCTACCAGATAAGAAAATTATAGGCCAATATCCCTGATAAGCAGAGATGCAAAAGTCCTCAACAAAACATTAGCAAACTAAATTAAACAATAAATTAAAAGGATCATACACTATGATCAAGTGGCATTTATTTCAGGAATGCAAGATGGTTTAACATCTCCCAATCACTAGGACTCACCAAATTAGCAAGATAAAGGATAAAATCTTATGCTCATTTCCAATGCAGAAAATTCATCTGACAAAATTCAAATTCAATTCATGATAAAAAAATTTCAGTGAAGTGGTTAGAGAGGGAACATACCCAACTGAATAAAGGCTACATATGACAAGCCTACAGATAACATCATAATGTTGAAAAACTGAGAGATTTTCTTGTATGATGAGGAATAAAATGAGTATGCCTCCTCTCACCACTTTTATTCAATATAGTATAAGTGTCCTGGATGGAGTAACTATGCAAGAAAAATAAATAGAAGGCTTCCAAATCATAAAATAAAACATAAAACTATCTCTATTTGCAAATGAAATGATATTACATACAGAAAATACTAAAGCCTCCACCCCCCCAAAAAAACTGTTATTAAACGATTTAAGTATAATTCCAAGATACAGAATGATCACAAAGATTGGTTGCATTTCTATATACTAATAATGAACTAGTAGAGAAATAAATTAAGAAAAAAATCCCATTTATAATGGCTTAAAAAAATCACTTAGGAATATTTTTACTCAAGGAAGTGAAAGACTTGTACACTGAAAATTACAAGACACTGATAAAAATTGAAGATGATGTAAGTAAAAAGAAAGATATTCTATGCTTACATATTGGATAAATATTAAAAAGTCCATATAATCCAAAACTATCTACATATTCAATTCAATCCTTATCAAAATTCTAATTGTAGTTTTCACTATCTAAAACAAACTATTCTAAAATTTGTCTGGAGCCACAAAAGACCTTATATAGCCAATGTATCTTGAGAAAGAACAAAGCGTAAGGTATAACACCTCCTGATTTTTAACAATATTTCAAACCTATAGTAATCAAAACAATAGGATATTGGTATAAAAACAGACACATAGATCAATGGAAAAGAATAGAATACTCCCAAATATACCCACACATACATGGTCAACTAATTTATGACAAAGGAGCTATGAATATGTAATGGGAACAGAATAGTATCTTCAATAAATGTAGCTTGGAAAGTTAGACAGACATATTCAAAAGGAATTACAAAAAAATCTAAAATAAACATCTTATGCCATACACAAAAATCAATGGAAAATGCATTGATGATGAGAATGTAAGACTTGAAAATTTAAAACTCCAAGGAGAACACACAGATGGTAAGTTCCTTGACATCAATCACACAGTAAGTTTTTTGTGCTTGACACAAAACCCAAAGATTTTTCATTTTAATATATTTAATTAATATTCACATTTTTAGTATTCACAAGACTTACTTCCAGGAAAAGTTCCAATAGTGCTGTTTTTATTAGCTAGATCAAACAATTCTTTTTTTTTAAATGAAAGTTTTGTTTTTCAAATGTTTACTTATTTTTGAGAGAGAGACCGAGCATGAGTGGGGGAGGGCCAGAGAGAAATTGGGAGACACAGAACCTGAAGCAGACTCCAGGCTCTGAACTGTCCATGCAGAGCTTGAACCGGGGCTTGATCCCACAAACCGTGAGATGCTTAACCGACTAAACTACCCAAGTGCCTCAAAGTTAATTCTAAAATAAACATAAAATCTATTAAATTCCCTCCACACCCACCATTACCCTAAATGAAGCCACCAACATATCTTTTCTGGACTAATGAACATTCTAATAAGTTGTCAGCTTATTTCTAAACTTACTATTCTTCAATTTATTCTTTATACTAATGCTAGGGCAAAAAACTTTTAAAAAGAAGTAAATAAAAATAAATTACATCTCTGCTTCAAATTCTTCAGTTATTCCTGACAATAATTAATTCAAAACTCAATGTCTGTATGGGCTAAAAATCTAGTATTGTCTATACTGTCACTTATTTCAAGCTACTCCCTATCTCAGTTGATAAAATTGGATTAATGTCAATTCTCAACACCTAAACCCTATTGCTATCTTCCAAGTACAGCTTTAAGACCTAGAAAGAATCAAAGAGGCAATCAATAGAGAATTAGCAAAGGAGAAGAAAGAAAACTCGTTAGGAAACCAGGATTAGAAGAACAACACAGCAACAGAACATCTTATGAACCCTGTATGATAAGGTGACCCGATTTAACACAAATTAGCAAATGAAGACCATTCAGGTAGACTTATTCTTCCACTAGACTGAACTATAATGCTTATGGAAACTTTGTATGAACTAAGTACTTTCTACAAATGGCATGTGTTCCAGAGAGTCTCTTTATATCTGTGGGCCTGAGACTCATTTCTCACCGAGAGGCACTAGGATGGAATGGCACCATTGGCAAGAGGGATTCCACTACAACAAATACCCAACACAGAATGCCTCTTTGTATCCATGGACTTGAGAGTCTTAACAGTCACCCAGAGACACAGACAGGGTATACAAGCAAACCTTCCAAGAGGACAATATGTAACCATCTAACAAGCAGCCTGGCTTGGGAAGGCTCTTGATCCATGAGAAGCTGATAACACCTCCCTCAATGAAATGAATGAGGTATCAATGGCAAGATTTCACCAAAACGACTAATCTGGCTTGAGAAGGAACATTGTCCCTGAAGTCCTGAATCTCCAAATATCCATTCAGAAACACCAAGTAGCTAGAAGGCACTTACAGAGAGGATCCAAACACAAGAACCACCTATCCCTGGAAGCACGCTCCTTGCTTGCTTGTAGATGTCTTACCACAAATAGTCCCAAATATTACAAGTTCTCAATTTCCCCATCTTGTTTGAGGCTCTACTCCTGCACGAAGACAACAATTTTCCTGGGGCAAATGCAAAAGTGTCCTTCCCCAACAAGAAGCCCAGTCTAATAATCTGCTTTATTAGATCTAGATTACAACCTAGAGATACCATGTAGGACGATTACAATGCCACAAACCAGGAAATTCACAACTTGGATGAGAAAAGAAAATGATTAGATACTAACACAAAACTGAATCGCATGTTGAAATGAGGATACAAGTTTTAAATCAGGCATCATAAAATGCTTACCCAAGCATTACAAATAATCTAGAAACAAATAGAAAAAAAAAGAATCAGGAAAACTCAGTAAGGAAATAAGAGTTATCTTACAAGAATGATGTGGAAACTGTGGAACTGAGAAGCACAATAACAGAAACAAACAACTTACCTAATAGGGTCAATAATATAGTGAGGATGACAGAAAGTATAGTCAGTAAACTTGACATCAGAATTCCCAGAGAAAATAGATTTTAAACCATAAGTAGAGCTTGAAAGACCAATAGCACACTACCATTAGATTTCCAGTGGAGAAAATTAAAGAGAGAAGAGCTAAAAGAATATATAGAGATACATTAACTGAAAACTTCCCAAGTATCATGAAAGACACAAACCTACGGATTCAAGAAACTAAGTGAACTTCAAACAGGATAAATCTAGAGGAATACACACTAACAAACTATAGTTAAACTTCTGAAAAATAAAGCAAAGGAAAAAATCATGTAAGCAATCAGATTCAAAAACACATTACCAGTACCAAAACAATTCAAATGACAACCAGTTTTTCCTATAAAATCATAGTGGCTAAAACAAACCAAACAATTAAGAAGTGGCATTCATTTCAAGTGTGGAAAGTAAAGAATCATCAACTGATTTCTATATCCAATAAAACTATCTTTAGGGGATGAAGGAAAAATACATTTTCATTCAAAGAAACACTAAAAGAATATGTCAATATCAGACCTGTCCATTAGGAATGGAGAAAGGAAATTCTTTAAACAGATATGACATGATAAAAGGGAATAATGGAGAATCAGAAAGGAAGGTGAAGAATGGAAAGTGCTGACATTTTGGTGTATACAATGGACTATTTTTCTCCTTGTAAGGCTTATAAATCATATATGATTATTGAAATGAAAATTTTAACACTATCTTATACTCAAGAAAATAAAAGTATGAAAGTTAAAGAGATCTAAATGGAAAGGAGGTTTCACACTTTTCTTGAAGTGGTGATTGTTACTATCAGTAGACTGTGTTAAGTTACAGTAATAACTAGAGCATTCATTATAAAAATGTATATACAGAGATTCATTAAAAAGTGCTAAATAAATTAAGATGAAATCCTAAAAATCTTCAAATAACCAACAAAAGTAAAGAAAAATAAAAGTAGGGCTTGAGGGAAGATGGCAGAGCAACATGGAAGTTCTTAGCTTGTGTTGTCCCTGAAATGCACCTAGATCCACTACCAAATCATTTTGCACACAAAACAATTTGCCCAACTTGAGCCACAGAATTCAGCATATACACAGTGTGGAGAGGTGAACTGGGGGAGAGAAAAGCCACAGAAAGTAGGTAGCTGTTTTTATAGAGAGAGGACAGAGAAAGGGAAATGGGATGACTGAGGTGCACCAAGACCATGCAAGAAAAGCACTCCCCTGAAAGTAGCTGGAGAGAAAGAGAAAGAGTAAAAATATTTACAACAGACTGAATATGAAATGTGTTTCCCCAAAACACTGACAGGGATAAAGGAGAGGGTTTCAATACCATTAGGATTCTACAAACAGTGGAGTACAGAGTCAGAAATTCTGGAGCTCATAACTGGTATTGACCTGATGAGGAAGCAGGGTGAATCCCCAGGAGTGGGCAATGGGGAAAAGTAGTTCCTCTGCTTGGAAAGCATTTGGAGAGGCCCTATGGCCTCCCCGCAGACAAAGATCCCAGTGAACCATGGAGAGCAGCCACATTTGGTGGATGTTGAGACAAAGACTCTAGAATGGTAAAACCTGGGACTGGTACCAGGTGAAACCTGGTACTGATTACTGTTGTAATTTGCCATAATCTCTGACCCTCTGCCAATGTGCAAGAGCACAGACATTTTCTGGAACAAGCCAGCATCTGCCATTGTTCAGCAAGACACTCCCCCCAGAGAGTTGGTGTGGGTCAAAGCCACAGGGCTCCTTGAACTGTGGGGTATTGAAACACACCCACATCTGAGAGGTGCCACCTGGAAGGCTGATGGCCTGGAAATGGACAGGGTAGAGGTGGGGAGTAGACGGAAGCCTGAGACAGGGGGGTGCTTGATTGTGGGTCGGTGAGAGCACAAAGTTATAGGGCTAGAGACTAGGTAGCTGGGTGAAGCCATTTCCACCTCTCTGTCACACATGCATACATGTGTATGCACACCACCTGATTCACCCCAGTAAGCTAAGCAGTGCCACCTAGTGGAGAACAGAACCATTACAAGAAGCCTTGCTCAATTGCACTCTCCAAGCATATCCCTAAAACCAGCACAACTCTCACCACCTGACTAGTTTATAGACTATAGTGTGCTTCATATTTTGAGTTCTAGGGGAAGATGGATGTAAGTAACTTCATCCGGGTTTCATTCTCTTCGCTGGTTCATCTTTGTGTGTGTGTGTGTGTGTGTGTGTGTGTGTGTGTATTTTGCTTTTGTATTTAAATTGTTTTCTCTTGTTTTTTGGGGCACCTGGGTGGCTTAGTCGGTTAAGTGTCCGACTTTCGCTTAGGTCATGTACTTGCGGTTCGTGGGTTCGAGCCCCGCGTCGGGCTCTGTGCTGACAGCCAGCTCAAAGCCTGGAGCCTGTTTCAGTCTGTGACTCCCTCTCTCTCTGACCCTCCCCTGCTCACACTGTCTCTCTCTCTCTCTCCTAGAAATAAATAAAAACATTAAAAAAAATTGTTTCCTCTTGTTTTTTTAAATCTTCTTTTCTTTTCTTTTTCTTGGCTACAGAAATAAAAACAATTTTTTTCTTTTTAGAAATATTTTTTATATTTTTTCCTATGTTTATGTTTTTGTAAAATTTTGTTCTATTTTACTTTATTTCATTTTATTCTAATTTACTAAATACATTTTTAATTATTAAATTCTCACTACTTTCTAAAATTTCCTTTTCTTTAATTTCCTTTTTCTATCAAGCTTTTTTCAACAAGCAGACCAAAACACACCTAGGATCTAACTTCCTTTATTTGATTTTTTGTGTTGCTTTTAAATTTTTAAATTTTAAGTTTTATTTTATTAAGTTTTTTCTTCCTCCAAAATGACAGAATTCACCCTACAGAAGATAAGGAAAACATAGAAGGCAGGGACATTTTCAACACAGATATAAACAAGATGTCTGAACTAGAATTTGGAACCACGATAATAACAATACTAGATGAGACAGAAAAAAATCATATAATTCCTTTCTGCAGAGATTAAAGAAGTAAAATCTAGTCAGGACAAAATTAAAAATGCTAGAAGTGAGATGTGATATTGAATGGATGCCACAGCGGCAAGAACCAGAGCAGTGAATCAGCAATAAAGAAAACAAAATTATGGAGAATAATAAAAAAAAAAAGAGGGAAACTAAGGCAAAAGAGCATGATACAAGACATATAGAACTCAGTGACTTATTAAAAAGAAATAACATTCTAATCATAGGAGTCCCAGAAGATAAAGCAAGAGAAAAAAAGGTATTAATTTTATCTGAATGAATTACAGTGGAAAACTTGCCTAATCTAGGGAAGGACACAAGCATCAAAATCCAAGAAGCACAGAGAAATACCGTAAGATTCAACAAAAACTGATCATCATCAAGGCGTAACCTAGTCAAGTTCACAAAATAGACAGACAAGGAAAGAATTATGAAAGCAGCAAGGAAAAAGAATCCTTAACCTATAAGGGAAGACAGATAAGGTTCACAGCAGACCTATCCACAGCAACTTGACAGGCCAGAAAGGAGTAGCAGGATGTATTCAACATGCTGAATCAAAAAAATATGCAGCCAAGAATTCTTTATCCAGCAAGGCTGTCATTCAAAATAGAAGGAGAAATAAAGAGTTTCCCAGACAAACAAACACTAAAAGAGTTCATGACCATGAAACCAGCCCTGTAATAAATTTTAAGGGGGACTCTTTGAGTGGATAAAACATGAAACAAAACAAAAACAATAAAGGCCAAACACAGACTAGAAAGGACCAGAGAACATTGCCAGAAACTCCACTGTACAGGCAGGCAACACAATGGCACTAAATTCATATCTTTCAGTACTCACTCTAAATGTCAGTGGACTAAACACTCCAATCAAAAGACATAGGGCATCAGAATGGATAATATAATAAGACCCATTTATATGCTGCTACAAGAGACCCATTTTAGACCTAAAGACACCTGCAGATTGAAAGAGGAGGGAACCTTCTATCATGTTAATGGTTGCCGAAAGAAAGCTGGAGTAGCCATACTTTTATCAGACGAACAAGATTTTAAAATAAAGACTGCAACAAAGGCATTATATCATAATTAAGGTGTCTATCCAGCAAAAAGATCTAATAATTGTAAATATGTATGCCTTCAACATGGGATAGCACAAATATATAAATCAATTCATCAACATCAAGAAACTAATTGACAATAATACCATAATAGTAGGAGACTTCAACACCCCACTACAGCAATGGAAAGATCATCTTAGTAGAAAATCAGTAAGGAAACACTGGCTTTGAATGATACACTGGACCAGATGGAGTTAACAGATATATTCAGAACATTTCTTTCTAAAGCAGCAGAATACATTCTTCTCGAGTGCACATGGAACAGTCTTCAGAATAGATTGCGTACTGGGACACAAATGCATCCTTAACAAGTACAAAAAGATCAAGAGCATACTTTGCATATTTTCAGACCACAATGCTATGAACCTCGAAATCCCCCACAAGAAAAAAATTGAAAAGACCATATATACTTGAAGATTAAAGAACATCCTACTAAAGGATGTGAAAAATGTGAAAAAACACGNTGGGTTAATCAAGAAATTGAAGAGGAAATTATAAAGTACATGAAGCCAATGAAAATGAAAACACAACAGCCCAAACACTCTGGGATGCAGCAAAGGTGGTCATATGGGGGAAATATATATAGCAATCCAGGTGCTCCTAAAGAAGAAAGGTCTCAAATACACAACCTAGCATTACACCTTAAAGAGCTGGGAAAAGAACAGTAAAGAAAGCCGAAAACAGATGAAGGGAAGTAATAAAGACTAGAGAAGCAATCAATGATATAGAAATTAAAAACAAAACAAAACAGTAGAACAGATCAATGAAACCAGGAGCTGGTTCTTTGAATGAACTAAAAAAATTGATAAACCCCTAGCCAGAATGATTTTAAAAAAAGGAAAGAACCCAAATAAATAAAATCACAAATGAAAGAGGTGAAATCACAACAAACACCACAGAAATACAAGCAATTATAAGAGAATATTATGAGTAGGAGGAAGTCAAACTTTCACTCTTCACAGATATCATGATACTCTATTTGGAAAGCCAAAAGACTCCACCAAGAAACTGACAGAACCAATCCATGTATTCAGCAAAGTCACAGCATATAAAAATTCAGTTGCATTTCTATACACCAATAATATAGCAGCAGAAAGAGAAATCAAGAAATCAATCCAATTTACAATTACACCAAAACCCATAAAATACCTAAAAATAAACCTAACTAAAGACATGAAAACCCTATACACTGAAACCTATAGAAAGTTTATGAAAGAAACTGAAGACAACAACAAATGGAAAAACGTTCCATGCTCATGGATGGGAAGAACACATATTGTTAAAATGTCGATACTCCCCAAAGCAATCTACGTATTCAATGCAATTCCTATCAAAATAACGCCAACATTCTTCATAGGGCTAGAACAAAAGAATCCTAAAAATTTATGTGGAACCAGAAAAGACCCTGAATAGCCAAAGCAATCCTGAAAAAGAAAAACCAAAGCTGGAGGCATCACAATTCCAGACTTCAAGCTGTATTACTAAGCTGTCATCATCCACAAAGTATGGTACTGGCACAAAAAGCAAACACATAGATCAGTGAAAGAGAATAGAGAACCCAGAAGCTGAACTACAAACATATGGGCAACTCATCTTTGACAAAGCAGAAAAGAATATCCAATGGGAAAAAAGACAGTCTCTCCAACAAATGGTGTTGGGAAAACTGGACAGCAACATGAAGAATGAAACTGGGCCACTTTCTTACACCATACAAAAATATAAATTCAAAATGGATGAAATGCCTAAATGTAAGACAGGAAGTCATCAAAATCCTAGAGAAGATAACAGGAAGCAACTTCTCTGAACTGGGCTGCAGCAGTTTCTTCCTTGACATGTCTCCAGAGGCAAGGGAAACAAAAGCAAATATGAACTACTGGGAACTCATCAAAATAAAAAGCTCCTGCACAGTGAAGGAAACAGCAAAACTAAAGGCAACTGACAGCATGGGAGAAGGTATTTCAAATACAAATGAATGTAAGGAAGGGAAGCATAAGTATTATAAAAACTGGGAGGGAGATAAACCATAAGAGACTCTTAAAAAGAAACAAACTGAGGGTTGCTGGAGGGGTGTTCGGGAGGAGGATGGGCTAAATGAGCAAGGGGCATTAAGGCAGACAGTTGTTGGAATGAGCCATGGATGTATATGTAAGTGATGCATCACTAAATTCTATTCAAGAAAGATATCCAACTCAATGGTTTGGCAGGTAGTTCTTACCTGACACGTAATTGTACCCATAAAAAATATTAATTGGACCTCATCAAAGTCAAAACATTTTTGATCTGTGAAAAACTTCATGCAGATCAAAAGTCAAGATACAGACTAGGGGTTAATATTTACAAACTACATATCCTACAAAGGAATAGTATGTAATAATAATAGTAATATGGAAAGAACCCCAAAGTTCAAAGGTAAAAAAAAAAATTTGAGAGAAAAATTCTAATATAAAATGGACAAAAGACATGACAAACTATATATGTATCTTTAGAAGTTAAGGCTTATAAGCAAAAATTGTATTGCATTCAGCAGACTGTGAGTAACTCTTGTCATCTGAATAAACCCAGACTGCACACATTTGTACTGTTCAAGAGAACATACACTGACATACATGAGAATTCACTGTCCTTTGCTCTGCATGTAAAATTTGTCAGTGTTCTTTTATTTTTCTAAGTAAGTGAATAGACAAACTTGAAGTTTCACCTCTCATTTATACCTTCTATATGTAACTCCTTTTTTGGATCCTGGAGAGAAATTAGTCTCACGGTTTCTTTGTTACAGACTTTTTTAGGTAATCCTTCGTTTTTCTGTGTTTTATGCTACCTTTAAAACACTCACCCTATTTTCACTTTCCTTTGGTTTTAAGACCTTAGGTAGGTAACTTTTTAGTATTCAACAATTTTTTGATTCTTCCAAAATTAGTTGAAGTTGATGTAATAATCATTCATCTCCTAGAAAGTTAAACAACTTAAAAATGGAAAAATGGCTTTTGCAAGAAGTTTGATTCTTAAATTTATAGACTATGAAAAAAGTATAAAAAAGAATGGACTATTATTCATATGTACATTTAAGATAGAAAACATACTGACAACACTGAATGGGAATAATGGCCAAGCTCACCTCTGTGGTGATTTGCGTCTTTTCTGTATCTTTTTTTCAACTTATTTCATGTGAGATTAAAATTTTTCAAGAAAGACACGAGTCCATGTAAACAAAGTGATGGAGTTATACGCAACTTTTTAAATAACTGCTTTAAATTTTAGGGTTTTTTTTCTTCTTCTAAATCTCAGAACACTAAATAGGCTCATGGATTTGTGGCAGCCATAGGCTAGTTGAGTGTTAGATTATAGCCTTAAGTTTGCTCAAATTTTACCTACCCATCTTTCTGCCACATAATCCATTTAACTATCCATGTGTTGAAGAGTCATTTTATAAAGCATTTTCATGAGGTTTTACTTTAATTTAAATATGAAAATAAACCACAGATACTGGTATTAAGGGTACAGTATAAGGTATGATGTAAGAATTTTCCTTGCAAATTAGAATTCTAAAAGAAACTGTAAATGTTTCAACTATGTAATTTATTTCCTCTCCTATGAAAATCAGTAAGATCCTGAGTTGACCTAATTTCCACCCAGAGCTGTATGGAAATGATTTTGTCTAACATATTTTAGCTGGTTTTTCTTCCTCTCTTTCTCCCTCAATATCATGTCACTTCAACTCAATATTTAATCCTAAACAGACTGATTGATTAAAATAAGGGCATTTAAATGTAACATGAAATCTCCCCCTCCCACACACAGGCAGGCAGGCAGGCAGAAAATGTTCAGAAATGACAAGTTTGGGCTTATGTTTATGAACCTTACAGTCATTTCTGAGTTACTTATCCCTAAGTTTAATTGGGGGGTGATTTCATACGATTGCAGGAGTATTCTATAGGAATGTTGGTAGGGAAGGGTATCATCTCACCCTCAAATGCCTGTCATTTGTGTTTTATAGAATAACAATGAAAATGATTCTTCACTATTGTGTTTAGTATATTACACATTTTCTATGAAATATTTATGTGTAGTGTTATTACAATTAAGCATAAATTTAACTCAGTAAATTCTGAGCATATTGAACACTCAAATAGTTATATTTATGCATCTCCTTAATGGCCACAAATAACAGTTATTGTTTATTAACAATAACAAAATAAGCCATCTTTTTCAGCCAATTCTTTTTTCTAACTATTCTGACAGAGATTATGATTTGTGACACCTAAGACCATGATTTCAAAATTCTTACTTTACATTATCTAAAGGAATCTGTATTATTTTTTCCTAGTGGACTATCCTTTTTTCTTAAGAGTGAAAATGCAGTGACAAATTTCAATACCTTTCCAAGTTTCTCTTACTTATAGTTTTGCCTTGATTAAGGACAACAAAGTGTCTTAAAAGTCAGAAAATTCTGAATCAGCCTCAGTAGTTTTACATGTACATGGAGAACAAGTTCACATGTAGGTTTAAGTTTTGAGTAATTTTTTTCATCATATTAAAGGAGAAACATTAGTGGGAACACCACAAATCTTAATATTACACAAAGAACAAAAGTTTCTAATTTTTAGTGACTTGAAATTATTGAATAACTTCTTTTAGCTCACTTCATTTTTCTTTGGTCAAATGGCTTTTGAAATGGAATTTCTAAACCTGAAATAATGTGTTTTAGATTTTGAAAATCCTAAACTCCCATTTCTAACTGCTTTCAGTTCAGGGTATTAATCTCTCAAAGCCTCAGTTTACTCATTTATAAAATGTGATTTTACTAGGGTGTTTTGAATGTAAAATTAGACAATATATATAACAGGACAAGTGAGAGACTGACAGCTGATAATTAAATACCTTTCTTTTATTTAGGTGTGGCTATATAGCTGGAATTTCTTAGCAATGGAATGTGGGCATGAGGAATGTATACCCTCCAAGGACTGGCTTATTAAATACAATTTCCAGCCTAATTCTCCACTCTTTCTCCCCTCTTCTCCTGTTGTAGGGAACATTTAAAGCTATCTTGCTGAAAATGGTAAATCTCCTATCATATTGGGTCTTTAAGTAACTGACTTGTGCAGAGCCAAAATTGGAACTTTACTAAGAGCAAATGAATGTCAATAATTTTTTAAAACCACTGAAATTTCAAAGTTTCTGTTATATTACTAGCATTACTTTAACTTACATAAAATTTGAATAAATGTTACTGATTTTTCTTTAATTGAGAAGAGAAAAATGTATTTTACTTTTACAGACTGCTAATCCATAAGTATAGATTAAGCATTCACTATAAATAGAAAGTTGATCATTGTTTGTGTCAAATAAAAAAAAAAAAGAAAGGTGCCAACATCACCAAAACATTATCAAGGATAAAGGATTTATATTATGTATGTCAAAGCTCAGAGCCCAGGAGCATTACATTTTTAGGACATTTCCCCCTGATTATAGGATCAAAGTCTTGCTGTTAACATTTTAACTTCAAAAGATCTTTTGGGTACCAAAGACATCAGAGTGTAAAGAGCAATGAATATTGGCTATCCAGCAGATATGTAAAAAAAAAAAAAAGATGATAGAAACAGAATTTTCATTTAGTTGAGATTTTACCTTTTTAAATAATCCATATTCTCAGAAATTTATTCATTTAGCTCCAAAAATTAAATGCATTTTCAGAAATGTTAGGAAAATCATGGTCACCAAACCAAGTATCAAATTATAACAAGGGAATATGTATGAATTTTTATATTTTGGTAAAACATACAGAACGTAAGACTTACTATCTTAACCACTTTTAAGTACAGACTTCTCTGATATTAAGTACATTTATATTTTTCTGCAACTGTCACCAGTTGTGCATCATTCTCCAGGACAATTTTCATCTTGCAAACTGAGGTCTGTACCCAAAAAAACAATAAACCCTTATAACATCCTCTCATCAAGCCCTAGCAAACACCCTCTTAAAAAAAATCTCCCCTTTTCCTCTATGTTCCATTTTGCCATTACCATGCATTTGACTCATGTTTAATTTTTTTTTTAATATTCCACATATTAGTATGATCATTCAAATTTTATCTTCTGTGTCTGGTTTATTTTACTTAACATAATGTCCTCCACTTTTATCCCTATTTTTTTTTAACTAGAAGGATTTTCTTCTTTATTTAAGGCTGAATAATATTGCATTGTATGAATATGTACACATACATATATAATTTAGATATATTGTTTTTATATAGGTTGTTTCTTTCCATATCTTGGTTATTCTGAGTAATGCTGCAATAAACAGGTATCTAACTGAGACGTGATTTTACTTTTTTTGGATATATATTCAGAAGTAATATCACTGATTCATATGGTAGTTCTATTTTTAATTATTTGAGGAAATGTCATACTGTCTTCCATAAGGTTTGTGCCAACTTGCATTGCTATCAAAAGTGCAAGAAGGTTTCATTTCCTTCACATTCTGGCCAATGCCACTCTTGTCTTTTTAATAACAGCCATCTTAACAGGTGTGAGGGGATATAGATTACTGTGGTTTTGATTTGCACTGCCCTGATGTTTAATGGCACTGAGCATTTTTTTCCCATAAAACTACTGGTAGTTTTATATTCTCTTTCATAATATGATTGTTTAAAAACAGCTTATTTGTATTCTGTTGTACTCCAGAACCCAGAAATGCCAAGTTCCACTGGCTCTCTGAGCGAGATGATTTGGGAGCCTCTCAGGTGACACAAGATGTGTGGTCTAAAACTCTTGGTCCTCAGGGAGAAGCTGGGAGTTAGGATTCCTTCCGGACTATAAGGCACTGCGCTAAGGGTAGGATATATGGCCTCAGTATTTCTCAGTTTCTCCTACCCATTTCCATGTGGGTATATAGAATTTACTCATCTGGTTTCAGCATTTCTGTCAGAGGGTATTGATCTACAAGTAGCTGAATATTTGGTGTGTCCACCCATTCTACTACCTTGCTGATGTTTCTATGTGTTGATTTTTATATAAATATTTTCCTCTCAATTAAGAATGAAAATTATGATATAATACCAACAAGTACCCTTTGGTCAGCAGCTCAGACTATGTGATGAGATTCTGTTAATTCAGGCATTAACCTAGAAGCTCATGGAAGGAAGAGATTCAACTAGTTGAATCAAGAGGGTAGATCACGTCGGGTACTTGTGGTCCTATCTTTAAACTACTTTGTATTTAATGATCCTCCACCTTTCCTTCCCATTTGGATTAATGAAGAGCTTTCATAAATCCCAATATCCAGGGAATAACTCCAAACTCTAAAATCAGAATATTCAGGAGCGTTATCAGTTTATAAGTAATGTTTAAAGATCCCCATGTAATTCTAACTTGTACCCAAGTTGAGAACCACTAACTTAAAATGACAGGGATATATTTTACGGGATTTTTACACAACAGTGCTGAAATAGAAAAAGAAAAAGATAGACTTTCTCTTCAAGATGAATTAGACATATTTTTCCTATTCCTCTCACTAAATACAACTAAAAACCATTGCCATAATATATAAAACAAATGTAAGATGACTATAAAATGTTGATTTAAAAAATGAGATTGGCTAAGGACCCCAGGATACAAGGACTAGCATGATAATGAGTTCTATGTGATTTGTTTTTGCTACATGTAACCTAGACTTGGACCTGAGGAAGCTGACAACTTGGAAATGCCCACAGATGCATACGTAATTGAGAAATAAACCAATCTGCAATTATAGATGAAGATTTTAATACTTCGCTCTTAAGAACTGATAGAGCGACTGCACAGACAATCAACAAGAATATAAAAGAGCTCAATCAACACCAACATATCGACTAATGGGATATAATAAAAGTTTTTACAACATCTCAAATGGCAGCAAAATACATATTCAAGTGGCTATAGAACATACACCAACAGACCATATTTTGAATTATTAGAAAAAGAAAAAAAAAAGCGAAACAGGGGCACCTTGGTGGCTCAGTTGGTTGAGCATCTGACTCTTAATCTAAACTCACAGCATGATCTCATAGTTTATAAGTTTAAGCCTCAAGTCAGATCTGCGCTGGTGGTGCAGAGCCTGCTTGGGATTTTCTCTCCCTCTCTGTCCCTCTCCACTTACGCTGTCTCTGTCTCTCTCAAAATAAATACATAAAAACTTTTAAAAAATGTTTTACACAAATTTAAAATAATTTAAATCATTTGGAATGTTCTATGCAAGAACAATAGAATCAAATTAGAAATCAACAACAGAAAGATACAAGGAAAATCTCCAAACACTGAAAAACTATATATCATACTTGTATCTAATCCTGTGTCAAAGAGGAAGTCTCAGAGAAAATAAATATATTGAAGTGAAAGAAAATTAAATACATTAGAATTAGTGTGGCATAGCTAAATCAATTTTGGGAGAGAAATTTATAGCAATAAATAGATGTACCCATTAGAGAAGTCCTAAACCAATAATCTAAGCTTTCACATTAAGAACCTAGAATATGAAGAGTAAAAGAAACTCCTAACAATTAAAGAAAATCATGAAGAGCACAAGTCAACAACACTGAAAATAGGAAAGCAATAGGGAAAAATGAATTTTAAAAAAAACTGGCTCTTTGCCAAGATCAATGCAACTGACAAAGCTCTAGCAAGACTAACCAAAAACAATGTTGTAATCAATATTACAAATAAAAAGGATATATTACCATACATTTTGAAGATATCTAAAGGATAAGAGAATACTATAAACAACTCTAAATGCATCAATTGAATAACTTAGATAAAATAGACCAATTCTTCAAAAAAAAAAAAAACTTACCATTACAACTCATGAAATAGGAGATAGAAAAATTGAATTGTCTTATAACTATTAAGGGCACTGATTCATATTTTTAAAATGTCTGGTGAAGAAATCTGGAAGTCTACATGGCTTCACTAGAAAATTGTATCCAACATAAAGAGAAAGTAACACCAAGTCTATATAATCTCTTCTGGAAAAAAAAATAACATGAGGGGAAAAAAATCCCAATTCATTTCATGAAGTTATTATGTCTCTGTTACCAAATCCAGGCAAAAAGATACAAAACACTATATACAAATACCTATAATGAATACATATGCAAAATTTCTTAAAATTTTATCAATAAAATTTATCAATATACAGAACAGTTATACACCATGACCAAGTGGGAATGAATTCTAAGGATGAAATGCTCATTCAGAATCTGAACATCAAACAATGGAATCCACCATATTAACATGCTAAAGAACAAAACTAACATGATTATATAAAACAATGCACATAAATCATTTGATAAAATTCGACATATATTTATGATTTTTAAAAACCCACAACAAAATGGAAATAGAGGAAAATTTCCTTAAGTTAATAAAGAGCATTTACTAAAACCCTGCAACTACCATTATACTTGATGATCAAAGACTAAATGCTTTTCCTCTAGGTTGAGGACAAGACAGGGATGCTCTCCCTCACCATTTTTATTAAACATGTTAGAGGTCTACCAAGTGAAATCAAGCAAGAAAAGAAAAGAAATGGAAAGGCATACTGTATTCATGGTGTGAAAGACTCAGTATAGTGAATATGTACATTGTTCCCAAATTGCTATTATAGGCTTAATAAAGTCCTGAAATCCCAGGCAACACCTATCTGTGTATTTATTTAAAATTTCAAGAGATTTTTCTAAAATGTATATGGGAAGGCACAATAGCTAAAATAGCCAAAACTATTTTGGAAAGGAAGAATAAAATTTGAGGATTTTCTGTGCCTGATTACAAGATTACTATACATAGTTCATTAACCAAGACCATGTATATTAGCAGAGGGATAAATATATAGATCAATGCGACAGAGATCCACAAAGAGACCTGCCTGCTTAACCTTTTTTCCAGACATGTGGTGCTGCCGCATTTGAACAACCAAAACCTAAAAACAGTCTCTAAACTTGTACAAAAATAACTTTCCAATGGATCATGAGCTTAAATTAAAGCACAAAACTATAAAATCTTTGAAAAGAACAGAAGAAAATATGTTCTTGGACCTGACACCAAAAATACTATCTATAAAAGAAACTTATAAATTGTATACATCAAAATTAAAAAAAAATCATTGCTCAGAATTAAAATTAAATTCAAAATAAATAATTGCTAGGAAAAACCCTTTTAAGAATATAAAATGGCAAGCTACACACACAGATAAAAGATTTACAAACCACATTTTTCACAGAGAATTGATATCTAGAATATATAGAGAAACAGTAAAAGTTAATGGTAGAAACCATACAATCCAATTAGAAAATGGAAAAAAATACATCAACAGACATTTTATGGACAAATGGCAAAAAAGCAGAGGAAAATATGTCCATCATCACTAGCCATTAGGGAAATTCTAATTAAAACCATTATGAAATATTACTACACACCAACCACGATAGCTGAAATTTTAAAAATATATAAAAATATTATATGCTGACAAGGACTGTGAGAAACTGGATCACTTTAGATATATCTTGGTTCGGAACAGAAAATAATGCAAATACATTGGACAGTTTGGAAGTTTCCTTAAAAAAAAAAAGAACACCATGAAATTACTGTACAACAAAGCAGTAGTACTTTTGGGCAACGATCCAAGAGAAATGAAGACTTATATTTATATAAAAACCTGCTTACAAATTTTTATGCTGTATTCCTAACAGCCCAAACTAGCAACTAAAACAATATTTATACATATATGCACTCATATATNAATCTGAAGCAGACTCTGAGTGTCGGCACAGAGCCCAACATGGGGCATAAACCCACAGACCAGAAGATCATGACCTGAAGTTCGATGGTTAAGCAACTGAGACACCCACGTACCCGAAACAGACATTCTTTAATGGGCAAATGGTTAAACACAATGTTTTACATCCATATAATATGACTCAGCAATATAACAAACAGCAGAAAATTTTGCTGTGGAAAAAGATAGTGAATGATCCAATTTGCACAACATTCTTAAATGACAAAATTATAGAAATGAAGAAATTAGTGGTTGCCTGTGTTTAAGAACAGGATAAATAAGAGAATGAAGTAGCTTTGGCTCCATAAGACCAACAATGAGGACTCTTAAGGAGTTTGGAAATGTTGGGGTTCCTGGGTGGCTCAGTTGGTTAAGCGTCAGACTGCAGCTCAGTTCATGATCTCACGGTTGGTGGGTTCAAGCCCCGCATTGGGCTCTGTGCTGGCAGCTCAGAACCTGGAGCCTGTTTCAGATTCTGTGTCTCCCTCTCTCTCTCTCTCTCTGTCCCTCCCCACTCATGTTCTGTCTCTGTCTCAAAAATAAATAAACTATAAAAAATTAAAAAAATAAAGGAGTTTGGAAATGCTGTGTATCTTAATGTATCAATATCAATATCCTAGTTGAGATAGTACATTATATTCCTGAAGGATATTACCATTTTGGATACTTTATCATTAATTGTTTCGGGGTGCCTGGGTGGCTTAGTCGGTTAAGCGTCTGACTTTCGCTTAGGTCATGATCTCGCGGTTCGTGGGTTCGAGCCCCGCATGGGGCTCTGTGCTGACTGCCAGCTCAGAGCCTGGAGCCTATTTCAGAGTCTGTATCTCCCTCTCTCTCTGACCCTCCCCTGCTCACGCTGTCTCTCTCTCTCCTAGAAATAAATAAAAATATTAAAAAAAATTAAAAAAAAAACACATTAATTCTTTCAATCCATGAACATGAGATATCTTTCCATGTATTTGTGCCTTCTTTAGTTTTATGCATCAGTGCTTTATAATCTTTAGTATAAAATTCTTTCGCTTCTTTTGTTAAGTTTGTGTCTCAGTATTGTTTATTTTTGTTGCTCTTGTGAATGTATTTTTCAATGTTTATTTATTTTGAGAGAAAGAGTGAGTGTGCAAGTGGAGGAGGGGAAGAGACAAAGGGACCGAGAGAGATTCCAAAGCAGACTCTGTGTGCTATCAGTGCATAGTCCAATGTGGGGCTCAATCTCACCAACTGATATCATGACCTGAGCCAAAAGTCAAGAGTTGGACACTTAACCTACTGAGCCAACCAGGTGCCTCATGAATGTGGCTTTTTAAAAAAATTTTTGGACAATTCATTGTGTTCATATAGTAACTTGACTGATTTTTTTCTATATTGATTTTCTATCCTGTAAATTTGCTTAACTTAGCAGGTTGAACAATGTTTTGGTAGAATTTTTAGGGTATTCTGTATGTATATAATCATGTCATCTATAAATAGAGGTAATTTTACTTCTTCCTTTTCAATTTGGATAATTTTTCTTGTCTGCTCTAGGTAGGATTTCTAGTATTGTATTGAATATAAGTATTGAGAGAGGATATTAGATCTTACTCTTATAGTAGATCTGAGATGAAAAGCTTTCAGTGTTTCATCATTGATTATGTTAGCTTTGGACTTTTCCATAAATGACACTTGTAGTGTTGAGGAGGCTTTCTTTCATATGTATTTTGTTGAGAGCTTTTGTCATAAACACATGTTGAAGTTTATCAAATGCTTTTTCTGCATCTATTGAGATGATCATGTGGTTTTATCTTTCACTGTTCATGTGAAAGTGATTCAATCAATCATGNTTATGTTAGCTTTGGACTTTTCCATAAATGACACTTGTAGTGTTGAGGAGGCTTTCTTTCATATGTATTTTGTTGAGAGCTTTTGTCATAAACACATGTTGAAGTTTATCAAATGCTTTTTCTGCATCTATTGAGATGATCATGTGGTTTTATCTTTCACTGTTCATGTGGTATATTATTTTGAGTGATTCAATATGTTGAACCATCAATGCATCTCAGAGATAAATTTTACTTGTTCATGGTGTATAATATTTTTAATGTCTGTTGAATTTGGTTTGTTATTAATTCATTGAGCATTTTTGCATTATAGGTTCATCAGAGATATCAGTCCATAATTTTACTGTGGCATCTTTGTCTGTTTTTGGCATCCTGGTAATAATGGCCTCATAAGGTAAGTTTGGAAGTATTCTCTTCAATTCAGTTTTTTGGAAGAGTTTAAGAAAGATTGGTAATAATTATTCTTTAAGTGTTTGGTAAGATTCCCTTGTCTTTCTACTTGGTCTTGCGAATTTCCTTGGTGACTGGTTTGTGATTACTGAATCAATCTTATTTGTTACTGACCTGCTTAGCCTTTCTATTTCTTCTTGATTCAGTTATTATAGGGTGTATATTCCTACAAATATATGTAATTCTTCTAAGTTATCAAGTTGGTGATGTATAGAATTTCCTAATAGTTCCTTATGATCCTTTTTATTTGCTGAGGTAACCACTGTCATGTCTCCTCTTGCATTTCTGCTTTTGAGTCATAATTTTTTTATTATTTAGTTTAGCTGAGGATTTGTCAATTCTTTTTCCCCTCAGAGACCAACACCTAAATACTAAAATGACAATAAAAATATCAATTAAACTTTTCTTTTATTTCTCCCCTTTGTTATTTTCTTTCTTTTCAAAACAATGGGCTTAGTTTGTTCTTTTTCTTATTGCTTAAGATTAAAGTTATTTTTTTAAAGTAGGCATTTAATGATGTAAACTTCCCTCTTAGTACTGCCTGTGCTAAATTTGTTAAGTTTTAGTATCCCTTAAATTTTGGTTTTATTGTTGGTCTCAAGGTATTTAAACTATTCTCTTTAATTTCTTCTTTGACTTAATAATTGTTCAGTATAGTGCCATTTACTTGTGGTTAACATTACCCTAATACCAAAGTTAGAGAAGGACACTATAAGAAAACTTATATAGAAACCCATATCCTTGATCAATATTGATGCAAAAATTGTGAACAAAATTAGCAAACAGAATTTAACAACACATTGAAAGGATTCTATTTGATGACCAAGAAGGATTTATCCCTGGGATGCAATGGGTGTTCAACATATATAAATCAATAAATGTGATATACCACAGTAATAGAATGTACGATAAAATTACATGATCTTCTCAGTAGACTCTGAATAGCTAAAACAGACATGAGAAAGAAGAACAGCCACGGTATCACACTTCCTGATTTCAAAGTATGCTACAAAGCTATAGTAATCAAAACAATATGGTGCTGACATAAAAATAGACACACTAATGGAACAGAATAGAGAGCTCAGAAATAAAAACTCCATATATGGCTAACAAACATTTGGGAAAGGATAGTCTCTATAAGACATGGTGCTAAGAAAACTGGATAATCATATGCAGAAAAATAAAATTGGACCCATCTCATACCACTTACAAAGTCAAACTCCAAATGGTTTAAAGATTTAAACTTCACACTATTAATTCCTGGTACTATAAAACTTCTGGAAGAAAACTCGTGAAGCTCCATCCTATTGGCCTAAGAAAGGATTTGTTTTAAAAATATGACACCAAAAGCTCAAACAACAAAAGCAAAGCCAACAAGGTAAGGTCACACAAAACTAAAAAGCTTCTGCACAGGGGAAAAAAAAAAAAAAAGCACAATCTACAGAATGGGAGAAAATATTTTCACATCAAACATTAGGCAAGGTAAAAACTCATATAACTAAATGTCAAAAATAATCTGATTTAAAACTTAGTGGAAGAATAAATGTGTTTCCAAAGACAATATCCACATGACCAATGAGCACGTGAAAAATACTCATCAATAATCAGGTGAAATGCAAACCAAAACAACAATGAGATATCACCACACACCTGTGAGAATGACTATTAAGAGGACAAGAGGTAAATATTGGAGAGGATAAGACAGAGGACCCCTTCTGCACTGTTACTGGTTATGTAAATTTGTTCACCACTAAGGAAAACATCATAGAGATTCTTCAAAAAATGCAAAATAGACCTACCATATGAAATAGCAATCCCACTTCTGAATATATATGTAAAGGAAATGAGAACAGGATATCAGAGAGATATCTGCACCCCCATGTTTATTGCAGCATTATTCATAATAATAGCCAAGACATGGAAACAACCTAAGTGTCTATCAAGGGATTAATAAAGAAGTTGTAATTTATATCTTTATCTGTAGAGATATATGTATCTACAGATATAGGATATGTATTCATAGATGTGTGTGTATATGCACACACCCCTATGTATATCATTCACAGTGTAGAATGGTAACACTCCTACTAATTTCTACTACTACTAAGACTTCTTCAAGTACGTTTTTTACACCATGTTTTAAAAATTTATTTAAGTTTATTTTTTTATTTTGAGAGAAAGAGAACCAGTGAGCAGGGGAGGGGCAGAAAGACGAGGGGTGGGGATAGATTTCCAAGCAGGTTCCACACTGTCAGCACAGAGCCTGATACAGGACTCAAACTCATGAATCATGAGGTCATGACAGGATCTGAAACCAAGAGTCAGAAGCTTAATCAACTTAGCCACCTGGGTGCCCCTATCATTACTTCCATCAACAACCTTTTCTAGTAAGTTCCTATTGTAAACACCATTTTTTGTTGCAGGAAACTTAGAAGACTTCAGTAACTTCAAAATTATACTGTTTTTGTTTTGTTAAGGATTAAATGTTATGACCTAAAAATCTATTTATATTGCAATATTTAAAAAATTATGATACTGGGAAAGTTGGCCATGATGTAAAATTACTTCTTAAATTATGATTTTATAATTTTTCTACAAAGAATTATTTCTAATTCCCAGCACTATTTCAATGGTTAGTTTTTATCTTTTCATAGACTTTTCACTTCTCTTAATCTGTATTCCTAATGGGAGTTTGGGTTTTCTATAATCTAACAGAACTCTATAGATCAAAAGCTCCATAAAACCCTGCTTTGTCATAAACTAACACATTGCTAAGGAAAATGTCAATTGAAGTTTAAATGACCTTGATTCCCAAGTAAGTCAAAATGAGAAAGGATAAATAAAAGCAGGAAGTTTATTCCAAGATGGTACTCTCCTGGGTCTAGAAATATAGATCACATTTCTGACTTCTATTTAAAGAAATCTCACTCATGACCTCTAAGGTGATCTCAAAAAAATAAAACATTTTTTGTATTGTTTTTTAAATTTGTTTTTATCTGCTCTGTTGGTTCAGAGGGTAAAGAATTCGTAGTTAACACCTTAATAATAATCGTAACCAGAATGTTGGCAAAAGGTGAAAATATCACTAGTTCTAATAGTGTATTAAATTGAGGTTATCCATAAATCAAGACAGCTCTGGATAACCCACATTTAAAAAAATTGTAAACTCTGTAGGACAGAACTTGCTTTAAAAGCTCTAGAGTTTTGTAGATCTGCTCAAGTGATCTAAGAGTTAGGACTCAACTATCATAAACCAAATACTGTTTGCTCCTATGTGACTCTCTCAATAAACCTAAGAAATAAGTTTTATCCTCACTTTTTACTGTTTGCTCCTATGTGACTCTCTCAATAAACCTAAGAAATAAGTTTTATCCTCACTTCATCAATAAGTAGGATAAGTGGTTTATCTTCAGACACAATAAGCAGAGGTTCTAATATTCAAAACAAGGTTATGCTTTTGGCACTTGGTAACATCCATCCCTCTGAAGGATTTCTCCTACAAAGTTCTGGTTAGTAGACATGAATTCAAGCTCACTCTGGATAATTGTTTTCATGATTTTTTTAAAAAAATACTTTCTTCTTTTTGCTATTCAGGTTTATAACAGGATCCTTGTTACTTTGCCTGTTTACGATCTGGAATCAGAGATTTCTCTGAGAATTCCTGGTTCTGTTTAGTGAGTAACTGTCGAAGAGACTTAAACATGGTACCTACCAATAGTGTTTTTGCTACTGAAAATACGTTTCTTTAAAAGTATGTATTTTTAGAATATGGACAGCAGTATTTTGTATTTTCAGTTAAACTATAACATAATTGTATTTTCCCTTAATTCGATTTTATAATTGCATCTCTTTTCTCTTATAGTGAATCTACTTATTCATAACATAATTAACAATTGCTTTATTCACCCTTATAAAAGTTGTTTTAAAATAAAAATGCTGGTACTACTATAAACAATAAAGTTGAGTAAGTGTAAAATCTGTGTTCTTTCCATCCTTTTCATTTTTTTTTTGAGAGAGAGAGAGTGTTTGCCTGAGCCGGGGAGGGGTACAGAGGGAGGGACAAAGAGAATGCCAAGCAGGCTACTCAACATAAGCAGAGTTTGATGCAGGACTCAGTCCCACAACCATGAGATCATGAGCTGAGCTGAAATTAAGAGACTGACTGAGCCACCTGGGAACTCCAGGTGTTCTTTGAATTCTTAGAACTTATTCCACTCAGTCAAATTTCAAGGGCAGTGTTATGGGAGTGGTCAAATCTGGGGATAGCGAATAAAGGAATGCTTTCTCTCCAGAACATTTTAATTCAATAACAGCATTTACTAACACTTGGTCTACTTTTTATTATCATTAGGTGCCATCAACTTTAATAATGCCAGCAATATTCATTAACTCCCAATTAATTAACCCCCAAATCCTAATTTCCAAATATTTACCATATTATTGAATTTCAGTTGCATACATATACATGCTTCATATTAGCTCATAATTATTATTTATCTTTAATAAATGTTATTTTGTACTTGGAAGCTACTTTAGAGAACTCCGTTTTTTTTTTTTTAATATTTTTTTAAAATTTATTTCTAGGAGAGAGAGAGAGAGCGTGAGCAGGGGAGGGTCAGAGAGAGAGACACACACAAACTCTGAAACAAGCTCCAGGCTCTGAGCTGGCAGTCAGCACAAAGCCCAACGCGGGGCTCGAACCCACGAACCGCGATATCATGACCTAAGTCAAAGTCGGACGCTTAACCGACTAAGCCACCCAGGCACCCCAAGAGAACTCTGTTATACAACTAGCCTGGAAGTATGGAGACTCGGCGACACATGATTCTTTTAAGAGTATGTTTGCAATGGTTCAAAATATTCTAGCTTTCTTCTGATACAATTTGTGCNGTCAGCACATAGCTGGACGCGGGGCTCGAACCCACAAACTGAGATCATGCCCTGAGCCAAAGTTGGACGCTTAACCGACTGAGCCACCCAGGCGCCCCCTATATGTATCTTTATATTTGACTCTTTTTTTTTTTGTAGAAAATATATGGTTGGGTCTTATTTTTTATCTACTCTAAAACTTCTGTTTTGGTCTTCTATATTTTTCTGCCGTTTGTGCTTTTAATGGAGCATTTGCTATGGTTCCATTTTCTCTCTTTCTTAACATATTGCTTTTACGTTTTTTTCCCCACTTATTTTCGTGGTTTCTCTAGAGTTTGCAAAATACATGTACAATTAATCCAAGTCTAATTTCACTAAACACTATACTACTAAATGGGCATTGCAAGTACTTTATAGAAACCAAATACTAATTCTTCTTTCCTTTCTCTTGTGTCATTACTGTTCTCATTTTACTTTATATATATATTTAAATATCTATATGTGTGTGTGTGTGTGTGTGTGTGTGTGTGTGTATAAAAACACAGGAGTAAGGGGTGGTGAGGCATACCATAGTTTAAAATTTGTATACAACTTTTAAGTTTATCTTTGAGAGACAGCACTCATGCACACGAGTGGAGGAGGGGCAGAGAGAAAGGGAGAGAGGCAAAATCCCAAGTGGGCTTTGCACTGTCAGCGCAGAGCCTGATGGGGGCTCGAATTCATGAACCTTGAGATCATGACCGGAGCTGAAATCAAGAGTCCGATGCTTCACCAACTGAGCCACGTCAGTGCCACATTTAAGAAACCTCTGCCAAACTCATCTTTATAAGATTTTTTTCTATTCGTTTAGATATCTGTTACTTGATGCTAGAAAATAATACTATAATTATTTCAAAATGTTCTCTGATCAACTATGAAGATAGGAAATACAGTTTACATGTCACTCTAAAAAATAAATATGGATTCTAAGGGCGCCTGGGTGGCTCAGTCGGTTAAGCGTCCAACTTCGGCTCAGGTCATGATCTCACGGTTCGTGGGTTCGAGCCCCGCGTCGGCTCTGTGCTGACAGCTAGCTCAGAGCCTGGAGCCTGCTTCATATTCTGTGTCTCCCTCTCTCTGACCCTGCCCTGCTCACTCGGCCTCTCTCTCTCTCAGAAATAAATAAAACATTAAAAAAAAAGTCTAATGTTAAATAAATAAATATGGATTCTAATAAATATGCTAGTAAATATGATCATTGACCAATTCACAAAAGTTAAATCTTGAAAAGAGAAACTATAATGTCTTATTACTGTAACAGGTTAATACGTAGGTGTTTACTTTTCTGTTTTTATCAAGACAAAACAAGAATTATTAATGCATTAAATTTATCAACACTCATATTACTTTTTATTTTTTACTAGCATTATTATACATTCAAACTTTTAAAAAATGCTCACTGCCCCAATTTCTTTTCTGATTAGTATTAAGATTATTTTTAAAAAAATGCTTAGCTTTGAGAGAGAGCATGTACATATGTGCAGAAGTCGGGGAGGGGCAGAGAGTGAGAGAAAGTGAGTCAGAAAATCCTACTCAGGGCTACAACTCACTAACCAGGAGATACTGACCTGAGCCAAAAACCAGAGTTAGATGCTTAACCGGCTGAGCCATCCAGGCACCCCTGTTATATTATTAACTTAAAATACCTTTGTCATATAAACAAAAATGTCAAAAAAATGGGCATTTAGGTATCTGTCCATTTCTTTTCTGAGTTCCTTTTAGTTTGACATTCTTTCATAGTTCCAACAGACATATATTTAAATTGAAGTGATTGTGTATTGCATTTTCTGCTTCATGTTAGCCTTTTGCTAGTGATTTTTCTTCTTGCTGGAAATCTGAATTTTTCTTTAATTACAAAAATCTTTATATGATCATGAATGTTTTTAAAATTAGTATTTCTATTTAAGTAATTGACATTCACATGTTTTGGATTTTCCTGGATCCCTTCTCCCTGGAGTAAGGAGAAGTTTAAATGTCCCAAGAGCTCTTTTCTCTTGCTCCCATGATGTGCAGTACCCTTAACAGGAGATCTTCTCAGGTCATCTGTTCTGCACCTTATCATGCCCTCCCCCTTAGCCACTTTCAGCACACTTTTGCTACCCTTCTGTTCTTAGGACTGATTAAGGCAGGTGCTTCTGGGGGTGGGGGTGGATGCTCTCAGTCTAGGAGAGAGGGGGTTAGTCCTAGTTATGGTGCTCTCTCGCCATGACTTTCTCTAGGTCTGCTTAAACACCTCTATTTCCCCTGAAGTACCTGCTACATGATCCCAGGTATTGGCAATATTTCTAAACCTGGATATCCCACTCTTCCTGCTCACTTGCATCTTATGGGTAGTTTTCTTGAATTCCCTGCCTCCAACTCACTCATGGTGCAAACTGTGGAAATTACTTTTCATTCCTATTCTTGTTTATTGTTGCTTTTAGGTGAAGAAGAAGAGAATCAGCTCAAGGCTGCTTCCTCACTCCTGTGGAAAATGGAAACTCTAAGATTACTGTTTAAATGAAAATTATGGTTGAAATAAAGATTCAGAAATGATTAGAATCTTGAAGAAAGAGAAGTGGCTGAGGAACAAGGTAGTGAAATCTAACACATTTTTAAGAGAGAAAACAGTTAATGTCTTAATTTAAGAGTATTTACCAACATGGAGGGGCACCTGGGTGGCTCAGTTGGATAAGCATCGACTTTGGCTCAGGTCATGATCTCACGGTTTGTGGGTCAAGCCCTACGTTGGGCTCTGTGCTGCCAATTCAGAGCCTGAAGCCTGCTTCGGATTCTGTGTCTCCCTCTCACCCTGCCCCTCCCCTGCTCATGGTCTGTCTACGACTCAAAAATAAGCAAACATTAAAACAACTTTTAAAGAATATTTAGCAACATAGAGGTAAGCAATGGAAGAGCTGAAAATATAAGCCAATAAAAGTTAGTTGCCCGAGGGAAACATGGATGGTGGTGGGGAAACCGTAGAATCACAGCTTTTTAATTTTCTTCATAAGCTATTCTTTACTGCTTCTGTTAGACCATGTGCATATGTTCCTCTATATGCTGTCTCTTTATATCTTTCTTTGTGTGTGTCCCTCTCTTTTCCAGGTCATCTGTCTTAAAGATGGTTTGAAACATTCTTGCCATAAAGTGAGAAAATAGATTAGTCTCATAAGTAGTGATTAGAAGATTTTAAAGTTGTCATGACACCTTGTTGGATATCATACAAGCCAAGGCCATGAACCATTATTCATCTGAATATAAATGGCCCACTTTTACTTCAAAGACATTATGGATTACTTAAACAGACTATAAACAGCTTTTCTGGTAATTTCTAGTAATCCAACCTATTACTGAGTATTTTTCAATCCAGATCATAGTGGAATGAACTCTAAGACTTTTCTCTAAATACTTTTAATGACCACTATGTATGCTCAAATCAATGTATATTATATTGATGAGTTTATGTTTTAAACATTTAATTGTTGATGAAACTCATTGATTTCCTTAGTGGTCAATCACTCCTGAGGTAGATTCATATAGTTCAATGCAAGTATGTCATTACTATGTCAGATAGACTTACATTTCTCAGACGGTGATTGGATGTTAGCCATTTAAAGATTAGTGTGTAACTGAGTGAACTAGAGAATTTGTTTTTGGAGAAAGACTCTGGATCTTTTCTCCTCCTTCATAATGGGAATATAATCCAAGTTTTAAAAATATTTAGTAAGTTCTACAGAGTATCATTAAAGAGTATTTGGGAACATTCAAAATCTATTATATTCTGTCTGGTAGATCTAGGTTTAAGTCCAGTTGAGGATATTTGTCATTTATAAAACAAAGTTAAGTCATTTACATTGAGTGTTAAAATATTGGATAGGGGAATTAAGTAGCACATACAATAGGGTCAGTAAAATAGCACTGACTACCAGAATAAATTCTGTTTTAGTCAGAGGCTGGTTGTGTGGGTCATACTAGGATTTCTCTCTTTTCAAGAATATAGAGGCAATGTGATTTACTTCTTTTCTATACTGAACATTTTATTTAAAAATATAGATTTTTCAGAAAGTCTTTAAGTCACTGAGGCATATAACCGGTTGAATTTTTGGCATTGTCAAGTCTCGTTTTTATTTTCCCCACTGTCTACTTTAATTTAGTTTTAGGAGGGGATACAACTGATAGGTCTCCATCCCTATCAGCCTCCAGTTTCTCCCATCGCTGTCCTCTCATAATGATTCCTACCGTGTTACAGAGATGTATGGCTTTCTTCAACTCTGCCAAAGTTTTCTGTGCTCCTCCACTGGTCCCTGCAGTGGATGATTTTTTTAGAGATTCTGCCTACCTTTTCAGGATTTTCCTTTCCTTTTTTTGTTTTGTAGCATCTTAAAATAAAATAACTCCACCCTATGCTCTTAAGACTTGGGATTTTCTAAAAGACTGATTAAAATAAAGATTTTATTTACAAGTTAAGTGAATCATAATTGATTTTAAGTATCTAATCTAGTCAAGTGTTAAAAACATGGTTCTCAAACCAATATATTTTATTCCTAAAATTTAACTTTCTGTATTCTCAAATGTATTCATGTAAGTCATGAACACACTGAGCCAGGTCATCATCATAATCTTATGTAGACCATGGCATGCTATTTCCATAGTAAATTTTGTCTCATCAAGCCTATTCTTCATATGGCACCATGTGACCTGACCCAACTAATTGATCCAAGAATCTTGTTACCTACTTTTATTTTGAATCCAGTACATCTTTCAGTTCTTCAGATATGCCAGTCAGGGTTATTCCTCTGACCTGAGCTTTTCCCTTGTTTAGTATTTTTTTTTTCCTCCTCCTTTTCTCACTTTTTACTATATACACACTGCCTGGCTAAACTCAAATCCATCTCTGGTAAAATCATTTTATTAGAGTTTTAGGATTTTCTTGTATTACTACAATAGTTTAAAATATAATAAAAAAACAATCAACTCATTGTCTCCTTGTAACTAAATCTCTACCTGTTTAGTCTGTTTTCCACTATAGAAGACTTATGAAAGAAATTGGAGGTAACCCAAGGAAATGGAAAAATATTCCTCCTCGTGGATTGCAAGAACAATATTGCTAAAATGTTGACACTAATCAAAGCAATCTTTAATTTAATTTAATGCAACCCTTATCAAAATACCAACAGCATTTTTAACAGAGCTAAAACAAACAATACTAAAATTTGTATGGAACCACAAAAGAAGTTGAATAGCCAAAGCAACCTTGAAATAGAAGAGCAGAGCTGGAGACATCACAATTCTAGACTTCAAGCTGTATTACAAACCTGTAGTCATCAAGACAGTATGGTATTGGCATTAAAACAGACATATGTATCAATGCAACAAAACAGAAAACCTAGAAATGGACCCACAACTGTATGATCAACTCATCTTCAACAAAGCAGCAAAGATTACCTAATGGAAAAACAGTCTCTTCAACAAATGGTGTTGGAAAAACTAGACAGCACTATGCAAGAAAATGAAACTGGACCACTTTCTTGACACTATACACAAAAATAAGTTCAAAATGAATGAAAGACCTAAATGTGAGAAAGGAAACCATCAAAATCTTAGAGGAGAACACAGGTAATAAACTTTACCTCAGCTGCAGCAACTTATTACTAGATATGTCTCAAGAGGCATATCTAGTAATATATGAACAAAACAAAAGCAAAAGCAAAAATGAACTATTGGGATTCATCGAGATTAAAAGCTTCACAAACTCAACACTCAAAAACCAAATAATCCAGTTAAGAAATGGGAAAACAACACAAATAGACATTTTTCCAAAGATGACATGCAAATGGATAACAGACACATGAAAAGATGCTCAACATTACTCAGTTTCAGGGAATTATCAATCAAAGCCACCATGAGATAACACCTCACACCGGTCAGAATGGCTAAAATTAACAACATAAGAGACAACAGATCTTGGTGAGGATGCAGAGAAAGAGGAAGATGCAGAGAAAGAAGAATCCTCTTACACTGTGGTGGGAATTGAGAACTGTGGAAAACAGTATGGATATTCCTCAAAAAGTTAACAATAAAACTACCCTGTGTCCTAGCAACTGCATGACTAGGTATGTACCCAAAGGATTCAAAAACACTGATTCAAAGGAACATGTGCCCCAATGTTTGTTTAAAATATAATAACAATAGCCAAATTATGGAAAGAACCCAAATGTCCATCAACTAATGAGTGGATAAAGAAGATGTGGTGTGTGTGTGTGTGTGGGTGTGTGTGTGTGTGTGTGTTTGTGTGTGTATATATGTATATAATGGAATATTACTTAGTCATCAAAAACTGAAATCTTGCTATGTGTAATGACATGGATGGAGCTACAGGATTTTATGCTAAGTGAAATAAGTCATTCACAGAAAGATAAATGCCATATGATTTCACTCATATGTGGAATTTAAGAAACAAAACAGATGAACATATGGGAAGTAGGGAGAAAAAAGAGAAGAAATGAATCAAACCACAAGACACTCTTAACTTTAAAAAAAAACTTAGGGTTGATGGAAAGGACATTGGTGGGGGATGGGCTAAATGGGTGATGGCTATAAATGAAGGCACTTGTGATGAGCAATATGTTTTATATAAAACTGATGAATCACTAAATCTACTCCTGAAACCAGTATTACACTACATGTTAACTAAAATTTAAATAAAAACTTTTGAAGTTAATTTATTTATTTTGAGAGATACAGACACAGCNACATATGGGAAGTAGGGAGAAAAAAGAGAAGAAATGAATCAAACCACAAGACACTCTTAACTTTAAAAAAAAACTTAGGGTTGATGGAAAGGACATTGGTGGGGGATGGGCTAAATGGGTGATGGCTATAAATGAAGGCACTTGTGATGAGCAATATGTTTTATATAAAACTGATGAATCACTAAATCTACTCCTGAAACCAGTATTACACTACATGTTAACTAAAATTTAAATAAAAACTTTTTTGAAGTTAATTTATTTATTTTGAGAGATACAGACACAGTGAGAATGGGGGAAGGGCAAAAAGATAGGGGAGAGAGAGAATCCCAAGCAGGCTTCATGCTGTCAGCACAGAGCCCAAGGAGGAACTCAAACTCATAGAACAGTGAGATAATGACCTAAGCTAAAACCAAGAGTCAGATGCACAACTGAGTGAGCAACCCAGGAACCCCTAAATAAAGATTTTATTTATTTTTGTTTAAAGTCTGTTTTCCCATTAAATCTCATGCCATTATATATGACTTATCCATAATAATGCAGGGAAATAACCGACGTTAGAAGTTACAGGTATTTCAAAGTAAGTTCCCTAAGTGTACTTTTCCCCCATTTGTCTCTGCATCCACAAATTCTAGGCATTATGTAGTATCTAATAACATAATCAAGAAAATAACTTCATAAATCCCCTACCAAAGTTCAAGTATTTGTAATTAAAATAGTTCAAAATATGTCTGGTATAGTTTTAGGAAATTTTCCTCACCCAAATCTCTAAACTTTTGCACAGAAATATTTTTGAAATAAATGTTTAATTTTTATTATCTCTGTCCATTATCTGGTGGCTAAAAATATATTAGTAACAACTTTTTTTTCTCACCAGTCTAAATTTTATAAAGGCACATAAATCTAGTAAATGCTGTCTGATCTAACAATTATTTACTACAGATCTCCATACAGTTGTTCATCTTCTCATTTATATAATATTATGATTAACAGTCATAATGCTAACTTCTAGTAATCCAGAATAGGCTTAAATTTTGCCTATCACAGTTTTCATGACAATAATAGTCAGAATTGCTATATGTGGTTCATATCCCAGACTCTTATTCCATTTCATCTCATTTTCATGTTAACCCTAAGTACAGGCATTAGTATTCCCCTTTTAGGAACTAAGAGTCCTCCAATAGTGCACAGCAGAAGTGGCAAGATCAAAAGTGAAACCCAGCTTTGTCTGATTACCAAGCCCAGGCTCCTAACAACTACTTACTGTCCACAGGGATCAGAATCAGATGTCCTGAAGTTCTTAAAGTCTCTCTGGGAATCTCTCTGTCCAGGATGTAGGTTTCAGCTTTTTAAGATTCAGAAAAATGCTAATTTAGTCAGATTTCTCAGGGATAGGGATGAGTTAATAATGCTCACAAGAGACTTGCTTGTAGAGCAGAATGACAACTTATTATTTTATGCTGAGAAATATTATTGTCAAAGTAGCATCAATACTCATGTTTGGGTGTTTGTACATTTTCTGTGACAAATTCTATGTTAAGCTATAAAGTCTGAATCCTATGAGAACTGTCTCTGTTAACTTGAGTGAGAAATTGGCACACAGACAGTTTGTTTTCCAAGTGCTATTTTTTTTTCTGAATGATGCTGTTAATTGATATCTCCTGAGACATATTTTTCCTAGTTAGGATACTTTAATGTTTCTCAGCTAATTGTAGAGAACATTCCCCTTCTATCCTGCTTTCATTCCAAAATTCAAATTGAAAAAGAGATCTTCTCTCCGTAATAAAATGATTGTCATTCAGTCTTAGAGGTTTAAAAACATAATATTCTCAGATCACTGAAAGCAGCTCTACGCTACAGGGCCACATAACAATTAACCAAACTCATAGGACTTATATATGCATTCGTAATACTTCATACAGTATTCTAAAATATGATTTCAACACCTACAGGAACAGCATATCCTTAGTATGTACAAATTAGTACATTATTTCCCTCTAGACAGAATAACAGAAACAAATCAAGATCATAGAGTTGCTTGATGAACATATATTAAGAATGAAAGGTTTTAGTGAGAGGTATGAAACGTGTCATGGCATCAGAATAAAGCAGTCTCATTTGTCCTATACACTTGGAAAGATCTTGACAATGGGACTAAATTTTAAAATCCTCTCAACACCTAGAGTTGGACATTGTCATAACTTCCTTTATTGAACCCCTTTTGCCTTTCTCTTTGTCAGACCACACGCGTTCCACTTTTTATTTTTGCATTCTTTTAGACGTTTCCCTTTTTTTTTTTTTTTTAAATTTCCAATTGGAACATTTTATCTGGTCATTTAAGTTTTTCACAACTCTTTTCTGGCTCACCTTATGATGATTTAAAGTTTAATTCTCAGAATGTTATATATTTTATTTCCAAATTCTCTCTGAGCAATTCTATACAGTCTCTATGCGCTAATATATAGAGGCACTATTGCTTAGCATTTAGGTACACAGCCACTACAACAGACTGTTTGGTTTCAAATCCTTATTACATCATTTATTAAGTGACCTCAGGGTGTTGATCTTTTGGTACTTCTGTTTCCTCATCCATAAAATGGGGTCAATATATTATAGCACCAAAAAACAGATGGCTCAGTGGACAGATATTAACAAAGAGATTATTTATAGAGGTATATTTAGGGTTAAAAGAAAAAAAAAACAAAGGAGAATGTTGAGACACACACAGACACACAATAACTAACTGTAGAGAGCAAAGCTGTTACCATAACTATGGTTGAAAGAACAAGGGAGACAACGTGTTGGAGACCACTGAGAACAGAACTATAAATTTGGGCCACATAGGTGAAGTTCATTTCAGGGAGGGTGCATCTATATTCCAGACACTACAGCTAAGCAAGAATGGAATTGGAAAAGAATAGTGTCACTGCTCTATTTTCTCCTCACATAGCTCCTGCCATTGCCTCCCCTTGGCTGAACAGGACATAGATCTGGTGAAGGCGAGTACAATGTATCTTGTTTTCATAGCCATTTAAAAGATTGGTTTGTGGGGTAAATGGGTTAACATATGTGAAATCAAACATACATCTTTAGCTGAGTAGAGAAAAAAACAGAATGCTTGCGTGGGTGAGGCTGTTATGAGAGAGCTTTGTAGCACATGAGGGAAATTTGAATAAGGGGAAATATCAAATCTTAACAGCTCAACTGTTGGGCTGCTGTTCCATCACCATGCATGTCTCCAGTATCCGTTCCCTACAATCATATTGTCTCCTGGTGTGGTAGACTTTATATGTAATGGTGTGAATTTTTTCCTGAACATCCTACTACTTCCATGGTAATAACTCATCATGATTTCTGTTTTAGCAAAGGACAATTAAGCTTCTTGTGAAAGAGACAGTAAGAACTAAAAACTAAGTCCATGCACGTCCCCCTCACTGCCTCCCAAAAATATTCTAAAGTGAGCATGCCAAATCAACGGAGGCCTCTACTCCCTCAGGTCATTTAGGCTCTTGGGTTCCATCTTTTTCTCTGTCATCTCCAGAGGCATTTTATTTATCTTCAGGCCAACCCTGTAACCTAGGCACCTCCATGTATTAGCTTCTGAGAAGGGGCAAGAGTGGGAGGGATGTTTTCACTGTTTCAGAATGCTTGTATGTCACTGAGATCCACCACTTCAGTTCATATTCCATCACTCAAAACTTGACAGTTAGTTGTACCGTTACACCTAATTACAGGAAGGCTAGTAACTACAGGGTAGCTGAGGAAGCATGTACTCAATTATTTTTAAAAATTATTGTTTAGGGAATGAGTGAATGAATGCAATTTGACAAATGTAGCTCTGACATTACTTTACTTGCTTGCTGTTATTGGATAGAACAAGTAATGCTGTCCAATATCTAAATGTACATATGTCAGTTTACGTAAAGAATTCATTTCATCCATTTCTTGGCTATGTATTGTTTGGTTGAAGGTAATTAAGCTAAGTGGGCTATAAAGGAGATTACATTGAATGTATATAGGAAGGCATATTGAATATATGCATAAAGATTTCATAGGCCCTTCCCCAAATACAATCTCCCTATGCCTTTGTCTTGGCAACAGTGTGCTTCCTCCTCCCCTTGTTCTGGAGATCATATTCATTCTTCCTTTCCCTTAAGATTGGCATATCTAATGGAATGGCTCACTGGAATCAATTTCCCAACTCATATATCACTCGTGTCAGAGGCTAGCACCATGTGGCCCACTACCCATTCATTAGTAGTCATGGGAAAAATATTTTAGGAGATGAGGACAGGCTAGAGTTGGCCCAGTGACATAAATTAGACATAAATTATTTTCTGATAAATCAATCTGATTTATTATTGTACACCTACTTGAGTCACATTTCTAAGTGTTGGAAATTATGCCTAACTTTGAGGGGAAAGGCACAGAGATGTCTGGGAAGAGTTAAATGAAAGGAATCAAATCAGTGCTATTAATTTAGAGAATAGAGACACCATTATGGATTTCCATGGACTTTGATGGCTTTGTGTCGGAGGATATGATACAGAATATTTTTGCAGTTGAGATTTGAACAGATATAGAAAGGACCAAGTACTCAAAAGGCAGGAAATAGAACATGTAAAGACACATAGATGAATTGATTCTTTTTTTTCTTTCTTCAATAGTTTATTGTCAAGTTGGTTTCTATATAATACCCAGTGCTCATCCCAACAAGTGCCCTCCCCCATACCCATCACCCCCACCCCCATCAGCCTTCAGTTTGTTCTCAGCATTCAAGAGTCTCTCATGGTTTGCCTCCCTCCCTCTCCCCAACTATTTTTCCCTTTCTTCTCCCTCATGGGTCTACATTAAGTTTCTCCTAATCCACTTATATGAATTGATTCTTATGTACAGAAAAACCAGATCCTGTTGTATCAAAAAACTGTTCATATGGGTAAATAGTAAATGAGTGATAGAAACATTGTCTGGGACATTAAATACATTTAACCTTGTAGGATTCTGATGCTTTCAGAGCTAACTTAAATACTACCTTCTTTAATTCGTTATACAGCCCTTGTAGTCTGTTCCATATCACTCTTATTTTTCATATGACGAAAGAAAAGTTCAGAGATATTAAAGTAACTACCCAAAGTCAAACAGCTAGTGACGAAACCAGAATTTGAATTCCATTATTTTGATTCATTTCAAAAATTTCACAAAATTTACCAACTATAAAAAATTTTATGGATCTTACCCAACTTGGATTTATTTAATCCAGTGTGTCTACAAGTTCTAAAAAATCTAATTTTGAGGGGTGTACTACATTTCAAATGGCTTCATGTTACACCTTGACTATGTGGGTGATGACAGACCATTTAATGACAGACATTTGTCAAAATATCCAAAGAGAGGGGCACCTGGGTGGCCCAGTCAATTAAGTGTCTGATTCTGGCTCAAGTCATGATCTTACTGTTTGTAGGTCCAAGCCTTGTGTAGGGCTCTGTGCTGACAGCTCAATGACTGGAGCCTGCTTCAGATTCTCTCTCTCTCTCTCTCTCTCAATCTCTCTTTTCCCCTCCCCTTGCTTGTGCTCTGTGTCTCTCTCAAAAAAAATTAGTCAAGAAAATTTTTTTAAGATATTCAAAGGGATTAGATTTAAAGCTATATGCATATTTATGAAATCACTGACCTACAAATGAAGCAACTTTCCATTTTTAATTATTATTTATTGTTTTAAATTTTCTCTAACAGTGTTGAATTTCCTTTGGTAAGAATTTTAAGTAAAAATGAATCTCCCCTTTCGAAGGTTCCACACACTCCAGTGAGGAATAATGATAATAAATTTTGAAACCCACAGAATTTAAATTTTTACCAGAGTTTAGAAAGATTAAAAGGCATTATATAAATAGACTCAGCATTTTAAAAACAGTGTATTTATTTAATGCATCTGCTTCTCTTCTGTTCAGGTTGTTTTTCATATTGGAAAGATAATGGTATCTGAGACTTAAAATGTTTTTAAAAATTAAAAGCAACTCCATATTTATAAGAGCATTAAAATGAACTGTGCCCTAACCTTGCTTTTAATGGTTTATTAATAAACACTTCACAGAGCAGATACAAGAAAGCATGAATTACCCTTCTTCTGTGTTTATTTTTATACTTTAACATATATTAGGCATACATAAGTGTGTGGAGGGCAATATAAAATGAATAAAAGCTAGAGTGATGATTAGGTCATATTCTGGTGCTGAAATCACAGTAGGTGCTCCATAATAAGTGTAAGTTGGCTTTTGATTTTTTTTTTTTTTTNAAATTAGTTGAAGTTTTTTTTTTTTTTTTTTTTTTTTTTTTTTTTGCTAATGGTTAAAGAGGTCAGTAACATTTGAGCATGATTGTAGAAGAAAACTATTTTTATTATGGAGAAAATCTTATATTATGATCAAAGACTTTATGTCATAACCCACCTCATTCTCATGCATTAAAAACATTATATGAGACTCTAAATTCACATCTCCAAGTTGCTTCATAAAACTTTTGATTCTAGTTCATTTCTTAATTTAATCAGACCCAGCTGGTTCACTTGAAAGATAAAGAGCTTCTTCAGTGGGACACAATGTACAACCACATTCTTTTGACACATTTGAATTAGCATTTGCTAGGAGGTGGTAGAATCATCACTGGTATTGTGATTAACCACTTGCCAACTTTGAACTATATGTCTTTGGGCATCTCATTTAAACTCCATTATCAGTTTTCTCCCTGGCCTCATGGTACATGTAACATTTCATTTCTTTCACTATGGTCCCTATCTTTCATTTCTATTAATTCCTCGTAAAAGCAACCATATACTACCCATGTCTATTTTTTGGCTCCTTTGGTTCAGTATAATCTGTTTTTAAACTCATCCATTGTTTTGCATTATCAGTATTTTCTTCCTTTTTCTTGCTAAATACTTGCCATTTTAAGAATAATTACCTGTAGACACAAATGTGGCTAGTTTTATGAGCTTAGTTCTCATGAACAAAGCTGCACTGAATATTTAGTTTTAAGTCTTTGAGAGGGTATAGGTTTTATTTTCTTGTGAGTAATTAACTAAGTAGAATTTCTGGATCCTATGGTTTACATTTAAATTTTTAGGAAGCTCTCAAATGCTTTTCATAAGTGATCCAATCATCACACATTACCATCAGCAATTCATAAGAATTCCAGTTGCTATATATCCCAACACTTTGTATGTTCAATATTTTCAATGTGTATTAAGTGATATCTTGTGGTTTAAATTTATCCATTCCTAATGATTAAGGATGCTATGCATCTTTTCATGTATTTACTGTGCACTCAAATATCTTAATTTGTGAAATTTTGCCAAAATCATTTATCTTGTTTTAGATTATTTGTGTTATTATTATTGAGTTCTAAGAGTTATTTATACGTTCAGAAAAAAAGTCCTTTGTGGATTCCATTTTTTAGTTCTATCATTTGAGGAAAAGAGGACTGCAGTTTACAAGACATACGGATGGCCAACAGGTACAGGAAAAAGTGCTCAACATCACTAATCATCAGAGAAATCAAATCAAGTCAATCATGCACATCAAAACCACAATGAGATGTAACACCTCTCACTTACTAGAATGGCTATTATCATAAAGACAAGAAATACTAAGCACTGGTGAGGATGTGGACTAAAGAGAACCCTTGCACACTGTTGATGACAATATAAATGGTAGAGTTACTATGGAAAACAGTCTGGAGTTTCTTCAAAAGAGTGAAAATAAAACTACCCTTTGATCCAGCCATTCCATTTCTGGGTATTTATCTGGAGAAAATGAAAACAGCAACTTAAAGAGCTATATGCACCCCATGTTCATTTCAGCTGTATTTATAATATCCAAGGCACAGAAATCACCTAAGCATCCGTAGATAGATAAATGGATCATGAAAATGTGGCACACACTCACACATATATGCACACAACACGATGGATTATTCAGCCATAAAAAGAATGAAAATATTGCCAATTTTTGACAACAAGAATAGACTTTGAGTGTATTAAGCTAAGTGAATCAGGGGAAAAAAAGCAAATACTGTATAATCTCACTTATAAGTGGAATTAAAAATGATACAACAAACTCAGATATAGAAAACAGACTGGTGCTTGGCAGAGACAGGGTGATGGGTAATAGAGGTAGGTGATGGGGTGAAGTTAGTCAAGGGTTACAAATTTCCAGTTGTATCACAGGTCCTGAGGATTTAATGTACAGCATGGTGACTGCAGTTAATATCATGTGTATACCTCAACTGTGCAAAAATAGTAGATCTTAAAAGTTCTCACCACGATAAAACAAATTCTAACGATGTATGATGATAGATATTAACAAGCCTTGTCATGATCATTTTGCAATAAACACATATATCAAATCATTATGCTGTATACCTGAAATTATGTTATATATCATTTGTACCTCAACTTAAAGAAAAAAGAAGACTTCAACTTGACTGAAACCCAATTTATCCATTTTCCTTTATAAATTTTATTTGTTTTACCTTAAAGCCTTTGCCTACTTAGTTACAAATCACTACCCTAGGTCTTATTTTAAAAGTTTTACAGATTTTTGGATCTATATTAATATTATGATTAGTGCCTATCATGAGTTAACATTTGTATACCTTGTGAGGTAAGGTTTGGGAATCACCTTGTTTTTTGGCAAGCTGCTCTGTCCTTCTAAAACCACTTGATGAAAAAAAAAATTCTACTAAATTTCCTGGATATCATCTCAAAACAATCTTAATTTACTCTGCAAGTATATACCTATACTGGATTATATACTGGTTCCATTGATTTTTTAACTGATATTTAACTATGTTTAAGAATTTAAAGGCATGCAGTGTGTCATTACTACTGTAATGTTAGCTAACACCTCTGTGTCACCTAATTACTACTCCTCTTTTGTGATAGAGATAATTAAGAACTAGTCTCTTAGTAACATTGGTTTATAATACAGCATTTAAATCAGAGAGAAGTAAAATTGTCATTACTTGCAGATGGTGTCATCTTATATGTAGTAAATTCTAAAGACTCAACCAAAATACTGTTTGAACTAGTTGACAAACTCAGTAAAATTTCAAGATGTAAAATAAACATACAGGTATCAATGGCCTATCTCTTATCTAAAAAGTAGTATCAGAAAAAGAAAAACTATCCCATTCACAGTAGCATCAAAAATATTAAACTACTTATGAGTGATTTCAACCAATGAAGTAAAAGATCCATATAATGAAAACTGCAAGACACTGATGAATGAAAGTTAAAACCTAAACAAATGGAAAGATACCTTGTTTTTATGGATAAGAATTAATTTTGTTAAGATGTCCAAACTACATAAAGCCATTACTAGATTTATGAATTCCCTAGCAAAATTCCAATGGCGTTTTTCACAGAAATAGAAAAACAATCTTAAAATTGTTATGGAACCACAAAAGACCCTGAATAACCAAGGCAATACTGGAAAAGATTAACAAAGCTAAAGGCATGACACTTCTGATTTCAAACTCTACTACAAAGCTAGAGCAATTAAAATATTATGGTACTGGCATACAGATATACCAATGAAACACAATAGAAAGGCTTGAAAATAAATATACAATTTACCAAAACTATTGAGATTCTGCAAAAGCAGTTCATAATGTAATGATAAATGCCTATGGGGGTGGCATCGTGAGGGTGGAGATCTCAAAGAAACAACCTAACACCTCAAGGAATATGGGAAAAATAAAAGGCTAAAGTTAGCAGAAGGGAGAAAATACAGATCAAGGAGGAAATAAAAGAAAAACACACTGAAACAAAGAGCTAGTTTTTTTTTTTCTAAAAAGATAAACTATACTGTTAGCTAGACTAACACAAGAGTACTCAAGTACTCAAGTAACACAAAAGTACTCAAATTATAATACAAAGACGAAACATTACAATTGATACCACACAAATACAAAGGATCTCAGGAGGTTACTAAGAACAGTTACATGCCAACAAATTGTACAACCTTAAGGTTAGTATTTTCAGAATTCAGAGTTTTTGTTGTTGTTTTTATTGTTGTTAAAATTATTTAGATGTTCAAGTATTTGTTCATTTCCTAAGTTTTCTTCTGTTGATAATTTCTAATTTAACTCCTTTTTTTTTTTTTTTTTAAATCAGAGTACAAGTATTCTGTGTTTTTAATGCTATTGAATGCCTGTGAATACTTGCTTTATTGCCTACCATATGGTCTATCTTGGAGCATATTCATATAAATAAGATAGAATTCTGTACTTACTGGTCTCCAAAGCCAAAGAGGCTTCCCTTATAATCACAACTACAACTATTTTACTCTATAAACTCTGAGTTTCTGTGAGAATTATCAAAGTATTGAAGAATAGTGCCTTGGTGGCTCAGTTGGTTGAGCACCAATTTTGGCTCAGGTCATGATCTCAAGGCTCCTGACTTCAAGCCCTGCTTTGCACTTACTGCTGTGAGCTTGGAGATTGCTTCAGGTCCCTTTCTCCCTCTCTTTCTGCCCCTCCTCTGCTAACACTCATTCTTTCAAAAATAAAAATAAAACTTAAAAAAATATTATCCACACCAGCTCAGAGTTTAGTGCTGTAATAGTCATAAATCAAATGAACCCTGTTAAGGCATTGCTGTTTTAATGTCAGCACCATAGTACTTCTGTGAGCCTTAATCTCAGAAAGACTTCATAGTTGAAAATATACTAGATTTTCTTATAAATTGAATTCTCAATGACATCTAATTATATCACATCTAGAATGCCTAAATTTTAGGTGCTCAATAGGCTAAAAGTTGCCAGGGAATAAAATTTTTATCTCACTGTCTGAAATAAAATGGCATTTTGTGTACATTTATCTATCTTTAATACAAAAATGAAACTATGACCTGATTAATAGAAAATAAAATGTTGCCCTTACCCTGAAAAGTTAATATAGTTAAGCCTTATTATTTAGATTTCAGTCCTCAGTTTTGTAGTATTGCTTGTGTTCAAAAATCAAACCATCTCTAGCAAAACACTTGAGAGTAATTAACACCTTGTGTTCTTCTGAAATGGAAATTATAATAGCACCTATCACATCAGACTTCTGTGAAGGTGAATATAAATGTTTTCAACAGTGAAAACTCACCTCAAATTACTTGACCTGAACTGAAATCAAAAGTTGGATGCTTAACCAACAGAGCTACCCATGGACCCCAGTACTTAGTGATTTTTAAAGTGGTATTTATAGTACTATTTTGCTTATCTTTAGCAATTTTGACTGTAGCAAGGATACAGTAAGATGCCTTATGAAAAAATACATATAGTAGCTCAAAAAAAATATCAAAGCATTCCAAACATTTTTACTTCAGTCTTACTAACCGTGGGGAATATATTAATATAAAAACTGAGTGAACAGAAGTCAGTATACTGCAAGTGACAGAATCAGAACATAGTAGGGTGAACAATGGCCCCCAAAGATATCCATGTCCTAATCATTAGGACCAGTGAATGTTTCATAATATGGCAAGAGATTTTGAAAATGTGATTCAAGATCTTGAAATGGGGAGATTTCCCTGTATTATCAAGGTGGGTTCAATGTACTCTCAAGGGTCCTAACAAGAGGCAGGCCAAAGGAAATATGGCTAAAAGAAAACCCCATGTTACTAATAAAGTAAGATGCTATTTTGCTGGCTTCTAATATTGAGGGAAGGGGCCTTGAGCTAAGGAACTTAAGCAATACTGCTCTAAAAGCAAAAAGAAAAAAAAAATCAAGGAAATAGACTCCCTCCTAAAGACTTCAGAGGGGAGCAGACCCTGCTGACACCTTGATTTTTATCTCCAAAACTCTAAGAATGATTGTATGTTGTTTTAAGTCATCGATTTTGTACTAACTTGTTATGGCCACCACAGGAAACTAGAACACAAGTGTAGAATGTAAATTTTCAAATCCCTACTCTAATGCCCTTCAACAGGCTATATTTTAACAGGCTACTTCTATTCTACTATCACACAAGTAGAAAGAAATATTGGCCATCTGGCTGCATAGTTTTGGCAAAACTATTGGCTCACTGAACCCTCACAATCACAGGAAGGTGGCAGAACACTATGGAAAGCAAATCTGGAAACAAAAGCCTGTCTGCAAGCAGAGACTTTATTATGGAATAACCATGCTTCCTTGGTTGGCTTCTTAAGTAGTTGTAAAATGAAGATCACACTTACAATATAAAGTTATTCTCAGAATTAACTATGTGTAAGATGTTCAGCATGTGTTAGACTTTCAATCAACTCCAGATATAAAAGTAAAAGAGAAATTTGTTAGGGATATGTCCATTTAAAGATTGGGAAACTGGTCACTCAGAGACTAATGGTTCCATGGATAATTGATAAGAGAGATGGGGCTAGAACCAGATTTCCTAAAGAGAATGTCATAAAGTCATCTGCCACTAATGTATGAGCTCAACTTTCAACTGAAGAAAGTTATTAAGAAAAGGAAGCTCCTCACAGATAAAACTGAAACACTAATAGTGGTGTCTGGGTGTCTCAGGTGGCTGAGCATTCAACTCTTGATTTTGGCTCAAGACCTGATCTCGCAGTTTGTGAGTTCAAGCCCCACACTGGGCTCTGTGATGATAGCACAGAGCCTGCTTGGGATTCTCTCTTTCTCTCTCTGCCCTTACCGATCCATCTCTCTCTTTCAGAATAAACAATTTTTTAAAAAGTAGCAATTGCTTATTTTAAAAAACCCCTAAAACACTAATAAACATACAAATTTCTTATTCAAAGTCAAGTCTAAAACAATTAACAATTAAAATTCTTATTTTTAAAAGGCTCTTTTTGTTAAGAGGAAGAGGTCAGTGAAGAAGCCACACACAAGATCTTAAATTCAAGTTGGAATCCACAAAAAGAGTAGCTACAGAAAGGACAGTGTTTATTTTGATCTCGTTTCTTTTCTTTTTTTCCTGTAATGGTAGGGCACCTACACTGCTTTACGGAGTGAAATATTTAGGTTCTCCAAGTTAGTCTACTTATTTGAAATTATTTCAATTACTCCATGATTAAAGTGTTATATTAGCCAAGAGGTGAGGGGTTTATGAACTTTAAGGAAATGATACATTTTTTCATCTTGCTTTTGTGCAAGTTGTTTAGTTCACCTCTATGAAGATATGCTTTTATTTTCTGTAAGGTTGGGCTTAAGTTAGTGATGGTATGAACCGATTGATTAAATCATATGCCATACTAATTCCATCTCTTCTTGCATACTGCAAATCTCCCAAACAGTAATGTTTCTTCTGGAAAGTCTTTCAGTAACTGCCCTTTATCATGTGAAATTATATACCTGTGTATGTTCTATAAGTTCTAAGTAGAATGCAAATATGGTAATTCTTTCTAATACATTAATCTTGGGCATATTGTATTTAGGACGCTTCTCAGGGTAAACTGATTTACAATTACTTTTCATTTTTCTTTCTTAAAAAATGCATTTTTAGGTAGCATGTATGCCTAAATTTAAAAGAATGATTACTGTGCTAATATTGGCTCACAAGATATTGGTTATTTAGTTGACAAAATTAAAAATTATTCAATCAAAATTCTGTTGCATGTTTTTCATAGTAAGAATAGACAAGGGGTTCATTGTTAATCACTGTAAACTGTACATGATTTTGTTTGCCACCATATAAAATGATGATTTGAAGAGTATATTCCCAAAGGGAAATTAAATACATAATTATTGAAACACGAGCCAGCTTCAAATTATCTTATAGATTTGTAGTGTATTTTTCCATGAAATTCCATAACAATTGTCAAAACATTAAATTGTTTTATTTTATTTAATTAAATATATGTGAATCAGAAAGTTAATTCAAAATGTGCTATAAATTGAAAATAAATAATTCAGTTGCATTTTTTATATAAAGTATCTGTACATAGTAGGTTTGCAGGTAATACAGTCAGTAATTTTTTTCGATGCTGATTACAGATGGACTTACAGTGTGCGCAGTGATTAGAAGTACTGGCTCTATGATCAGCCTATTGGGTTTCAAATCTGTGATCAAACAGTTCATAAGTCTGGATGAACCTAACAACTTGGAGAAGTAAGGTCTCCAAGAAAAGTAAAGGAAAGGTTTTTAGCAGGAAGCTGTCAGCAGAGTTCAGGTTGTTTCAAGATAGGTTGGTCAAGGTCAGTTCTCAGGAAAGAAAGAATTATTCTCATGATTTATCAGCCATTTAGGGAGATTTAAAATTTTATTAACAGGGAAAGAAAAAAGAGGTAGTGGCTCAAGACATATGCATGGGTGCATGGAAAGTTTTTAGGGAGACATAGAAAACAAATAATGGGTAAAAATAGGGGTGCCTGGGTGGCTCAGTCGGTTAAGCCTCTGACTTCAGCTCAGATTATGATCTCATAGTTCCTGAGTTCGAGCCCCACATCGGGCTCTGTGCTGTCAGTTCAGAGCCTACAGCCTGCTTCAGATTCTGTGTCTGCCTCTCTCTCTGTCCTCCCCTGCTCATGCTCTGTCTCTCTCCCTCTCAAAAATAAAGTTTTTAAATTAAAAAAATAATAGGTAAAAATAAAGGCAAAATAAGCCAAAGTAGGTCAATGACACTATGTCAAGATTAAGAAGTTCTGCGGATCAAAGTACACAACCAACAGACTGAGAAGGCAACCTATGGGTGAAAATTTGCAAATCATGTATCTGATAAGGGATTAATGTCCAGAATATATAATGAACTCCTAGAATTCAACAACAAAACATGACTGAGAAATATGCAAAGGACTTGAATAGAGATTTCTCCAAAAGACATATAAAAATGGCTCAACACATGAAAAGATGCTGAACATCACTCATCAGGAAAATGCAAATCTCAATTATAGTAAGGTAGCATCTCACACCATTCAGGATGGCTATTAGAATAAAAACCAAAAAACAGAAAATATTGATAAGGCTGTGGAGATATTGGAACTCTTTTGCACTGTTGGTGGACATGTAAAATAGTACAGCTTCTGTGGAAAACATTACAATGGTTCTTTTAGAAAAAAATAATAGAATTACTCTATGATCCTGAAACTCCATTTCTGCATACATACTTAAAAATTTTTTTTAATTGGGGCTCAGAAGACATTTGTATACCCATGTTCACAGCAGTCTTATTAATGGTAACCATTGGGGGAAGAAACCCAAGAATCCATTTATGGATAAAAGGATGATTAAAATGTGGTTTATACATAAAATGGAGACATTTTCACACAGGCTACAACATGGATGAACCTTGAGGATAGTAGACTTACCAAAATATGCCAGTCACAAAGAGACAAACACTGTTTGTCCCTTCATATAATGTACCTACAGGAGTTAAATTCATAGAAATACAAAGTAGAATGGTTGTTGCCAGAGTCTGGGGAGATAAAGGAAAAGAGGAGTGGTTGTTTGATGGGACTAGAGCTTTAGTTTGGCAAAATGAAGAGTTCTTGGAGCCTAGTTGCACAACCTTGTGAGTGTACTTACCATTACTGCATTTCACACTCAAAATGGTTAAGAAGGTAAAGTTTATGTGGGTTTTACCACACTTGGAACTGTGAAGACAGAAACTTGCCAGGGCTAGAGTGCATGTTCTAAGACCTCCTTTGCCTCTCTCAGTGATAACAGACAAATTTTTTTTTTAACTCTGTCTCAGTTTTCTCCTATTTAAAATAAAAGCACCTTGTTGAGAAGATTAACAAGTTTACACACAGAACACCCCTAGGACAATTTCTGGACCACAATAGCACTATCAAACTGTTCACAGTTACTATTACTATTCAGATGAAATTACTTTCAGCTAGATTGCTGGAGGGGGAAACTGCCTATTGCTGCAAGTAGATCTAAAACCTTTAGAAGCCAAATCATCATCCCAGTAGTATGGGAAAGTTGCATCTTGAACTTGCTTTTATCAGTTTATCATGAGCTTTTTAAAATCCCTCCCCTGTAACACTCATCTGCCTTAGCTTTCAAAATACTTGCCAAAATATGCTTAACCATATATCATTTCAACCTCCAAATTCACGTTTCAAAAGTTCACTCTTTCTAAGGGACTTTACAATGTAATTTGATTTCTATTTAATTCACTCTGGATAGGACAATCTGTGAGTCTGTTTTCTAAGCCAGTTTGACTTCTCGAGAGGAAAAATGATAGTTCCAATAATCTTTTCAGAGAAGTCAAGCTTGGGAAAATACTACTTGCTATCATAGAAAGTCAGTACAGGATAATTGGTTACAGAGGCATGAGATTGCCCAAAGAAAAGTCCATGGATAACATTATTAGCTTTGGTGGGAATAAATTATAGGGGTATACTTCTGCGGGTATTAACATGGTCAATAGTTCTTAAATGTTGAAAATTGTCACTGTAAGTAAACTTGAGATGTAACAGGTAATCAATAGCTTTGTACTATTTGTATCACTTTAGAAAAAAGTCATATTAATGTATTCTAATCTCTTTTGCATTTATTAGTAATCAAAAATAATGTAGGATTTCACATATTTCAGAAACTGGAAGACTAGTGCTTCTTTGACTAGTGAGATTTAACATGTATTTTTCCTCTTTTTCTTACAATATTATAAAAATAAGCCACTCATTGCAATTTTAAAGGAGCTGATTTTTGAAAACAACCATTTACTTTTATCCATCCCATAAAATTCAACACCCTCTTTCATTAAATGTTTTTATGAGTCCATAACAAGGACTGAATTAGACTGTCTCCTTTCTTTTATTTCCTGTGTTTACCCTTTGACAAAGGTGTTAATGAGCAACAAATTGAGACTAACGAGGAGCCTCAGGAGGGAGGAAGCAAGAATCAAACTGGTTTGGAAAATTTATCAACAGAGTCATCTGTCCCTAAAAAGAGAGGTGTTTATTTCAACATCAAATTGAGAATTTTTTGTTCCACGTAGAATTATATAAACACAGGATTAGAGAGTACGGTCATCATGGATGTTATCTCTCAAGAGAAAACAAATTTTAGTGTGGCAAAAACAGTGCTATTGTTTCACCCAGAGAGTTTTTAAGACAAGGACTCTATTGGCTATTAATGTATGGAAAAAAAGTCCCATACAAGTTTGGGCTATTCTCTTTTTGCCATATGACATTTGGAATATATAATCAACATGGAATTGTTTAAAAACTGAGCCTGGGTCATCTCTAGGGAAATCAGCATGAAGTTCTATTTAGTGTCTTTCCTCTCATTTCTAAGTTCTCTCCGCCATTTCATACATTGCATGAAACCCTTTTCTCTTCTTCTAGGAATTTATAATCCTTGTGTTTTAATCTTACTTCCCCCCTTCTCCCTGTACATCTTATCACATTCTGCCTTGCCCAGTAGCAGCTCTTACTAGTCATATAAATCTTAAGATAATGTTTTAAGTTTTTCAATGGTTTTTACCATTGTCTTCCTAATTTTAATAGAAAACATCCATCTTCATTAAAATATTTACAGTCATAAATAACCATGTAACAACATTTTTAGATTAGTGCTATTGTGGCCTGAATTATGTTCCTGATCCCTTAAATTTAGATGTTGAAGTCCTAAATCACCAGTAACAAAGAGTGTGGTTATATTTACCAATCAAATAGAGTCTGGACATAAAATCATTAGGATGGATCCTAATCCAGTCTAACTGGTGTTCCCTAAGAAGAGGAAGACAATGGAGGACAAGGGGGAGAAGACACGCATCCATCCATAAGCTAAGGATAGAAGCTTGGAAGTGAGCCTTCCCTCCTAGCTCTCAGAAGAGATCTGACACTTAGATCTTGCTTCCAGCCTCCAGATCTTGCTTCTGTTGTTTAAGCTGCCTAGACTGTGGTACATTATTGTGTCAACTCAAAGAAACAAATAAAAGTGCTTATTTCAATATTGCTAAAAAATACATCACAAAGTTCACTGCCTAGTAGGTCTATAAGTATAGCCAGGAAGGCAGGCATCACAATATCCTATTCTTGGGTATGTCAAATACTGTGAAATAGAATGCAATATATACATGTTTATGTATGTGTACAATATAAACATCTATCTGTATGTATACAATATATAAAACTGAGTAACACCATGGAGGATACAAAGTTCCTGCTCTCAAGAACCATAAACCAGAATGAAGATGATAAACATACAAATTACTCATTTATTCCTAAGTATGTGCAATTTTAGAACATTGATGCCAACAGATTTACTGTCAGACAGATCAACTATCTTCGAAGTCTGTTGAGGTAAAAGGATTAGGGAAAGTCTTAATTTCAACTGGATATACTAGTATATGCTTTCTCAAAGTGCTGGCTTAATTTAACCTTATGAATAATTTTCCACTTTCTAAAGCTAAGGGGAAGGGTGTGATAGATTAAAAAAAGAATGTCCTGTGATAAATTTTAGATATTGGATTAAACAGAACATGTTTAACAAAATAGGAATAGTGTTATGGGGAAACAGTGAGTAAAGGAGTGAAAGCAAATATCCATTTAAGATAATTAATAAAATTAAACTCCTTAGAAATAAGAAATATACAAAATATAAATGACATCAGGAAGAGTGAAATATTATTCAGTATTAAGTAGTAACCAATAACTTTTTAATATACAATGTTTTTAAAATATCACATTTGTTTATACAAGCAGCTTTCTATCTTTCACCCATTAAATAAAATCCAAGTAAAAATCATCTACTTGCTTTGCAATGCAGTATCAAAGGCAGTTTTGTACACTCCTCTCTTGTGACTCCTTTTCTGGATCTCACATGTTTTGGCCATTTTAAACCTCCTAACAGTTTTAAGACCAAATGCAACTAAGGAAAAGGAAAGCTGGATACTACTCAATATGGGTTTTCTGCAGCAGACTGTGTAAACTTTATTTCAACTCAAAACTCAGATTAAAGTTTTGAGAAGGCATAACTATTTGTTGTTTCAGAAAAAAAACTATTTGGATTTACATCCCTTGTTTTCAAAAGCAATCAAAACAATTACCCTGGCCTCTTAGGGTGCTTTTTATTCATTTTTCATTTTTTAATTTGGCATTAGCAAGTCTTAGGAGGTCAGAAATTCTTTGAGTTGTCATGCATTCAGTATTCAAACTGAAAACTGGCTGTCATTATCAAACTTTGTTCACAAGATTATGATTCTATGAATGGGTACATTGGAGCTAGGGACCTGAGAAGAAAAAACAAAAACTAAAACAAAAACAAAAAACAAAACTAGATCAGGAGAAGTCTAGCATTTTTAGCCTATCTGTAATATAGATGTCTTTTATCTTTGTTAAAAAAAAAAAATCCAGACTTCCTAATTTACTGAATCAGCTACATAATATGTTTCTTTTTTATTATGGAATTATTTAATGAAGAATAAGTGAGGGCAAATGGAATGACTTATTTCCCACTTCATTCAAGAAATGGTAAAAAGCTCAAGTGGTTTATATGATTGGAAATAGAAAAACCTTACTAAATTTAATTAGAGTCACTCCATACTTTCTCATTTTCTCTTAATAGAAGTATTTGTCTTACTCAAGTGCTGAATAGAAATATAAATGTCAATAAGGAAATGAAACCATACCCCAATAGATAATGGAGAACTATGTCTCCAGGCTGGAAAATAAGCTATGGGTCAAAATACGTATATATAAGTAATGGCTTTGCAAATTGTTTCAGAAATGGAGGTTCTAAACTTTATACCTACATCAACTTCTAGCATGATAACCAGGAGCTATCTATAGACCAGCTCCTCAGTTAAGTGGCAAAATTTCTATTTTTAACAAAAGAAAGTCATTTAAGGTCTTTGGAAATACTTCTAAAAGAATATAGCAAATGAAGAAACTTCTGTTCAAGAGACTGAAAATTCAGTAATAATGAACAATCTGTAGTATTTATTTGTTTATTTATTTTTAAATTTTTTTTTTTTTTGAGAGAGAGAGAGCATGCGTGGAAGTTGGGGAGGGACAGAGTAGAGAGACAGATAATCCTAAGTGGGCTCTGCATTAACAGCAGAGAGCCCAATACGGGGCTCAAACTCGTGAACCAGGAGATCATGACCTGAGCTAAAGTCAAACATTTAACTGACTGAGCCATCCAGGTGCCCCAAGAATCTGTAGTATTTAAGCCAGAAGAGTTCTCTCCCTTCACCTCCCAGCTTGCAAGATGGAGATCAGATTAACATATCCAGGGACACAGGACTCTCCATTCTGCCAGTTCCCAGCAGTTCCCAGCCAGGGGGCTTTATTCCCGGGAAGAGCAAGACGTGGGCATTTCTCAGTCTGCCCTCTGTTTCTTATTGCTGTGGCTAAATTCTAGATGAGCACAGTTGAGGGATGGGGTTCTTTCCTCCTGCCCAGCCTCCCTGTATAGAACACTCTACTCATGGTACCTTGAGAATACTGGGTCCCTAAACACCCTAACCTGGCTTATAAAGCAGCAGTTTCAAAGCAGGGAAGACAAGCCAAAGAGATCTGAGACTACTGTCCATCTCTCACCTGAACATTTAATATATAAAGAAGGGATGTCACTCCAAGAGAAGTGTGCCGTTGTGCCCAATTCCAGATTTTGGCTGAATTGGCTCAGATTTTGCCTGAGGCAAGAAACAGGACAGAAACAAGATAGCTCCTAATTTCTTCCCATTTTAATTTTCAACAGGACCCGGAGAAATTAAAGCCTAAGGACAGACACTCACCAGACAAGGAAGGCTGTGGTAAAAAGCAAATGGGAGTACTTACTAATATTAATAGGTGTGATATATACGCAAGAAAAATATTACAAAAGGAGGATAAAGGTATTTGAGAAGAAGATTTCTCTAGCTCACTGAAAATTAAGGTAACATAAATCTGATAATTCCAGTAAATTAAGATGTATATGGTACGCCCTAGAGCAACCACAAAATAATGACTCCATAAAGTAATCTAAGAAAAATAAGGTAAAATGTGTCATGAGAAAGTACTCACTTAATGCAAACGAAAGCAGTAAAGGAGGGATAGAGGAACAGAAAAAAAATGTGATACATAGAAAATATCAAGTTTAAGAAACATAAACCCAACATTATCAATATCACAAAATATAAGTAGATTAAAATTCAAGCAAAGGGCAAAGATCTTAACATTACTTTTCTAAAAATCTACCTATATGTGGTCTACAAAATTTATATTGATAAATACATATACAAAGAAAGAATGAAGGAAAGAACAGAAGAAGGAGAGAGAGAGAAAGAAAGACAGACAGACAGACAAATACAGAGCACCTGGGTGACTCAGTCCAATAAGTGTCTGACTCTTGATTTCAGGTCAGCTCATGATCTCAAGATTCGGGAGTTTGAGCTACCTGTTCAGCTCTTTGCTGACAACATGGAGCCTATCTTGGATTCTTACTCTCCCTCTCTTTCTTTACCGCCCCCTTCTATGCACTCTGTCTCTTTCTCTCTCAAAATAACTTTAAACAAACACAAATAAATGTCAAGTAAAAAGATAGATAAGGAAGGCCTCAGTCAGTTAAGTGTCTAACTTCAGCTCAGGTCATGTGAGTTTGAGCCCTGCATCTAGCTCTGTGCTGACAGCTCAGAGCCTGGAGCCTACTTTGGACTCTGTGTTTCCCTCTCTCTCTGCCCCTCCCCCATGTGTGCTCGGTCTCTCAAAAAGTAAACGTTAAAAAAATTTTTTTAAAGATTGGTAAAGATATATCATGCAAATAACACAAGAAATGCTAAGTGGCTATTGTGGCTATATCAATACTAATATCAATATCAGACAGATGTTAAAAACATTTGTTATTCGAGATTAGGAGGGTTATGACAGAAGGGTAAGTGGGTAAAGCCATCCAGGAAAGAACAGTTATTAATATGTGCACCTTATAATAGAGTACCAATTTACATGAAGAAAACTGACAGAAATGGAGATATAAATTCAGAAATAATGGTTGCACACTTCAAAGCTCTATTTTCAATGTTTTATAGACTCAATAGGTATCTATAAACTACCACAGTAAAGAACAAAATGCACATTTTTCTCAAGTGCATGTAGAACATTCTCGAGGATTGACTGTATGATACTGGAACTGGAAATCATTAAGAAAAAGATTTGGGAAAGTCACAAGTATGTGGATATTAACCCTTTCTTAGGAATGTTATTTAAATAACTAATGATAAACAAAAGGGAAATCAGAAAATACTTGAAGATGAATGAAATGAAAGCACAACATACCAAAAATTAATAGAATTTAGTGTAGCAAATCTTTACTGGGAAATTCATACACACACACACATATATATACACACACAATGTCCTCAAGTTCCATGCATAACGTTGCAAATGGCAAGATTTCTTTCTTTCTTACATCTGATTAATATTCCTCTGTGTATATACATATTCCATTTTCTTATCCATCTGTCAATGGATACAGTTTACTTCCACGTCTATGCTATTTTAAATAATACTGCAATGAATGTGGGGGTGTAGGTAATTTTCTGAGTTACTCATTTCATTTCCTTTGGATAAATACCCAGAAGAAATGCTGGAACATATGGTAATTTTATTTTAATTTGAGGAACCTCCATACTGTTTTCCATAGTGACTGTATCAATTACATTCCCACCAACAGAGTACAAGGATTCTCTTTCTCCATATCCTTGCCAGCATTCATTATTTCTTGTCTTTTTGATAATAGCCATAATGACAGGTGTGAGGTGATACTCCATTGTGGTTTTGATTTTCACTTCCCTGATGATTAGTCATTTTTAACCATCTTTTCATGTGCCTGTTGGCCATCTGTTATGTCTTCTTTGGAGAAATGTCTATTCAGATTCTCTACCCATCTTTTAATTTTTTTTTTTTTTTTTTTTGCTACTGAGTTGAAAAAATTTTAATCTAAAACTTAACCTTCCATCTGAGGACATTGAAAAAAAGAGCAGACTCAACCTAAATCAAGCATAAGGAAGGAAATAATGAAAACAGGCACAAAGGTTAAAGAGAAAATAGAAGAACAATGGAGAAAAAATTAAAAAGACCAAAAGCTTTTTTTGAAGAGAAAAGGAAGAAGAGGCATCCCTTATCTTAAATTTCCATAGCTGGCCAGGAATTTTGGCTGGCTATGCAAATAGCAGCCAAAAGCTTTGTTAGTCTCAAGAGGTGCTGGGAGTAATCACTCTTACCCAGGCTTGACCTTCCCTCCGTTAGCTGAACTTGCCTTCCCTGATTTCTCCTATCTGTCCATTTTCCACCTGTGGGACTTTGGTGGTACCAACTTGTCACCAAGCAAGATTTCCCTGGTTTGTAGAAGGATGCACTCATTTTATTTTGGCTCAAAATTAATCTTCTTTATAAATATATGTTAAAAGGCTGACGAAAACCATTTTTTGTAAGAACAAAGCTCGCCGTCAAGGGGGCTAAAAGAGCTAAAATCGAGGTCTATTCCCTTGCCCTTTTCAGCGGTGCCCACAGAAATACGTTCCAGCCATGTGGATGCCCATTTTAGAGTATTGGGATTGTTACAAATTGGCATACACTGGGCTTAGTGTAGCAAAATGGCTCCTATGTATTTCAGTAAAAGCCCTTTGTATACCCCTTTATATATCAAAGTCATCTATCCCTTATATGGCACAGGGACCCATTCCTTTGCTAAACACAAACAACACAAATGTGGAGCATTTGGAGGCTGGCAGCAAAGACATCGTTGCCATCTCCTCAGCCTTTGGATCAAAGGAGGGGCAATTTCAACCAAGGCTTGAATACAACAGCCCAAAAGGGCTTGCTGTGATGCTGCTTTGGTCAGACAAAAGGAAAAAAAAAAACAAAACTTTACTTTTTTTTTTTAATCAAGAGCATACCAACAATTCAAGAAAACTTTATCTTTTAAACAGAGTAAAGCAGAATTTTAATCTTATACCAGTGTACTTTTAAAAATCTATTTATTTTAATCTTAGTTCATCCTGACCACATGTAAAATTTCTTCCCAAAGATTTCCCTTCACAAACCTTCTACAACTTTCCTTTGCTTTTAGGTTTTGACCAAACCAGTCTCATTTAAGACAAAATCGCTTTATTTTACTTTCAACAAAAAATGTATTTCCATTCCTTATAGATCTTTCTTGCATATCTGCTACTTTTCTACATACAGAGTTACTTTCCTTATTTTTAATCAGTCTTAATTACATTTAGCAAAATTTTAACTCTTAGAAATCTTAGTCACCAGTGAAAACTAAGTAATAATGGATTGTGAACTGTTACACCAGAATTTTTTTTTTGATGGTAAATTGACCAATTAGGCACAAACCAGATTTTCCATAGTAAAATCTTAATAAAGCACAAAGCATATTTGTAAGGCCCTAATAGTCCTTTTTCTCCATAAAACAAAAGCAAAAACCTACATCTAGTAATTAGTGGTTTAGCATTTTATCTTGTTAGACATCCAATGAATTCAATCCAAATTTATCATGTAAGCAAAACTAACATTTTAGGTTACCAAAGACTTTGAAAGCTATCTCAACAATTACCCATGAAAACTATGAGACAAAGTTAGCCATTATTTTAAGTCATCCTTTTGCTACCAAATTGGAACAGAGGTAACTTGGGCTAATGTGACCTTCAACAAACCTAGGTAGAACAAAGGTTGTTTACTTAATATTGATAAACAAGTCTATCTCAAATCAACAAACTTAAATTAGCTGAAACACTGAATACATTTTACTTGGGTCCACTTAAGACAATTTGTTCCCCATGGTTAGTTTTTACTTAGAACACAGGTGGGAAAATCTGAAGTGTGTGTTCTTTGCTCCATGACCTCTAGGGTGGGAGGAGGAGCTGATGGTGCTTGAGGCTTTGAGGAGCCAGTTATGCAGGCCTCACAGCCAGTGGTGCAGAAACAGGAAGAGGGGAAGGGAAGGCAGAAGAGGCGGGGGCGCCACCAGAAGACAGAGAAAGAGAATTCCCAGTTTTAAATCTTGTCAGTTCAGACTGAGGAGCAGACTCCAGGTTTTTCTTTGTTTTGTTTTCTTTTCCACTAGTGGAATTATGTAGTCAGTCCATGTCTATTGGGAGAAGACAGTGAATTTCCTCTCAACAAAGGGAGTTTCAGCAGCTGCTTGGAATATTCCTTCAAGTCCTCATTCTGAGGTAGACTAACCAGAGATAGTTGCGTCTCATTGTCATAGTTGTTGACCCAGGAAATGAATGAGAGCGAAGTCTCCACACAGTCACACACCGACTCCAACCTGCCACTCAGCACCTTAGAGGTGTAGATTTGTTCCAATTCCTTATGGAACTACTCACACAACTCTGGAAAGTGATCAGGTTCCCATTCTGCCTCTTAGGGGAAGGTCTACCAAAATGAACCAGATTCTTACCCATCTCAAGGGCACTGGTCCCTGAGCTGGTTCCTGGGCCTTGCCTGGCTCTTGCCCCTGCGTGCAGGGAGAGGCTAGTCTCCTACAGATCAAGTGGTCCACTGGCACCAGGTAAGGCTGCCTCTCCCACTGCCCCGAGGTTCACACCCTGGCGACAAGGGAGGGGAAATACCATCTCTGCCTCCCGGCTGAGCTCTCACAAACCATCAACACAATAAAAACAAAAATTACACGATCATTTTCATAGACACAAGGGGTAAAAACCTAAAGGAAAAGGACAAATAACAGACTCCTGATCACAAACTAAATGACCTACAAACACGCTTATTGTCTTGGAGTTATGGAGGTCATGAATCCAAAATGACGAATGGTCTAAAATCAAGCTATCACTTGGTTCCTCCCAGAACCTTTAAAGGCTAATTGGTTTCCTTGCCCTTTTCTGGTTCTAGAGACTTCCCAAGTTCTTTTGTGATCTCACATGGCTCTGACCTCTGCTCCAGTCATCATATCATGTTCTTCCCCCTGCTCCCAGTGCCACATTGCGAACACTCTGTATCTTTCAGTCCAAGACAATCGATTCTGCTCGTGTTACATCTTCAGCACACTGTCTCTATATGGAAATTCCTCCAGTCAAGAAAGACAGAGGCTTCTACAGAGACATTTTATGGAGAATCCCATTCCTATCCCTGGATTCTGCTAAGTTGATTGAGAAGACCCAAGAGTTACACTCAGATTCTCTTTCAATAACTCTCTGTGACTGGATAATGTATTTGAGTCTTCCAAAGTACTAATGAGAAATTACCCAGCTACATACTTGCCCTTTTTTCAAATTTTATTTATTTTGAAAGAGACAGACAACGCGTGTGGGGGAGGGGCAGAGAGTATTCCAAGCAGGCTCTGCACCGTGAAGACCCAGACCAACGCAGGGCTCCAACCGATAAAGCCACAAGATCGTGACCTGAGCTGAAACCAAGTCAGACGCTTAACCGACTGAGCTACCCAGGTACCCCAACCCTTCACTTTCTTTTAAAAACACACTTTTCTGTCTGATATTGACCAACTACAGAATCTTTTACAACTTGGGTAGGCTCAAAGTTTCCCTCATCAAATACTGGTTCCTTTTTACTTGACATTTCTTCCCTCAATTTTTCCCTTTCCTCTTACATTTTACTATAAGCAGCAAGACCTCCTCAGGCCATGCTTTTAACACTTTATTTGGAAATCTCCTTAAATATCCATTTACTGCTTACAAGTTTTGATATCCATGTAACTGCAGGACACAATTAAATGTAGCTTTCTATTGGATCCCCTTCCTCCCATTTTATTAACTTCATTTCCTTCTGAGTCCTTACCAGGAAATCTTTAACATCCATAGTCCTCACAGTTTGTTCACAATCATCTAGACTTTTTCTGTCATGCTCTTCAAGTACCTTCCAGTCTCTGCCAATCACCTAATTCCAAAACCAATTAAACATTCCCAAGCATTTGTTATAGCAGCACCCCCTTTCCTGGTGCTAAAAACTGTATCAGTTAGAGTTCAAGTAGAGAAACAGAACCAATGGTGATATGTTAAAATATTTACTTTGAAGAACTGGCAGCCAGGATAGTGGGACTGCCGAAGAAAGTGAGAAACTCAAGGAGCAAGCAGATGGCCGTGAAGGGCAGGATACAACTCTCAGTCATGACCTAGACTATTAGCTTAGTCTGTTTGGGATCCTATAACAATACACCACAGACTTGGTAACTTAAAAACAACAGAAATTACTCACCATTTTGGAGGGCTGAGAGTCTGAAATCAAGGTGTCAACATAGTCAGACGAGGGACATCTTCTGAGTCAGAAAGTTCCTCGCTGTATCCTCTACAGAGCAGGGAACAAGTGAGCCTTCTAAGTCCCCTTTTATAAGGAAGGCCCCCCACCTTCATGACCTAATTACCTCCCAAAGTCCCCACCTTCTAATCCCACCGTCTTGGAGGTTAGTTTTCAACATGAATTTTGGGGGAACAAATACAAATGATAGCAGCTACTGTCCCTAGTTACTCAAACACTTTCTTAGGTATTTTCACAAAGGCATTATATAGAGATTACTAAAGTAATCAGCTGACTTACATAAGGAGGTTTATCCTAGATAATCAGGATGGCCATTCAAATCAGCTGAAAGAATTTAAGAAGAGAGCTGAGGCTTCTGTGAAAAAAAAAGAAATTTGGCCCATGGAATGCAGTTTTAGTTCACATTTGAAAGATCTAGCCTGCCTTTCTGATAGCTATGGATTTCAGGCTTACCTACCCACTCTCACAAGTGGGTGAGAGCCTAAGTCAATTCCACACAATAACTTTTTAAATGTATAACTTCTATGGGCCTTGTTTCTCTGAGTGAACCCCGACCACTTCCCCTGGATTTAGAATATATTTGTTCTTACAACATAGCATAAATCAGGTTAAATAGATGACATCTGTTTCCAATAACCAGACTCTTACCTGAATTTGATTGAGAATACTTCAGTTTTGAAGACGTGAAATATCTACTTATGTAACACTTGCCAATTCAGAATTAATAATAATTTTAAAGTGGTATAACCAGGCTCTGAATGGATTTGCTTTGTCATGAAAAACAATCATTAAAAACCCTGTAAAAGTCTCTGAATATCAGCAAAGTGTCTGTATTTGTCTTAAATGGATCTAATTTATTTAAACTGATATAATTAGTCACACACACAGAAAAAATCAATGCCATTTTTTCAGAAGTGATCTAGAGGCCCTTTAAAATGATCATATAAAGATCACCTTAGATTGATTATTTTTAAGTAAGGAACCATTTAGGTCCAATTTGATTTCATGGTCTTAATGAAGAAAACTAAATGACCTTTTCCAACTATTAACATTTTTCCCTGCCTGAGGCAGTGAAGGCTTCTTGATGGGCCAAGACTAAAACAAAGCAGCAAGAAACATTTCCTTATTTTTCCTAAAGAAGAAATTTTATTTGTAATGAACCAAATTTAGAGGAGGGCCATTAGGTCTTCAAATATAGGCAATTATGGTATAATTCTGTTCTTCAAGGCTCCATTTTTTTTTTATAAGCAATGAGATTAGGAACATGCGTTGACAAAATTTGAAAAACAGCAGTAATGAGAACTTATGCTTAGCTAGTTTACTCAAAAAACATATTTAGAAGCTGTTCTACACTGAGGTTGTTTGAGGATTCTGATGATGCCAAGAGAGTTTTACTGAGCAAAGGTATACAAAATGTCATTCTATATGACCAATATATGATTTTAAGATAGAAAAATAACCAGCAGAAGTCTTCTGCTTCCAGCCATGACACAATAACTTGTATTAGACTTACTTTTCTGGGGGAAAAAACAATTTTAATACTGGACAAAATATTTGAAGCAACTGCTGTGAGGCAATGAACAATACACAGCATAGGGCTATGATTTTCACACAAAGGAAAGCACAAGAGGTAAGCCCCATGTGAATTATCTTCACCTCCTGCATGAGGATGATTTTCTGCAATGAGTTAAGGAACACGTGGGCTGCACTAAGGAAGTAGAAATTAGACTCCCTTCTCACGAAAATGATAGGATTCCAGGGAAAGACAGAACAGTACATTATGGGGTACAGAATTTGCATGGAAATTCACCATAATTATTTCACTAAAAGCTGTGCTTCTTAAATGAATGCAAAGACTCTATGAGACCTACAGATAACTTCTGGGATGATAACTTAATGATGATACCAGAGCTTATACATCACTGGGGCATATAGGAGTTCTGACCCAGTAGAGGGGGAGGGTCCCCACTGAGCACCTAGTACAGGGAGATTGAATCCCAAACTGAATGCATGACTAATAGTATTGAGCACAGCCTGGAGTAATGGGCCACTACCTAGGATGGAGCCTCAAATCATTCTATCCTTGCTCTAACAAACAATTAAATCCCTATGGGAAGAGAAAAAGGATCTTCCAGTAATTTAACCACTAGCAGAAATAGATCTCAATACTTCTTGGAACAAGAGGACATAATCCAGACACCTTATAATATATCACATCAGCATCATAAAATAACAGTTTACTGGATATATGATGAAGCAGAAAAATGTGACCCATAATCAAAAATAAAAGCAGTCAATAGAAAAGACCAAGACTTTCCACAGATATTTCAATTAGAAGACAGTGAATTCAAATAAATTATTATAATGTCTTCAAGAAAGTGGGGGGAAAGATGGTCATCATGAATAAACTGTGGAATTTAAATGGAAAACATAAACTAAAACAAAACAAAACAAAAACCTACATTTGAAAAGTTCTATTTCTGAATTGAAAACTTCATTGAGCTTCACAGCAGGGAAGGCTACAAAATATTTACTGAACTTGAAGACTTATTGATATAAAGTCCCCATTGTGAACAACAGAGAGCAAGGAGATTGAAAAATATTAAGTGTCTGTGACTTGTAGCACATTATCAAGTTAAATATATGTGTAATTTGATTCCAAGATGGAAAAAACAGAGATTAAGAAAAATTGTTTAGAAAATATTTCAACAATGCATTTAAAACTTTGTTTTAGGTTATCTAACATCTAGGTGCTTCACATTGAAAAGAATATTCAGAATGTCTAGTATGCCTTCCTGCCACAAATAGAAGTTCCATGCATTAACTTTCCAAACCTGTCCACTTATACCCATCACAAAAGACAGTAAAGGGATACAAAGAATTAGTGAACTTTCCTAATACACCAACAGGGGATAAAGTAAATGTTCAATGAATCAAATCTCTGAGTAAAAAAATACATGGTATTCTCATCTCAGTATTTTTTGTCAATGGCATAATAAAGACATCAACTATGTAGTGTCACTCATTGTGCATTTTTCATGTACAATAGTGATACTTTGGACTCACTGAATTACCTTTCCAGTAAGAAGCTAAAGAAGTGAAGTGATATACTAAATTGTTGTAAAGACTGCAAATGCTATTTTAGTTGATCTTTCTGTCTTCATCCATGAAATTTAGGTTAGAATGCAGTGTGACATCAGATGTCACCCCCTATTTTTGAATGCAATGGTATTATTAAAATATACACTGTGTAAGACTCCATCTATTTCCACCTACGTGTTGTAAATAGTTAACAAAATCATCAGGCCATAAGTATATTTTGACTGTAGTCATTTGCAACACCAATTATCTTTTTCTTTGCCCACATCACTGAGTGCCTAAAACAGTGTATCTCATACCGTGGACCTATCAAGCTTTCTTGGTGGCATGCTTGAAGGACTTAATATCTAGAATGACTGTTTACACTCGTTCATCTTCCTTGAGAAGATAAAACAACTGCAACATTAATTTTATAGTAAATTATCCCTAAGATGGCATGGGATAAAATGCAAACTTCCCCTGCATTTTCCAAAATGAAACCTAGTGTTCAAAGACACCCTTTACTCCCAGTAGAAGCTTGACACTACACCTTTAAATTGGAGCAGGCATTTACTTTGCTGATAGAAGTACTTTAATAGGAACATTTTAAGGTACTGGCTTAAGGGAGTATATTTCATTTTGTTATTTATTCTTTATTTTTTTTGAAAAAATACTGATGTGACTTATCATAGGACTACTGCATAATGTGGCTATAAACACAGAATTAGAAGTTTTTAAAAAACAATTTCAGTAGAACCACCAAAAGCCTCAGGGCAAGAATAACATATTTCCTTCTAGACCTGATCATCTGCAACAGAGAGGGTCTTGGGTCTTTTCAAGGATATGCATTTGATTTAGGTCTTAGAGGTGTCCATCAGGCACCCCTACACAAAAGTACGTTAAACAGTGTTTTTGCACAAACATGATTTTTCTAACTCCTTTTAGAGGAACTGAATGTGATTACTTTTATATAAAAAAATGAAATGCAAATAAGACACTTTAAATTACTTATATACATACCTCGTATACCCTTACAAGGAAAACTAACCTGAGTCATAAAACAAAGAAGAACTGATATGTATATATATATGTATATGTATATATATGTATATATATATATACATATCATTTGATATACACACAGACATATGTTTATACATACACACACACATATACTTTTTTTAAGGACTGTTGACTAATTCTCCTTAAGTCTTTCTCGAGAATAGGTTTCTGTCTTAGAGCCAAGTATGTATATATTCTCTGATTTAATGCAGACTCAGGAAGGGGCTTAGAGAGATACTGCCTTAAATATACTGGCAGTAAGAGAAAGTAAAAGCATTAGGTAGAATTTACTATAAAAGATCAGAAACAACATCCATGACTCTAATGCCAAAAAGCTAAAGTAGATTTGTATTTTAATAGTAACAATAAATAATAGTAGTAACAGTAATAATAATATAATAGTAATAATAGTAATAGTAAATGGTAATAATAAATAAAATGCATTCATAGTTTGACTGAGAAGCTGAGTCAAAGTAAATGTAACATTAGATATTGGAATAAAAAATCCAATGCTATTTAAAAAGCCCTTCATTTTAAGAGTCATAATTTGATAAATTATTCCGATAATTGATAAATTATGTTTGATAAATTATTTTATGAATTGCTTTAGTAACAAGTTTTCAAGCTAATAAATTATGATAGTTTCAGCACATTCACTTTTGTTAATATCTCATGAATTATTATCAATGCAGCTAAGAACTCTCCCTTGCTCAACTATATGCTTATACAGGATACAGAAAAACAAACAGATCCTCCTCTCAAATACACTTATCTGCCATGGATATCATTGAAAAATACGCACACATCATAAGGAGTAGGATTACAAGAAATGTTAAATTTAGTTTGAAATATTCTATCTTCAAATTTAAGTTTTAAGTTGACCCATACCCTTCTTAGTTATGACTTACTCAGATATAACAGAAATGAATGATATTTAGCTTATTCTTCTTTCATAAACATATTTTGTTCTAAACTAGTTTCAAAACTCTTCTTGGTTTCACATAGGGTCCAAGGAAATGAAGGAGATTCTTTTTAAAAAAAATTTTTTTTAATGTTTTATTTATTTCTAGGGGAGAGAGAGAGACAGTGTGAGCAGGGGAGGGTCAGAGAGTGAGGGAGTCACAGACTCTGAAACAGGCTCCAGGCTCTGAGCTGGCAGTCAGCACAGAGCCCGACGTGGGGCTCGAACCTATGAACCGTGAGATCACGACCTAAGCGAAAGTTGGACGCTTAACCGACTAAGCCACCCAGATGCCCCAGAAATGAAGGAGATTCTATAGAGGATCTCAGTCACTGCTAACCTCCTTTGATTTCAGACTTTACTCATGAGTATCCACTCCTTGCTTCTCAGTAAATTTTCTACTTTAGCCCTCATTGTCACAAATAGCAGTAATCAAAAAAGATTCATGTACTTATAAGTATCAGGAAAAGGATTAATATAAGCACAATCAGTCTGTGACCAATCCAGTTTCAACCGAATTGTGACAATATAAAGACATAGTCTGTTTTCTGCATATGTGTCCCTGACAGTGGGGAGAAAGGTAGAAGAAATAGGAATTTCTGATTCTTTTTTCACTCATTACATCTTCATTAACGTTTCCTTTTCAACTGCTGTTATAGTCAGTGTCAGCTTAGAGTGCACTGTATGCTAAAGATTTCTTCCAGCTTGTGAAATAATTTCCATTTCCATCTTTTCCAAACCAAACTCTAAGTCACCAGTTCTATAGCCACAAAACTTATCAGCTAACTGCAACACACGTTTCTCCCTCCATTATCCTTGAGTAATAAAGATGAGTCAAAGTCCTCACTGACATTTGCATGGAACTAGAATGCTTTTAAGCATTGTTTATGAGCATATTTACTTTCCTAATTATATTTGCTTAAGGGAATATCAGGATTTGCTTACATACTAAGTCAGATCATCCACTGTGAATAATAGTGCCATACAAACGTGACTTAGGATTATTGTAATCAACAAACACAGATCAAAATTGTTCTGAGAGTTTGGAACAACTGCTCAAAAACTACTCAGTAAAACTCATATACAATGCAAATGCACAATCTGAAACTAGCTATCTTTATGCAATAAAATATAATTTTTCAACTTTTAACATTTTCCTCATTTGTTGAAAGAGCATTCAGTGCGAAGACTGTAAAGGTCCATGAGCTTTCCAAGAACTGTGACATGATCCTAGTTATTTCTGTATCTTCAGTATGCCTCAGTGCAGAGTATATGCATGTTTCATCAATTTAAAATGCACATTTTTGGGGCACCTGGGTGGGGTAGTCAGTTAAACGTCTGACTCTTGCTTTCAGCTCAGGTCATGATCTCACGGTTCATTTTGTGCCCCATGTCAGGCTCTTTGCTGACAGCATGGAGACTGCTTAGAATTCTCTCTCTCTCTCTCTCTCTGCCCCTCCTCTGCTCACACACTCTCTCTCAAAAATAAAAATAAATTAAAAAATGTACATTCTTAATAATTTAACATCTCTGAAATTGGAACGTATCTTACCATCAATGGCATGTCATAGTTTCTTTTTCTTTCCTTTCTTTTTCTTTCTTTTTTTTACTCCTCAGTGGAACATAAATATTAGCACACCTTACAATCAATGATACTTTTGATTCAATTGAGTATATGGTAGTAGGTATTGACTAAAAATTTATTGAACTTGAAAAGCACCATATTATGGTGGAAAGATAGTTCTAGGATCCAGCTTAGAGATATATGGCAATATATGGACTGAAGCAATAGTGTTTGTGAAGAGACTGGATATGAGCATAAGTGTGGATAGTTTTAGCAGAGGGGATAAGCTACTTTGACTTAGTCAAAGAGAAGATAGAAATGTTGTTCATGGATAAAAGGATGCATACATCTGCCTCACGTGCAGAATGGAGATTTGGAGAAATGAGGTGACAGAAAACGCAGGGGAGGAGCAGGGATGTAGGGAAGAGAACTCATAATTCATGGATATTTTAGTGAAGTGAACGACAAGATCTTTCAACTGAGGATGAGGCTAGCTCTAGTTTAGAGCTGCGAAAGTCTAGTGAATTAATTTGGCTCTTCTTGGAGCGCTTGGCTAGCTCAGTCAGTTAAGTGTCTGATTCTTGATTTTGGCCTAGATCATGATCTCACAGTTCATGAGATTGAGCCCGCATGGGGCTCTGTGCTGCCTGCTTGGGATTCTGTCTCACCCTCTCTCTGGCCCTCCCCCACTTGCACGAGTGTGCGGGCTCTCTCTCAAAATAATTAAATAAATAGATTTTAAAATAATAATGATAATAAAAATAATAATTATTTGGTTCTTCTTGTATCCCAAAAAATGAGAATCCTTAAGAAATGTTTTGTGAGGTTCTGATCCAAATGAACTTGAGGAGAGGTGCAGCCCTATAGCCAAAGGAGTTGAAAAAAAGCCTCCTCCATAAGTTCTTTATAACACAGACAATTCCCTCTAGTCCAGTTTATAGCCCATTCAATAAAACAAAAGCCCTGAGATTGAAAGTAATATTGAAATATTTAAAAACCAATCTCATGGCATTTTTTAAATGAATGGACATGCCTTAAATTTATCTAATAAAATTAATCTGGTCAACCCAAACAACTTAATACCAACTGCCATTAGGAAGAAAGAATGGAAAGGAAAAGTCTAGTTTTTATATTAAAAGGAATTAAGTGAAAAAGGAAGAATGGACCTAGCATAATTCCAAGTTAAATAACCTTAGGCCATCCCAAGGGCAATCCTAAGTATGAACCTAGATTGGATAAGACAAAAAAAAAAAAAAAAAAACCAACATAAATAAAAGTAGAGCTTAAAATTCTCTTTATATATGTAAATCCAAATTGTTATGTGTCAGAATTCTTGTGTTTTACAATCTTGGTTTCTGGTCAGGTTGGGCAGGTAATAAATTAAGTAGTTTTGTGTTCACATGGAAACATTTCCTTTATTATGTTGTGTAGCATTACTACTTATTAGAAAACCTGGCATCATAGGCTGAAACAGTGCAACGCTGGCATTCTTGGTATTGGAGGATTCTAGGATAGGAAGTGTCTTGCTGTTTTTCATCATTCTCCCTGTTTCTGCCAGAGTCCACGAGAGTTGGCCCCATTTCCGGGGAGAAGCAGAATTAACACTTTATATTAAGCAATTGCACTCTCCACAGAAATAGCTTCATTTATATTTTTGGGTGTTGAACCCATAAAAATCAGATTATGATAAAAATCCATCCAAATACCTATATGACTTTCTCTGAGACTTATTTTTTTAATATTTTAAAATGTTCATTTGTGTTTGAGAGGGGTGGGGAGGGCACAGAGAGAGGGTTATACAGAATCCAAAACAGGCTCCAGGCTCTGAGCTGTCTGCATGGAGCCTGAAGGGCTCCTGAAGGGTTCCTGCATGAACCCGTGGGTTCATGACCTGAGCCGAAGTTGGACACTTAACTGAATGAGCCACCCAGGTGCCCCTCTCTGAGAATTATTGTAATTCTTTATTTTTTTAATATGAGAACATTTTAGAATTCTGTAAAGTGTCCAGTGGTGCTCTTGTATCCCTTTTGAACTGATATGTTTTGTGTGTCTCTTAATCTGCCTCTAGAAGATGCAGAAGTGAAGAAGCAGAAGGCATGTTTGACCCATATTGGGAAGTAGAAAGGCAGTTGTGTTAGTACAAGGGAGCGAGCCTCTGGTGCTAGCCAATGTACCATGGACAGGTTTTATTATATCATTGATGCTATTTGGATTGAGAAATAAAATCATAATGTGGTTGATTTATGGGGGAAAAAGAAACAATTACAGAAATACAACTCCTGTAATAGGTTTAGTGAGAAAGAGCAATGAGTAAAAAGATTAAGTAATAATTCGTGTCCAGAAATTGCACTTGTACAAATTAAACAAGAAAAATATGGACTCGTGATGAGAACAAAGAGCAGGCAGGAAAAGGGATGGGTATGCACAGGCCAAGAATAGCCTCCTGGCCACCAGTGAGGTGTGGAAAAATGAAGGAAGACGGGAAAAAGACAAGAAAAAAGAATGTCAAGTAGGGTGATCTGAAGAGTCACTAAGCTTCATGCTCCAAGTCATGCAAAGCTGAAAAAGGAACTTTTCCCTCCAGCATAGCTTAAAGGATAGCACTGCACACTGTATGCGCCTGCTGTGTCATGTGGTCCTGACAGAATTCATATAGAAACCACAGGCTTTCCATTCAAATCTGGATCCCCAGAAATCACCAATTTTCAGAAAACAGCAATAATAATTTCAGAATTCACAGTAACCCATTCATACAATATAAATTCCATTAACAATTTTAGCTGTCCATTTGAGACAAATTGAAGCAATTTTTCCACTGGGTTGGATATTTTTTTAAATGAATATTCTGCTTGTTTGTTTTCACTAATTTACTGGTAAATTTACTTGAAATAGTCAATCCAGCTCTATAATTATGCAAAGCTAATGGATTTCTTGGACTAAGTCATTAGATAATTATATTAGTTAATGTTCTTTTGGTCGCAAGCAATGAAAGCGGACTCTGTTAGCTCAAACAAAACAGCAACCTTAATGGCAAGGCACTGAAATCGTTTATGTCATCAAAAGAACAGTTGTGTAAATAAGACTTACAAAGGGACTGAACCAGGCCGGCCAGCTTTAAATGCTTGTGGTCCTTTCCTCTAGACCAGAGCAGAGGCAAGCAAACTTTTTTTTTCTTCTCATAAAGAGCCAGATAGAAAACATGTTAGGTTTTGTGGGCCACATAGTCCCTGTTGCATTACCCAATGCTACCGCTGTGTTGTGAAAGCAGACACTCACAACGCGCAAATGAATGAGCACAGCTCTACTCCAATACATCTTTATGGAGGTACATTGAAATGTAAATATCATGGAATTGTCTTGTGTCATGAAATATTATTCTTCCTTGGACTTTTTTCTCCAACCATTAAAAAAAATGCAAAAACACAAAGACAAGCAGCAGCCTGGACTGGCCTGTTAGAATTTGTCCACTTTTCCTCGAGGAGGCAGCCAAGAACTCTCAAGGACTTTTGATCTCTCTTTGTCCAAAGTTTAAAATTCTGGAAAAGAAAATTGTCTTATTTGAAGCTGGCTTTCTACTCTTAGATCGAATGTCCTCTGCCAGACGGGAAAGGCCACACAAGGCAGGCAGAGGCTCGGAAGCTGACCTATCCTGGTGATCAGAGGCAATTATCAGAAAAGATTGGGCTGGGGATTGTTGAGAACTAAGTGGCCCCCTCTGCAGAAAACCTACTACAATAGCATTATTTCTTTTTCTTTGTCTCCAGACTATTAACAACTGTAAGTTCTTAGTAGATAGGACCTTGGTTATTCAGTGAATCCACACTTAAACTTTGTTTTGTCTCTTTATCTCTTCTTGTCTTTGAGATAAGAAATAAATTCCCCAGGTGGGACACTAAGAGCCACTTAACATCAGTGCAACCTTGCTTTGATCTATTCCAAGCTCCATGAGATCTTACTTGAAAAAGTTTCAGAAGGATAAAAAACTTCAGCTGCTTAAAGATGTTTAAAGCTACTATCTGCATGAAAACATGTAATTTGTGTAGAATGATGTAGAGATTCTTCATAATCTCATCTCACCAGGCCCTAATAATCTGACCTCAACATACACTAACAATCTATCTGCCACCCCCCTCAAACGCCTCATGTCCCTCCCTCTAAACACACTGTCTGTACACAGCTTTGTATCTTGGAGAATGTTCCATCTAAAAAGCACTTTCTGCCTCTTTCTTTTCCTTAACTCACACAGAGTTAATTGTGCCTTTAAAACACTGTTTTTCCTTACTGTAGATATGTCACATCTGCCTAATTTCCTTCAAATATTGAAGTGCAACTATTAGTTTGGGCTTTTATTATTTGTTTCCCCTTTGGTCTCTCCCATCATGTATACTTTGATTAAAAACAAGGTGCTCTAAATTCTTCCACACTGTGCCATCTACATACCTTCTGTCCTCTCTCTTAATACAAAGTTACATACCCCATAAATCTTTACTAACAGTATTGGAGCTATATTTGAACTATCTAAAAATAAGATATGGGAGGTTTTTCTCCTACCTGAATGCATTATGTTTAAAATAGCTTTGGGGAGGGGCACCTGGGTGGCTCATTTGGTTAAATGTCTGACTGCAGCTCAGGTCATGATCTCACCCTTGGGGGGTTTGAGCCCCGCGACGGGCTCTGTGCTGACAGCTTAGAGCCTGGGGCCTGCTTCAGATTCTGTCTCCCTCTCTGACTTTCTGCTCATACTCTGTGTCTATCTCAAAAATAAATAAACATTAAAAATTTTTGTAAATAGCTTTGGGGAAATGACCTTATTTTTTATAGCCTATTAAGGTAGGCATAATTCTAAAATGGCCTTCAAGATTTCCACCTAGTGATGTGAACATACCTCCTTTATCTCACCCCTTCAAGTGTGAGTTCAACCTATGAATATGATGGGATATAACTCTTATAATTATGTTACATGGAACAAGAAATTTTGAAGATATAGTTAACCCTAATTAGGTGACTCTGACTTAATAAAAAGTGATATCCTGGTGGGCATGACCTAATCAGGTGAGCCCTTTAAAAAAGGGAGAGATTTCAGAGAAATGCTTCTGTGCTGGCCTTGAAGTAATGAATGGATAAAGTAAACATAATAAATAAATAAATAAACAAACTTTTCACGCAATGGAATATTGTTCAGCCATAAGAAAGAGGAAAATATTGCAATTTGCAGAAATATGAAGGAAATAGAGGATATTCTGTTACATGATATAAGTCAGAGAAGGACAAATACTGTATGACCTCACTTATATATGGAACTTAAAAAAAAGAAAAAAATTGTCAAACTCATAGACACAAAGTAGACTGGCAGCTAACAAGGGCTGGGGGTGTTGGTGGAGAAATAAGATGTTGGTTAAGGGTACAGCCTATCAGTTATGTGATAAGTTCTAGAGATCTAATGTACAGCAGGGTGACTATAGTTAACGATATTGTATTACACACTTAAAAATGTATTAAGAGAGCAAGTATTGAGTGTTCTCATCACACACACAAAGGTAATTATGTCAAGTAAAAGGTGTATTCATTAACTTGGTGGTGGTAATAGTTTCACCATGTATATTAAATTACCACAGTGAACACTTTATATACAATTTTCAGTAAATCTGGTAGGGTGGGGAATGATGGAAGATGACACAAATGTCTGTTTCGTAAGAGGACCTATGGATGGAACCAGGTGAAAGGAAACAGATGGAGAGAAACTGTGCCCCAAGAAGCTGTACTAAAGAATCACAAGCGGGGCGCCTGGGTGGCTTAGTCGGTTAAGCGTCCGACTTTCGCTTAGGTCATGATCTCGCGGTTCGTGGGTTCGAGCCCCGCGTCGGGCTTTGTGCTGACTGCCAGCTCAGAGCCTGGGGCCTGTTTCAGTCTGTGACTCCCTCTTTCTCTGACCCTCCCCTTCTCACGCTGTCTCTCTCTCTCTCTCTCCTAGAAATAAATAAAAATATTAAAAAAAAAAAAAGAATCACAAGCAGGAACTTCAATTGCATGTGACTTAGGATGATTTCGATGATGAGGAGATTTTGGACTTCAAAGTGCTGATATTTAGATTTGATGTTGGATCAGATTTGGAGATATGATGCGATTTAGATTTAGACTGTGTGATTTTGAACTTCAAGCCTATACTGTGATGCGATGAGATTTGGGAATTGTGATAAATGGTGGATGGATTTTGCATTTGGGAAATATGTGAATCTTTGGGAGCCAGAAGGCAGATTGTAGTGGCCAGATTTCTAAGATAGCTCCCAAGATTCCTGCCACTGATTGCATATATTTGGTATCATCCCCTTTGACTGAGTGTGAACAGAACCTGTGTGTATTATGAAATATTGTCCTCATGATTAGGTTACTTCATCATGGCAAATGAAAGGCATTTTCACATAATTCATATCTCTAATTCATTCACTTTGAAAGAGATTATCCTTGGTGGAGCTGCCTAATCAGATGAGTTTTTAAAAGAGGAGCCATTTTGCTGACCTAAAAGAAGGGATATAAGCATGTGGTGAACTGCTTACGGAAGGGTCACATGGCTAGGATCTAAGAGGTGACTCCAGGAGTTGAAAGTGCTTCTGGCTGACAGCTAGAAAGAAAAAGGGAACCTCAAACCTATAGAAGCAGGAACTGAATTCTGCCAGTAACCACATGAACTTGGAAGAGAACCCTAACCACCAAAAAGGAATGGAACTCATCCTATCATCTTGGGTTACTCCTGGTGAGATCTGAACAGCATATTTAGCTCACCAGTACCCGAACTTCTGACCCACAGGAACTGTGAGATAATAAATGGATGTTGTATTAAACACTTAAGTTTGTGATGATTTGTTACACAGCAATAAAAGGCTAGTACAACTGCATTCTGATTATCAGTCTCAGTTCCCAGATGCTAGCCTGGTGTGACTGTTGACTGTGTTTTATACTCTGCATCCAATTCTCCCAAAGAAAATCCAGTACACATTTGCATAATTTTCTCATGAGTAAATTAAATACATTGTTTCTCTTATCCTTCCTCTATAGGAATGCGCAAGTGTTTCTATATTCATTCTCTGTTCATTGTTTCTATCCTTGCACTGAAATTAGTATTATTTTTCATTTGTTTTTAAGTCTTTTTTCTTTACAGTTTGATAAATGTTTATGCTTGCTTAACTGCTAATCCAAAAAAAACCCAAAAAAACCATTATTAGAACTTTCATTTGTATATGAGATTATTTTATGTCCCTGTTGTATAAAACAGCTAACTACATTCCCTCAGCAGGAAAAAGATCCAGAAACACAGCCAATTCTGATTTCATTAAACACTTGTCCTCAATTAGTTTCCTTTGGTAGCTTGAAATCACAAGAGCTGTTCATGAGTTTATTTCACCAATTATTGCTTCAGCCAAGAAACAGGAGCTAATATTCCCAAGATCATATTCTTTAGGTATTATTATTTTTAATATCAAAAAAGTCTCAGGGCATCTGGGTGGTTCAGGCTGTTAGGTGATCAACTCATAATTTTGGCTCAGATCATGATCTCACTGTTTGCAAGGTCAAGCCCCACATTAGGCTCTTTAGCACTGACAGCTAGAAGCCGGCTTGCGATTTTCTCTCCCTCTGTTTCTCTGCCTCTTCCCCTCTCACGTGCGCCCACATGTGCTCTCTCTCACTCCCTCAAAATAAAGAAGTAAATGTTTTTATAAAAAGTTTCAAAATTTAAGTGTTTAAAATAATACATTAAGAAATGAGTCAAAAAATAATACGTGAAGTAGAATAAGCTACCAAAGTTATAAACCATCCTTTCTGAAATTTTAAAGTTATTCCTAACATATCTATTGATAATTTAAATATATAAAAAGCAACTTAAACAGAATTATACATGATTTTTAAGAGAACGTATAATATGAATTTCCTTAAAAATCAATCATACATATAGTTATGGTTTAAAAAAGAGAGAGAGAGAGAGACAGAGGAAGAGAGCGAGAGAGAGGCAAAAAATTTAAGCTCAAAAGCACCTTCCCAAAATTGAAGGGACACAGGTCCAATGGTTATCAATGTTAGTAAAACCTGAATTTTTTAAGGTGACATGGATGGTGAGGAGAATGAAAAAAGTTCAGAACACTTTCTGACATGTAGCAGTGAGCTTGCCGTGGTGAAGCCATATAAAGAGATATTACTTATTAAGGCACAGAATTCTTCCAATGTCCAAGAAGCTTCATGGTGAATCCCATCAGTAATGGTAGCCTTGTCTTCCTAAGCCAGTCAAATGAGAGCTGTCTCATCACTCAGTGTGCTAGGATTTTGTGTCCAATTGCATTTGCTTTTACTCTGATCCTGGATTTTAAGTGCCATTTTTTATCTTAACAGTTTGAATCTACTCTCCTACTCTCATCCCCAGCAGTGTGGTACTACATGAAATGCTGGTCTGACCTAAGATATCACTGGGTATGGATTCTGGTCTCATCTGTAGGCAATCGAAAGCAACTTGACTAGATCTCAAAGTCTGTTTCTGAACTGTTCCCTCAGCAGCCTGTTTCCTTGCCCAGATCCCAGTCCTTACTCTTGGCTTCCATGATGCTGATTTGTCTGTACCACTCACGTCATGCACGTTTTTCATCATTTTCTCCAGGTACTGCCAACACAAGCTCCTGTCTATAGAAGAAAAATGATTAACTATATGGGAATGGGAAGAAATTCTTAAATAGTAAAGAGATACTAGAGCCAAATTATAAGCTTTCTCCTTCCCCTCAGGTCAATTTTCCTTTCAACTCTTCCCCATTGTGATTTTCCTTTTCTAGGTGAGAACTTTATGTCCCTGATTTGTCATTTTTAACCTGAACAATATCCTTTTTCAGTCTCTGTCTTCTATTTGCATCCTAGTCTCAAGCCACTTCAGAGACTTCATAATACACTAGTTGATGTTGGCTTGCAGTGTATAAAACCTTTGTCAAATCATGCACCAAAGGCTTCACATAACACAACAAAAAAATGCCCATCAAGTTTTTTTTTCTCAAAACATCAAAGCCAACTGCCCCTGAAATGAATCCAGTCCCCATACCTAGAATATGCAAACAGTAAATATGATATCATTGAATTATTATTTGTTCTTTCTCTTAGATTACTATTGTCATTGGACCTGGTGCTACTATTACTGCTGCTCTTATAACTATTATCACAACTGCCACCATCATCATTATCATTACTACTAATAGGTAGCAGTTCATCATTATGCTTGTTCTATATCAAAACCTAGAGCTTTTAGAGTTCTATTGTCCTCAGGTATTTATTATTAACATCTGTGGTAGGTAGCCTCTAAAATGACTCCCTATCTCTTGGTATTCATGACATTGTTAATCCCTCCTCTTACTTGTGGGTTCTACTGATGACTCACAAATAAAATAGGGCAAAAAGCACTTTCAAGACCAGGATACAAAAAGACTCTGGTTTCTGTCTTGCTTGCCCTCTCTGGCTCTTCTTGCTGATTCTCATGGAAGCCATCTGACATGCTGTGAGTGGACCTATGGAGGAACCACATGAGAGGGGACTGCTGCAGGGCTCCAGCCCTGGCCAGCAAGAGCATTAGGCTCTCAGGCCAATAGCCGTCATGGAACTGATTCCTGCCAACAACGGTGTCATTGGACTTGGATGCAATTCCTACCACAGTTGAGGCTTGATATGATTACCTCCATAGCTTCCACCTTAATTGCAGCCTTGGAGAAATTCTGACTCAGAGGACCCAGTTACTTAGTGGGTAGATTTCTGAACCACAGAAGCTCCATTGGCATAACCTGCTATGTTTTAGGATACTTTGTTATGCAGCAATAGATAACCAATAAGTTACTTCCCATAACTGAGTTTGTTGTCTCTTTCATGGTTCTGTAACTCCTTTCACATGTGATAGACTGAAAAAAATGGAGTAAAGAGATGTGAAAAAAATTTTTTACAAAAGCAGTGTATAGTTTGTTCATTAAATCTGAAAGAGATGTGAACCATGTCGAATCAGATGAGTTTTATCAATAGTGAGTCCTCTGATGTGCTTTGTAAGACTGGTGCCTTCGTCAGCACTCCGACACTTGAGTTACAGACTTGTGGAGCATCTGGTTTCGTGAGTCCCACATGTCCTGGTGAGGGGATGCTTATTTTCTTCTCAGGACGCAAGATGTCGAAAGACCTGGGGTTTCTAGTTCTCCAATCACCTTCTCTCTCCATTCCTGTGCTTTCAATCATCTCCACATTAGATTTTTAGGAGTGACTCACATGATGTAGAAAGGAAAAAGGACCTTCACTTGATACGGTTTCCCCAGGTTTCCACTTCATCTGCTTCTAGTCAAACTAGAACCCTGGTCACTGGAGGATGTAAAGCTCAGTTGGCTTCTCTTTCTAATGCAAATTCCCAGGAATATGACTGAACGTTGGTGCTGTTTGAGGCAGAAACTTGCAGCTGCTTTTCATGATGACTTTTATTTATTCCTCACGTCCTCGATGCTTTCACATCAGTTTCTTCTTTCACTGCGCATCTCAGTATTTCTCTTTAAGCACTATTCAACAGTTGCTCCTATGTGTTACAGCTAAGACTACCAAAATTTCTCTGTTATATATTCTGATTCTGTAGAATCTGTATGTTTGACAAGCATCCCAGGTGATTTTTGTCCACAGAAAGTTTCAAAACACAGGAAGACAACCTAAAACGAGGCCTGTGCTAAAATACTACCTAGAAATAAAAATAGTACTATGTAGTTCTCCCACATAATTTATTCCAAGCCATTTAAATTTTGAGTCACTTTAATTCCACACTATTACAAATAAGCTATACTTTTTCTTTAAAAATACTATATTTTAATATTCACATAAATGAAATCCAACACATCTACACTACTGGCACTATATCACTTTGTGATATGGAAGAATCAGACATCTTTCCAGTCCCTTGAGGAGCTCACACTCTGGCAAAACAGTTGAAATTGAAGTAAAAATGGAGAAGAAATTCCTTCAAAAATGGAGAATTAGATGTACCAAGAATCTATGGAGGCATAGGAGAGCCAAACCACATGTAAGCACAATGATTATATTGACAATTTTTATTCTTAAAATCCAAATCTAAAAGGAAACATGTCAAGTCACATACTTGGGAGTATATGACATCCCCTTTTATGGGATGAGATGAGAAACAGGTCTCAGGGAACAAATCTTTATTTCACCTCATACACTGCAAATAATTAAATTCATAGTGTTTTTACATGAAGAATATGAAATAGTGTAAGTGGTATTTATGAATCTAGTAAAGACAGGGTCATTTCTTTTGGTTTTGCCTCTTAGCCAGAAAAAAAAAGTCAGTGGAGAAGAGGAACGGTGATTTGGTGGAAGAGGGTGGTAAAGAGACAGTTAAATATGGACTAGTGGGATGTTTTTAAAGGTGCTTCTAAGTCATGTGTCTGTAACTTAGCAAGCAAATATACTTATTACATGCTAATAAGCTTGTCAATAATGGAGGTCAATATGAGCAGAGGATCAGAGGCTTTACTTTATATGTTTAAAGTATGTCTGCATTCTAAAATGCAACATTGACATTACCTTTAACCATACATTTTACCAAGTGACATATAATTATGACCATGATAACATTAAGATATGTTAACGTCTCCATTTAAAATTTAGGAAATGTGCATTCTTTTTTTGACAGCAATTTTCTGAGTGAATCAGTAAAAACCCACTGACTTCTGGGATGTAGCTGTGCCCTTTACATGATGTCATTATAAAGAGGACTTATTTCAGAACCAAATGAAGATTCCATGGTGAATCTCTACCAACAGTTTATGAAATCTAAATCTTGGAGTTGCTGAGGTACAGTGTTCCCATAGAGTACTTTGTATGAAATGGATTGGAATCTGAGATGGTCTTACATCTCCTTGACAGTCAATTTTGTGCCTTATTCACAAATGTAGCACTTTGTATGAAGCAGTTCGCCATCGATGTTACAAATCCTAATGAAGTGCTTTACCTCCTGCCAGATTTCAGTTGGGAAGGCTTTCAAATGTGTTTCCATTTATACATGCCTGCTTTTTACCCTCAGTGCACAATGAAATCCTGCTGAATAATGTGTTTTATTTTCTATTTCCTTTCTCTGGGATATATGTTGAAAGACAGAAAGTAGATTGGTGTTATAAATGCAAAGAGAGAGAGCCAATTAAGTCATAAAAAATTGGATAGGCTTTGTCTAATGTAGATGTATTATTATAAATAAGAGATGTGTAGAAGCCTGTAGACTTTGGGATTTCATTCTCCATGCTACTGATTTTAGTTTTCTATCAATAGAGAGACAGCAAGGATTTTATTTTCCTTTCTGCTCGCACTGGCTAGACCTCAAACACTACATAAAAGCTTGTAGTTTCAGTGTTTTAGAAATCTCATTGTATGTTTTTTCATCTCTCTGGCCCAGAGCCATCAAGAACAGCAAAGTCCAGGCACCATAAGAAAAGTATTAACTATGATTCCTAAAATAAAAACAAAAACCTTAAAATGATACATTATGCCAAATAAATTAAACCTAGAAAAATCACACACATACAAAAATTTAAACAAACCACTTGGTTTGCTTTCAGACTACTGAGCCCCATTTGTTCTGACAATTGTAAATCTATGCTTGATCACATTGGGAGAGAAGATTTGGTAAGGTGACAACAAAGGCTCAAACAATGATATATTTGGCTTTCAGCTTTTGATATTTTTAAACTAAAACACATGGTGTCTTGATTGATCATAAATATGGTTTTGATTTAAATAATCCTATTGATCCTGAGAGGCATGATTGTTTTATCTCCTAAAGATAGAAAATTTAAATCCATGCTAATAAACCACAGTATTTAGCATCTATTTATTTTTAGAAGCATCAGTATCATTTGAAAACTTACTAAGAGAAGCATATATCTTTGGTTTCTGTTGCTGCAAGTATGATTGAGCTATAATTCAAAAAAAGCTGGATACAGATTTTAATGCAATTGTATAAGATTATATAGCCCGGGTCTTCCAAGACAGCAATAATAAAAGCCCTACAGTGTTACTGACAGGTGCTGTGTTAAATGCTTCTCTCCATCACCTTACCACATCCTCTCAATAATGTTATTTTACAAATATAGAAATTAAGGTCCAGGGAACATAAATGTACCAAAGGTCCCCAATGTTGTACATCTAGTAAAAAGAAGAAAGAAAGAAAGAAAGAAAGAAAGAAAGAAAGAAACCTTAAAACAAAAAATGAGGTGGGAATTGAACCCAGATAACTTGCTTCCAACATCAGGTTTTTTAAAGTGCTACAGTTTTCCTACTTCTCTAGTTCTCTCAGATTCTTGCCTAAGGATTCTGCAACCAAGGCAAGAAGGAATTACAAAACAAAAAAGCCTATAAGCTGGGAGCTCTCAAGCACTGTTAGTTTGGACTAGTGACTGTCTTTGTAGAAATGATGAAAGAGTAAAAAAGAAAAATAAAGTTTTTTAAAAAAGGCACTGGGCTAGCAACTTACAGTAAGTCCCTGCCAACTTCCCAATAAAATGTCTGCACAGGCACAGGGATGCCTGAGTGGCTCAATTGGTTAAGCATCCAACTCTAGATTTTGGCTCAGGTCATGATCTCAGTTTGTGAGTTGGAGCCTCATGGTGACAATGCAGAGCCTGCTTAGGATTCTCTCTCTCTCCCTCTGTCCCTCCTCCACTTGCTCTCAATCTCTCTCTCTCAAAAATTAATAAATAAACCTAAAACAGATCTTATTAAAAAATAAATAAAATATGCACACACAAAAAAGTGTGAAGACACACAGAAAAGTTTTTAGAAAACTAGCTATGTAGGCCACCTATTGTCATGATGTGTGACACATTTTATCAGCTTAGAAAATGGAGATGAACACATATGGACTTCATATCACAGGACTGGTGTATTGAAAGGAAGAGAGGTTGGGGTGCCTATGTGGCTCAATTGGTTAAGCGTTCAGCTTCAGCTCAGGGTATGATCTCGTGGTTTGTGAGTTTGAGCCCACATCGGGCTCTGTGCTGACAGCTCTGGAACCCGGAGCCTGCTCCAGATTCTATGTTTCTCTCTCTCTCTGCACCTCCCTCGCTCACGCTCTGTCTCTCTCTTTATCTCAAAAAATGAATAAACATTAAAATAATTCACGTGAATAATATACCGTGTTCCTAATTATTCTGTCATTAGATGTTGTCAGCATAGTGTCTAATCCTCTAAGATTTCAAAGGCCTACAAAATACTAGAAAACTAATTGAAAACTAAAGAGAATATTTACCAAGACTTACAAAATAAGGAAAATAAAAGGGGAAAGTTCAAAAAAATACACAACATATTCATAAAATATTACATCACATGAATTAATTGTAACAAACTCATGTGCTATATTTACAAGGGTACTAAATAGGAAGAGAACCAGCTCTCCATGAGTTACTATAGAGCTCAGTCACTGCTTCTTGGGTGTTTGGAGATTGCCGTTCATGTAATTCAAGATGGGAGAAGATGTCATCCCTGTACAGTTGAATCCCTGGGTGGCCAGGCCCAAATGTATTCCTGGAATAATAGCAGGTCTCAGGCTTTCTCTATTGTTGGACATAACTTAACCTGAATAAAAAGCATACTTCACTGAAACTTCCTGAGATTATATGAACTGAACTCATTTCTGCGTTTTGATGCATTTCTTCTGCCTAGTCTTTTCATCCCATTTTGGGAGCACATCAGGGATTCCACTTTTTGAAGTGAAAGACATATTCTTCTAATATTCCTATAGAAAGACTCATACTTGTGAGAACATATTTGGAACACTCATATCTAGGGCTTTTTTTCTTCATATAATGGTGTTGTATAACATAATTCAAAGTTCATTACAGATGAGGTACCAGGCTGGCTCAGTCAATAAAGCATGTGACTCTCACTCTTGGGGTTGTAAGTTTGAGGCCCACATTGGGTGTACAGATTACTTATAAATAAAATCTTTAAAAAATATTTCATTCAAGTTTATCGGACTTGGAATTGAATGATTTCCTACACCAATGATTTGTAAAAAGAGAGAGAGAAAAAAAAAATTAAAACTCTTGAAGTTCTGAGTTACCACAGTTGTAGAAGGTAAAAGGAATATTGTGGTCAAGAAATTTCAAGAAATAACTAATTAGCTCATAGCAAGATGAAGTATGGTCCCTGGATAGAGAAGATATTTCTTTTATCTTTTCTCCCCTGCCCTTTTCCATTTCTTATGTGAGGTTGTTAGATAATATACCCTTTTTGCAAGAGGCCACCCACAGAGTGACTGGCAGAGGAAGCTGTAGAGGGTTGTGTTTTGGGTCGGCAAATTCCAATAGTCTCTACACACAGAAAAACAGGATACTTTATTATTCAGTTATCTATTTGGTTTAGTGTATCAATCGAAATAAATACCTAAGAAAATTAAATAGAACACTCATGTACTGCAAAATATTGTTAGTTTGGGGTGGCCATGAAAGTAGAATTATAAGAACATTGACTTGAGGGCCTATTTTCTTCCCCCTTATATTCTCTTTTTTTTTTTTTTTTGGTTTCTTTAAAGTACAAAATATTATCAGGGTGTATTGATATGAAGTATGCTAGCCTCTGGCATTTTCTAACTCAGCAAAGAGGATATTGCTGAGATGTGCACAGCTGTAGCAACTATGTCCTACATAAATGCATCTAGCCTGTGTTACACGACTTTTTATGTTCCCAGGGAACTGGGTCGATCTTACGAGGTATTTAATCTCATGTGTGTATGTGTTATCTAAACTCTAAGGCCATGGCAAAAATCTGTAAGTGTACCCATATAGTTTTTTCAAGGCATTGTTATTTTCAAAAAAAATTTTAAAGGCTATTTTTACAAATAAAGGGCAGAAACACTGCCTTTGCACAAGTTCTGAGACCAAATCTTTCAGGTGAGTTCAGAAAAAACACAGAAGCTAATCAGGAATAAGAAATAAATGAGTAAACAATTAACAAACACATACAACTTCAATAGAGTTCTATCTATGCATTAATAGACAACTTAACAATTTACATATTATATATAAGGAAAGCAGCATCTGTTATTTGAGATAAACATTTCCAATTTCTTTCTTTGGGACAATTTTATTTCCCAAAGTCTTTCTTTGTTAATACAAGAGAAAAAAAGGAAATATTTCTTGTGTATTAGAAATTTAGGAGATGCTGTATATTGAAGATTAATTTTTATAAAAGCAACTTTAAAAATTTTTTAATGTTAATTTTGAGAGAGTGAGAGACAGAAAGACAGAGTATGAGTGGGGGACGTGCAGAGAGAGAGAGAGAGAGGGAGACACAGAATCCAAAGTGGGCTCCAGGCTCCAAGCTGTCAGCACAGAGACTGACATGGGTTTAAAACTCACAAGCTGTGAGGTCATGACCTGAGCTGGAGTTGGACACTTAACGGACTGAGACACCAAGGTGCCCCTATAAAAGCAACTTTTGAGCACATTATCAAATGTATTTTTGAGTAATTGTACATCACTTTAACGTGTTTTTTTTTTTTTGCCATACTTCTAAAGTAGTTTCTAAATATTTGTTAGTGTAAGAACAATGTGTGACAGTATCTATTATTAGCCACATTTGCATTGTGAGCAAGATAAATGATTACAACTTAATTTTAAAAATAAATGTCACTCTTTCTCTCTGGTAAACCTTTTTCTTTTAGCCTCCTTTCCATTTTTCCCCATTCTTATTGGCAGAAAACTCAATGAAGGAAGAGATGGAGACCATTCAGAAACAAAATCGGCAATAATAACTACCAAAACAAACACATATTTATAATTGGCTAACTTAGTTGATAACTAAGCAAATATTCTCAAAAACACAAATGGAATTTTGAAATCATATACATTCTGAAAGGACAATGATTCTGTTATTTTGGATGCTGAAATTCTTTAGTAGGAAACTTTTCTTTTCTTTTTTTTTTTCCTTTCTTTTCCTGTACTAACATTCCCACATAAGAGCTGTTCTGACATTCAGGATATGTTCCCAGGTATAGGTTCCTAGCTCCATGGGACTTAATGATATTCACAATAGCTATTATTTGACAGGACTGATACGGTGTTCTCTAATGAATGAATAAGTGAATATTTTAGATATATGGCCTGCTGTTTTGTATAGAGATGGAGAAGAGAATTGCACTATGAAGAGAAAAGGCTAATTAACTTAATAACAAATACTGAGAAAGAAGTTAGAGAAAGTAATGGTAAAGAAAAAAGAGAAAAAATATGGCAAGATACAGGACAAACCATATTAAGGAAATGAGCCATCACCAGGATGAAAGGAAGGCAGAGGATCCTGCTATTTCTGTTCAAAAGTCCACAGGAAGGTGATGGTGTTCTCACCTACCAGGCCTTCTCTAAGCTAGTAATTTGCATTTTGAAAAACACTATGCTGTCACACAGTTTTACCTGTGTAAATTCCAAGACATCCTGGGTATGTATGTGTGTGCTTGTGTGTGTGTATATATGAATAATAAAGTTTAACTCTGCATATCTCAATATAGAGACAACATCATTATATAGTAAATATTTCAAAGCTTGTGTTAATTTTAGTTAGTATCACTGAAAAACAATGTTGGTCTTTAAAGAAATGAATAAATTAGAATTTAAAACCAAACATGTTCTGAACCCAGCTATCTTTATGGGCAAGTATATATCAAATATTTAGAAGAGGATGTGGAAAAGAGCAAGAAAAAAATTGCAAGAATATCCACTACAATTATACTCTCAAAGAAGGCAGACAACTCTGTACTCTGTACACCTCTCTGTGGCTCTATTGTTACTTTAAAATAAAAAGTTGAAAAAAAAGAAGGTAAGGAAGATCCACGTTTGCTTCACGCACCATCTGACTTGAAGGTGAAAGACCTCACAGATATTGTATGCCAAACTCAAAGTATTTATGATACAAGAACAGTTCAAGCCATATCTGCCATGTATACAAGAAGACTCTAACTGGTGCAGAGAAATTGCACAGAAGTTAGTCAGAAGAACTTCTATCCATCTGTAAAGAAATGCAATTCAAAGAAAATAGTTTCTATCCTTCTGATTATTGCTGTCAAGCCTTGGAAAATTCATTAAAGGCTCTAGTAAGATTATGAGCTTAGTACAGGAAAACTCTACTCCCAAACAACTAAATAATGACAATTCCAGTAAAAGTATTCAAGTAAATTATAATACTATAAACATAATACTAAGAACAACAGAACCTCAATTAAAAAAAAAAGTTTTCCATGATTTCTAAATACACAGAAATACATTGGGAATGCAGTGGCACAGCACATTCGTAGCAGGTATTGACAAACCCATGAGTGGCAGAGGTCGAGATCAAGCCTGACTACTTGAATTAAGGAAGCCCAAAATAAGCTGGGAATGCTTCCTTAGACTACAGCTTGTATAGATCAGTATACCTTTGGTTGCAGGAGAAATCATTGCAGAAGGAGCTTCGGGCAAGTCATCCCTTGGTTGAAATACTAGGACTGGAATACCAACAACGTTGAGACAGAGGCTTTTAGCTGCTGATAGAATACCTGAGTCTGGACTGGGAGTCCACTAGCAGTACCCACAAAACCCAAAAGGAAAAATTTATGCACACATATTGAGGAGGAACATTTCAAAAGAAATTCTTCCAAACTTCCAGGGAAGATGGCAGAGTAGGAGGACACTAGGCTCACCTCGTCCCATAGATACAACTAGAGAACACTCACTCAAATAACCCAGAAAACAGCCCAAAGACTGGCAGAATAAACTCCACAAAGTTTTGTAAGAAGATAACACTATAAAGAGGGTTGGAAGGGAGGGGATACAGTTGGGAATTTAAGGGACTCATGGGACTGTCTGCAGGAGGCAGGGATACCATAAGCACAGAGAGGTGAAAGAAACAGACTATTACACTGGGCAACTCACATGGGGAAATTGAACCCCCATAATATTTGGCTTTGAAAACCAAAAGGACCAAATTTCAAATTTCATCAGTTCTTTTAACCAGCAGGACTTACAAAATGGAATTTTTAAAAAATCAGTAGGCTTCACTCTGTGAGAAGTGGGAAGGTGAGAAGAAACTGAGCCCCTGCCTGTAAAGACAGTACAACAAACAGCTCAGAGATACAGCATAGAAGCAGCAGTTTGAAAGAAGCCTGGGCATACAGGAGGGAAGGTTACTTACTAATCTCAAAGCATGTCTTAGAGGGACAGAAATTACTGGGGAACAACTCTAGGAACAAAGGAGCTGGAAAGTTCCATTTTCCTCCCAACATAAACACATGGTCTTCTGCATGACTCACTGCCTAACTTGTTAGCATGGCTTCCCTGTCCCACCATGCTGTGCTTCTAGGGACCCACCTCTCTGGATAGGCTGCCTCAGTCCCTCCACAGCAGGACCCTTCCCACAGAGGACAGGGGCATACAAAGCTTGCCAGCTCCCTTGCTCCAAATCTGCACTATGATTTGACAGATCCACCCTTTCTAATATACTCTTGGCCGATATAGAGTGGTGTCACAGACTTGGCAGTGAACAAGCAGCCCATACAGTGGCCAGTACTGCTCAAAATGACTCCTGACCCAGAGAGAGGGAAAGATACCAGATAATTGGTCTGGCTATAAGCCCTGCCCACCAGTGAAATCTCAGGGGACAACCAAGGAAAGTGCTCTCCCAGTTTGTGCTACTACATCTCTGGTAAATACCTGGTCTGACGCACTTCAAACTAAAAGAATCCCCAGACTGGCCCACTAACACCTCAGGGACCAAACACTGCCCACAACAGCCAAAGAGAGCCACTACAGAAAACTGGACTGAGGGAAAAAGGGGCTCAGCTACAGCAAATCAAAAGCATCACAAATAGGAAACACCCATGAAGTGCCAGGTTCTAGTGAACAGGGATGCTGCATAGTAGGGCACTAATGGATCTATTCTTTATAAGGTCATTACATTCAAGTGAAGGAGAGAGAGCTGTATTTTGTAACACAGAAACAGACACAGAGAGTTAGATAAAATGTGGAGACAGAGGAATATGTCCCAAATGAAAGAAGAAGACACAATTACAGCACGACACCTAAGCAAAATGGAGATAGGTAACGTGCCTGATACAGAATTTAAAGTAAAGATTATAGTTACTTACTGAGAAACTTGAGAAAAGACTGTAACATACCATTAAGCCCTTAACAACAAGAAACAAAAGAACTAACTAAAAATGAATAATACAATAAATGAAATTAAAAATACACTAGATGGAATAAATAGTAGATTAGATGAAGCAAAAAAAGAAAAGAAAGAATCAGCAACCTGGAGTACAGAGTAACGGAAAGTAATCAAGCTGAGCAGTGAGAGGAAAAAATAATTATATAAAACGAGATTAGACTCAGGAAACTCAGCAACACCATTAAGCAGAATAACATTCACATTATAGGGATCCCAGAAAATGAAGAGAAGGAAAAGAGGGCAGAAAATTTATTTGAAAAATTAACAGCTGAAAACTTCCCAAATCTGGGGAGGAAAGAAAAATCCAAATCTAGGCACAGAGAGTCCCCAACAAAATCAACCCAAGGACGTGCACACAGAGACACACAGAAAATAAGGTGGTGAAGAGTAGTGATAAAGGGAGAATTTTAAAATCAGCAGAAAAAAAGAAAACAGTTACATAAAAGGGAAGCTCCATAAGGCTCTCAGCTGATTTTTCATAGAAACTCTGCAGGCCAGAAGCAAATATCATGATACATTTAAAGTGCTGAGAGGGAAACATCTGTGGCCAAGAATACTCTATCCAGAAAGGCTGTGATTCAGAATAAGAGAGATAAAGAGTTTCCCAGACAAAAATTAAAAGAATTAAGGACCATTCAACCACCCCTACAAGAAATGTTAAAAGGGACTCTTTGAGTGGAAAGGAAAGACCATAAATAAGAGTAAGAAAAGTAGGAAGTACAAAAGTAGTAATAATAAATATAACTGTAAAAATCAGTCAAGGGACTCACAAAATAAAATGATATAAAATATAACACGATATACCTAAAACATGGGGAGGAGAGGAATAAAGAATGGGTTCAAACTTAAATGACCATCAACTTAATATAAACTGCTATATGCAGAAGACTTTATATACAAACCAAATAGTATCCATAAATAAAAAAACAGTAATAGACCTACAAAAAATAAAGAGAATGGACTATAATTATATCACTAAAGAAAGCCAGCTTTCTTTAGAAAAGAAACAGAACAGAGAAGAACTAGAAAACAACTATAAAATAAATAACAAAATGTCAATAAATAAATATCTATCAATGATTACTTTCAATGCAAATGGTCTATATGCTCCAATCAAAAGATATAGTTGTAGAATAAAAAAAAATCCAAAAAACACAAACACAAAAACAAAAACACACAGCATAAAAACCCCACAAAGATTCAGCTGTATGCAGCCTATAAAAGACTCATGCCAAGACACCTGCAGATTGAAAGTGAAGGAATGGAGAAACAGTTATCATGTGAATGCATGTCAAAAGAAAGCCAGAGTAGCCATACTTATATCAGATAAACTAGATTTTAAATTTGTTAAGAATGTTTTTTATTTGTTATTTTTGAGAGATAGACAGTGAGAATGGAGGAGGGACAGAGAGACAGACACACACACAGAATCCAAAGCAGGCCCCACACTCTGAGCTGTCAGCACAGAGCCTGACACGGGGCTTGAACTTGTGAACCATGAGATGATGACCTGATCCAAAGTTGGACACTTAATCCTCTCTAGCCACCTAAGTGCCCAGACAAACTAGATTTTAAACCAAAGACTCTAACAAAAAATGAAGAAGGGCACTATATCATAATAAAGGGGTCTGTCCAACAAGATCTAACAATTATAAGTATTTATGCCCCAAACTTGAAAACACCCAAATATATAAAACAATTAATAAAAAAGATAAAGGAATGCATTGATAATAATACAATACTAATAGGGGACTTTAACACCACACTGACACTAATGGATAGATCATCTAAACAGAAAATTAACAAGGAAACAGTAACTTTGAATGACACACTGGACCAGATGGACTTAACAGATATATTCAGAACATTTCATCCAAAAGTAGCAAAATACACATTCTTATTAAGTGTGCATGGGACATTCTCCTGAACATATTACATAAAAAATTAGGTCTCAATGTGTATAAAAAGACTGAGATCATACCATGCATATTTTCAGACCACAAACTATAAAGCTTGAAGTCAACCACAAGAAAACATTTGGAAAGACCACGAATACATGGAGGTTAAAGAACACCCTACTAAAGAATGAATAGGTCAACCAGGAAATTAAAAAACAAATCAAGAAATTTATGGAAATGAATGAAAATGAAAACTCAATGGTCCAAAACCTCTGAGATGTAGCAAAAGCAGTCATAAAAGGGAAGGATATAGCAATATAGGCCTATCTCAAGAAGCAAGAAAATTTTCAAGTATGCAACCTAACTTATACCCAAAGGAGCTAGAAAAGTACCACAAATGAAACATAAAGCCAAGAGAAGAAGGGAAATAATAAAGATTAGAGCAGAAATAAATGATATAAACAAATAAAATAACAACAACAAACAGTAGAATACATCATTGAAACCAGGAGCTTGTTCTTTGAAAAAAATTAATACAATTGATAAACCCATCCAGACTTATCAAAAACAAAAAAGAAGAACCCAAGCAAATAATGTCATAAATAAGAGAGGAGAGATAACAATCAATACCACAAATATACGAACCATTTTAAGATATTATGAAAAATCATATGCCAACAAATTGGGCAATCTAGGAGAAATGGATAAATTCCTAAAAACATAAACCACCAAAACTGAAACAGGAAAAAATAGAAAACTTGAACAGACCAATAACCAATGAAGAAATTGAATCAGTAACAAAAAATCCTCGAACAAACCAAAGTCCAGGGCCAAATGACATCCCAAAAGAATTCTCCCAGACATTTAAGCAAGAATTAATACTTCTTCTCAAACTGTTCCAAAAAATAAAAATGGAAGGAAAACTTCCAAACTCATTCTACAAGGCCAGCATTACTTTCATTCCAAAGTAAGACAAAGAAAACTAAAAAAGAGCATGGTTGTAAAAATTCTCAACAAAATACTAGAAAATCAAATCCAACAGCCCATTAAAAGAATCATTCATCATAATAAGTGGGATTTATACCTGGGTTGCCAGGGTGATCCAATATTCACAAATCATTCAACATGAATAAGAAACACTAAAAGAAATGATAATGATGATATGATTCTCTAAATTGATGCAGAAAAATATTTAACAAATTATCTATTTTTTGCCTAATGAAAGCCCTCAGCAAAGTAGGGATAAAGGGAGCATACCACAACATCATGAAGGCCATATATGAAAAACCCAGAGCTTATATCATCCTCAGTGGAGAAAATGAGAGAGCTTTTCCTCTACAGTCAGGAAAAAGACAAGGATGTTCACTCAACACTGTTACCTATTATAGTATTGGAAGTCATAGCCTCAACAATCAGAGAACAGAAAGAAATAAAAGGCATCCAAATCATCAAGGAAGAAGTCAAACTTTCATAGTCAATCAATTTGCAGATGGCATGATACTCTCCATGGAAAATCTGAAAGATTCCACTAAAAGTTTGTTAGAATTGATACACAGATTCAAGAAAGTCACATGCTACAAAATCAGCGTACAGAAATCTGTTGCATTTCTACACACCTACATGTATAGTAGAAAGAGAACTGAAGGAATCATTTCTGCTTCATTTGCACCAAACACAATAAGATACTATGGAATAAACCTAACCAAAGAGATAAAAGATCTGTTCTCTGAAAACTATAAAACATTTATGAAAGAAATTGAAGATGACATAAATAAATGGAAAGACATTCTATGCTCATGGAATAAAAGACCAAATATTGTTAAAATGTCCCTATGACTCAAATCTACAGATTTAATGCAAGCCCTATCAAAATACCAATTACAATTTTCATAGAACTAGAACAAATAATCCTAAAATTTGTGTGGAACCACAAAAGACTCCAAATAGCCAAAACCATCTTGAAAAAGAAAAACAAATCTGGAGGTATCATAATTTCAGATTTCAAGTTATATTACAAAGCTATAGTAATCCAGACAGTATGGTACTGCCACCAAAACAGACACATAGACCAAAAGAACAGATTAGAAACAAACCCACAATTATATGGTTAATTAATCTTCGACAAAAGAGGCAAGAATATGCCATGGGAAAAAGATGGTTTCTTCAACAAATGTTGTTGGGAAACCATTTACATGCAAAAGAATGAAACTGGATCAGTTTCTTATACTACACATGAAAATAAACTTAAAATGGATTAAAGTCCTAAATGTGAGGCCTGAAATCAAAAAAATCCTAGAAGAGAGCACAAGTAGTAATTTCTCTGACATGAACCATAGTAACATTTTTCTAGATATGTCTCCTGAGACAAGGGAAATAAAAGTAAAAATAAATACTGGGAATGCATCATAATAATAAACTTCTTCAAAGTAAATGACATAATCAATAAAACTTAAAGATAGCCTACTGGATGGGAGAAGATATTTGCAAATGACATATCTGATGAAGGGTTACTATACAAAATGTATAAAGAACTGATACAACTCAATATCCCAAATATTCCAATTAAAACATGGGCAGAAGAGAGGCACCTGGCTAGGTCAGTCAGTAGAACATGTGACACTTGATCTTAGGGTTGTTAAGTCTGAGCCCCACATTGCATGTAGATATTACTTAAAAAAATCTTTTAAAAAATGGACAGAAGTCATGAACAGACATTTCTCCAAAGAAGATAATTGACACATGAAAAGATGCTTAACATCACTTATCATCAGGGAAATTCAAATCAAAACTACAAAGATATATCACTTCATACCTGTGAATGGCTCAAATCAAAAACACAAGAAATAGCAAGTGTTGGCAGGGATGTAGATAAAAAGGAACCCTTGGTGGTGGGACTGGTACAGCCACTGTGGAAAAAAGTATGGCGGTTTCTCAAAAAATTAAAAATAAAAATACAACTACTCTAAAATCCATTCATCACACTATGGGGTATTTACCCCAAAACTACAAAAACACAAATTCTAAAGGTTATGCAAGCTCCTATGTTTATGGCTGCATTATATACAGTAGCCAAATTATGGAAGCAGCCCAAGTGTCCATTGATAGATGAATGGAAAGAAGAAATGATGTATACAGACACACACACACACACACACACACACACACACACACACAATGGAATATTATTCAGTCATAAAAAAGAATGAAATCTTGCCATTTGTAACAACATAGATGGTGCTAGAAAGTACAATGCTAAGTGAAATAAGTCAGCTAGAGAAAGATAAATACCTGATTTCACTCATATATAGAATTTAGAAATTAAAATAATGAACAAAGGGGGGGAATAGAGAGATAGACAAACCAAGAAACAGACTCCTAACTATAGAGGACAAATTGATGTTTATTGGAGGGGAAGAGGGTTGCACGATAAATGAAACAGGTGATGAGGATTAAAGAGTACACTTATGATGAGCCCTGAGTCATGAATAGACTTGTTGAATCATTATATTGTACACTTAAAACCAATATAACACTGTATCTTAGCTATGCTGGAATTAAAATCAGAAACTTAAAAAAAACTAAATAAAATGTGACAGAATTAAATTTCCAAACCTCCTGAGGAAAACTAAGGAAAGCACCAACAATTAATAGCAATCATGATACATTAGACTTATAGAACAATCTCTAAGTGACTTTGAACAAGTTAAGTTCTGTAAACTATAAAATGAGGAAATAATAGTCTTAAGAACAGAATAAGACATCAAAAAACAAATATCTGTGAACAAGATATACACAGACATAAATCTACAATGCTTACTATAACAATAAAGACCACATATTGTTTAACAGTATATCAGACTTTTACATTTATAACTGATGATGTACATGTGTACATGTCTACATAATATCCTTGGTTTTGCTTCTTGGCTTAAAAAGTCTAAAATATTTTCTAACTGACTCTGTAGAGAAAAGTTTTGCCCATGCTTGCTGTATAGAATAATAAAGATTGTGTGACTTTTGTTAATTTAGAGAAAATAGTCCTCAAAAAAATTTATGTAGCTAAATTTCCAATTGTTTCCAGTAGTACAATTAATTACAAATAGTTGATTCAGGTGTTCTAAGCATAGTCTATAACTCATCCCCAAAGCCTGCACTAAGGAATTCTGTTACTTAAGCTATGTTTAAAAAGATAGTAGAGCACTTTCAAATTTGAAATGTACCAGCAACTTTATTTTAGGTAGGGGTTATAAAATTCTTCCAAAAGCAAGGTAAACATCTGTTCCCTCACTTGATATGAAGTTTATGTATCTGGCAGTTTCAGATGATCAACTCTGCTAGCAAGAGATATCATAGAGCTTCAGGGAGCTTATTGATTCTATTTTCCTTGGCGTACATCAATAGGTCAGAACGATCATTCTGGACACTACAGTTAAGTGGCCATAAAACTGGTCAGTAGTTAATACCCAAAGAGTTATCAGTATAAAATGCTGACCTAGACAATGTAATAAGCATTATTTCTAAAGGAAAAACCTTAGGAATTTTTGTAAAAATTTCTATCCAAGCACTCTGAATAAAAATACAGTTTGCTGCATCTTCAAATTAAACCAAAGCTAAGGGATATGATACAGAATTACAATGTTCAATATGGAAGGTATTAGCCATATTCAGCTATTGAAACTTACATACAAATTTAACAAAATTTAAACAAAATTAAATATTTGGCTTCTCAGTTGCACCAGCTATATTTCAAACACTCAACAGCTTCAGTTGGGTACTGCCTACTATTTTGGACAGCACTGACTTTGAACATTTGCGTCATCACATAAATTGCTACTGGGTAGAGCAATTAAAGATAAACTGAAATTTAGACTAAACTCAATCACATCTTGAAACAGCCAAACCTCCCCCCCCCCACCACCAACAAAACCTCAACAGAACAACAATAACGACAAAAAAAAAAACAAAAAACAAAAAACAAAAAACCAAACACACAAAAAAACAAAAAAAACTGTGTTTGGCTTGACTGATAAATTACAACTGGCTTTGGGTGTGATTTAGTGAGAATAAGTTATGAATGTATTCAGTTTGAGAACTTTTGATACATACTTACATAGGGATGTCTAATAAATGAATGGAAATAATGTGTGAAACTCAAATGACTAATGTCAAAGACAGAAACAAGTATTTGGCAGTTACTGCCTTCTGAGTCTTGGTTGAAATGGTGAAAAAGTTTTATTTAGGACTGGAATATAGGTCATGGATAGTCATTTGAGGGATATTGTGCCAGTCACTGATCTTTATTACTAACAACAGAAACCCTTGTAGGTAGTTTAATCGGGAGAAATGATTAAAGATAATAGGTAGGTCAAAGGGTATTTGTGGCCACTAGAGATTCAGGCTTAGAGAATAAGCAGACAAAGACTCCAACTATCTCACAGGAATATTCCAGCAAAGACCCAGGTGCTGCAAGTGCAATCATAGGGACTGGCCATGGACCGCAAGACACTCAATCTTGTGCTTTTGTCCTCATCTTCCCACAGCCTCATTCCGGACTTCCCAGTGAAAGTCCCACATAGTTCCACTTGATTGGCAGAGCTTAATTTCTAAGCCCGCACTCTCTTAGCTTCAAGAAAAACTAAGACTAAATTTGCTGACTTCTTCCTTAGGGTTATACAACTCATATTTTATAAAGTATTCCAACACATGGATGTGTTTTCAAAAACAGCTAGAAATCATGACTGAATTTCATGATAATATGAATATATACATGTGTACCCTTCATTAATAAAATAAACAGCTAAGATATTAACAAATATATCAGAATGAATGATGCTATGAAAGCCAGGGGACCAAGAATTTTCAGAAATGAAGGGTGAGCTCCAGTGTCAAATGCAGCAGGATGACAACTGAAGAAACAACTGTTTAAATTTAATTCTGGAGGAGCGCCTGGGTGGCTCAGTCAGTTAAGCATCTGACTTCAGCTCAGATCATGATCTAACAGTTTGTGGGTTCGAGCCCCATGTTGGGCTCTGTGCTGACAGCTAGCTCAGAGCCTGGAGCCTGCTTTAGATTCTGTATCTCCCTCTCTTTCTGACCCTTCCCTGCTCACGCTGTCTCTCTCTCTCAGAAATACATAAAACATTAAAAAATTAAAAAAAAATAATGCTGGAAAAGATGAACAATTTGATGTTAACTGTAGAGCATCATGGAAGAAAGTGACAGTTTTATATAAAAATTATTCTGGTAGAAAATTTATTTCATTTGTGTCCTGGATTACAAGATTAGCCAATCATTTTCTTTGTGGTGGGGACTTGTCACAGAAATTATCTAATCATACCTTCATTTCAAACTATAAAAGGTCCCTTTGCATAGATAAAGCAAACTGAAGTTCAGAGACATTAAGTAATTTGCCCAAGGTAACTAAGCTGGTACGTACTAGAGCTGAACATCAAAAGACAATACACTAACTACAAAGTTCATTACTATTCCATTATGTTATGCTGCCTAATATTTTTAGATATATACTAAATATAATGATATGTTAGTGCTAAATAAAAAATGTGGGCTAGGTGTTAAAAAAAGTTGATTGACAGATAGATGCACAACCAATTTTCAGAGAGGGCTAATCAAGTGATATCAATTAATAAGAGATAACTGAAGGGGAACCTGGGTGGCTCAGTTGACTGAGCGACCAACTCTTGATTTTGGCTCAGGTCATTATCCCAGGGTCATGGGATCAAGCCCTACGCTGGGCTCTGCGCTAAGTGTCAAGCCAATTTAAGATTCTCTCTTTCTTTCTCACTCTGTCCCTCTCCCCGACTTGCACTCTCACTCTCTCTCTAAAAAAAATTTTGAAAGAAGACATAACTGAAGACACATTTTTTGGCTCTGTATATGTTGCTGTGTTTTTCCAATGATGAAATCAGCAAATTGGGAGATAGTATTCTTAATTCTGTTATTGTTTTCATTTTTATTTTTCATACACTGCACATTATGCCATTTCCCTTTCTTTCATCGTCTGTTTCTGGTGCGTTGACTTCAATCATGTCTTTGGTTTAATTCCTAGTTTCATCATTGTACTATAGAGTAATTGACAGTCCATTGGTTCAATCAGTGAACTGTTATTCACTACTCACCATATGCCAGGACTTTTGGTGAGTGCTAAAAATATAAATAATGGACTCTGGCCTCCTGAAGTTTAGATCTCCAAACTACTGTTTCCCCAAGTGTAAGGCAGAAATTGTACTCCACACCTAAAGTTGTGACTTAATGAGCAAGTGCATCTAAAAAGGTTAGCACAGTGATGACTGGCTTGTTTATTTACTTACTTGCTTATTAATTTACCCCTTTACAACTTGTGTTTGTTATTTTATTTTAGTAATTTCTCCTGAAGGAAGCTGCTATAAGTACATGGAGTTCTGTTCCTGAATCCTAGATTGTACCAACTCCTGTCACTAAATATTCCTGACAACCTAACTAACATTCTCATTGTGATGTTCCTGGGCAGTCCCATCCATCACTCACCTCTAGTACATTTGCCCTTTATGCCTTGATTAACTTCTTTGAAGGACTAGCATGTCTTACTCTGACCTAGTAATAAATTCTTCTGATTCTTTTCATCTTCTGCCTGACCAAATGTTCCCATTCTTTTCCCACTAGATTCACTCCAGAAGTTCTTAAATGTTAGGGTATACAGGATTCACTTAGGGAACTAGTTCACTTGCCTCATTTCACCACTCTCTCCAGTTGCTGGATTCTGATTGTGGGGCTACTAAGGAACAGTCCTTAACCTGAGAAGTTCAAGAGTCAGATGATCGATAGCTTAAGGAGGAATAGTAGAATATAACTTCTGTTGAATGTCTACTATATACAAGAGAAATTTTAGCTAATACTTCATGTGTTTTGAATCATTTAATTCATTTAAAACTCTGAGAGTTTCAACACTATTATTACAATTACGTAGATATGAGCTGAATTTTATCGCTCTAAAATTCCTGTTTTGAAGCCTTTCTTAACCCCCAATATTCCAGAATGTGATTGTATTTAGAGATAAGGCCTTCAAAGAAGAGAGGCTATTAGGGTGGGCCCTAATCTAATCTGACTGATGTCCTTATAATATAAGGAAATTTGCACTAAGCCAAGGAAAGAGGCCTCAGAAGAAACCAAACCTGCTATCACTTTAATCTCGGACTTATAGCCCTCAGAACTGTAAAAATAATAATAATAATAATAATAACTTCTGTTGGTTAAGACAGTTTATGGCAGTCTTAGCAAACTAATACATATTATAAATGAAGTCCAGAGTTATGTACTTTGTCCAAGGTCAACTGACTCAGAAATGGAGAATATGATCCAAACAGAGTCTGTTTAATCTAAGTAAATGCTCTTTTGCATTACCCCATGTTGGCTCACATAAACAGCAACAGTAATATAATCAAGTTATTATAAGTAACAATTGCCAGCAGTGAAAGTTTTCTATATTTTCAAGGGAGATCATGACATTTCCAATATGGAGTCGTATATGCCAAGGTTGAGTAAGGGTGATGGGACTGAAAACGGCCCACCTTTTAGAGTCCATTCTCCCATTGCTAGTCTGTGCTTCAATGTTTCTCTCTAATGCCTACTGGCCATACACACTTCTTTCTCTAATTTTCTAACTGATGGGGTTACTTTGTCCACAAACGAAGGAAGATGTTGATTTCAAATTGTTATTATTTCTTGTCTTTATTTCATTAGAACTGAGAGGGAAGAACCTTAATCTTTTCTGTAATCTGTGCTGTAACTTTCACTGCCAGGTTTCAACCACTGTGAGCAAGCAGTCCACAGTCTAAGTTGGAATCTTACTACTAACACAATTTTTTATTATTACTTGTCTAACCTTTACTACGTAAGAAAAACTCAATTCCAGTTTCACATTCTTTGCAATGTTTTCTGGGCTTGTAGAAAAGTCCTTGAGCTTTGTCTTTTTTTGCAAGTGTCAGCATTTTCAGAGACATTATTTACAGAAGATAGAATCACTTTCAAGGAGTGTGAAAGTCTGAATCCACAGCCTCATAATGTGAAGATGAAGAAAAGGAAAAGGGAAAAATCTCTTGTATCTATAATGAATTTCAAAAGGCAAATTATAAATAACACAGAATTTTCACCCAGTCATTACATAAGCTTACATTTTGCTATTCAAGTACATAATCAAAATAATGAAGGTGAAACCTTCTATTAGAAAATGATACATCCTTTAGATTGAGATACTGAACTGCACCCAACTGCAAAAACAAATGTCCTAATGAAGCTAAAGTTGTGAGATTAATTGCTCCCTTATATTCATTTTTAATGAAGAGTAACAATTGACTTGACAGGCTAATTATTATAACATCCTGGGTCCACAGTATGTAATAAGCGTTATAATGTACCAGTCAATCAAAATCTTTCACTTCTATTATTGTACTTGAAATCCTCAACTTTTTGTTTGTCACATTAACTGGATGACATATGGAAATTACCAAAGGTGTTATCCTCAAGAGAGAATAGAAGCATGAAATATTCTGCTCATATTTCTACTGCAATTGATGCTGTGAAATAGCTTTGGGTACATTGAACATGAATTTTTTCCAATATTATAATAATTATATTATCATGGGGCATTCTGAAATGGAAATTTTGATAAGATGCACTAAAGCTTACTGCATTCTATTGTTAGAATCCATCCTTATAGAATGGAGAGAGATTAGATAAATTTTACAATGCAAAACTCTAATGAAAGGTATGTTGGAAGATGTAAGGATAGGTAAAAGTTATTGCAGATGTTGCTAGATTGTTTTATTATAAATTTTCTGTAGCTCTATGCTTGTTATATAAAAAGTAGAGAAGGTATATTTTCTGAGAAATTTCATTTTTAAGAGCTTATATTTATAATTGATTACCTGAATGAATGTATGTGATTTCTCCTTCCATTTTCAAGTCAACCTTTCTGATGAAGTTGCCCAGTCTTGTTTGTATGTACCCTCGTATTTATACTGAGAGCTCCAGCCATCAAAACACAGAGAGGGTACTACAGATGTTATAGGTCCAGAAGTCAAGCACACAGGAGAATGATAATTGAAATCCTTTTTGAGAATTCAAAAAAGATTTTCAAGATATCAGCATGATATTCCTGATGGAACAGTGCTGATGCACTTCGAAGATGTCTTTGAATCACACCTGATGAGAAGTAGAAGTTTTGTCTATCGTGTAATCTAAGAGTTACCACTACCAAATTGACTCAATATTTTCTTATCACTTGGAAAGTTTGTTTTAGAACTATAAAAAAGAACTTTTTATAAATATTCTGATAAATATATTTATCATACATCTGTTAAATATCAGTAAACTAAAATGTTAGAAAGGCTAACTGGTCAAATGATTCCTAGATTTCTTCTCAACCCAAGTTTTCTGAAATATTCTCTGACTCAGTGTAAAATAGTCTATAGTTTTCTACATAATATTATCTCCTAAGACTCCAAGAGAATTCATAACACAGCATATATAAAATAGTGCTTCCTGGGCACCTGGGTGGCTCAGTTGGTTGAGTGTCTGACTCTCCATTTCAGCTCGGGTCATGATCTCGTAGTTTGTGAGTTTGAGTCCCACGTCGGGCTCTCTGCTATCAGCATGAAGCCTGACTTGGATCCTTTGTCCCCCTCTCTCTGCTCCTCCCACCATCTCTCTCTCAAAAGTAAATAAAACTTTAAAGAAAAACTGTTTCCTATTGTCTTTGGTATTTTCTCATAAATTGCTGTTGTTTCTACTCTTCACCAAGAGATGTCAATAGATTATGAGATAGCAAACAGAACCCCTCCGGTTTCTTCAATTTTTTTTTTGGAACTGAAATATAGAGGAGTTCCATTTGTCTGTGCAACTATAAATAATAACCAAATTTTTGCATATATAGGAATAATTATATCCCACTTGTCACCAGAAAAGATGGGCTCTTTCCTGAGGTACCACATAAGATGTCATTTACTGTAACTTGCAGTTCTAGTCATTTTCCTATTAATGAAGGATATGATTAGTCTTCTTCAAAACAGGACTCTTTTCATTGGGAATCCAGATCCAATGCAGCACTTGCAAACTTGCAACTGATCACATCATATTATTGGATACTGATACATTCACATCTACTAAATACTTAAAGCAAACTTTTCAGACAACAAGGATAATGGATTGGTTTGATTCTGATCATATACCCCTAATCCTTGATTACCAAGCTGCTATTAAAAATATACTAGCTTTGAGTAGATAAGTCAATATATTGCAGGCCAACCTAATCTTGGACCTCATTGTTTTGCCTGTCTTTGACTTTCTTGTATACTTTTCAGGGTGTGACACATATCTGGCAATATAAAGTCTTATTACAAAGGCTTTGGTACACTAAATATGAAAGTATTATTTTGCTCCTGCTCTTGATTTGGTTGTTTCTTCTGATCTCAGGACTACATTGACTGTATTTTCCCCTTCTATTTATTATGCCTTGTAATACTTCACCCCTTTCCCCTCAGTCTTTTTTCATTCTGTCTTTTTCTTTCTCTTTTCCTTGCATTTTTTCAAGAATTGATCTTAGTCTACCCAGTCCTCCAAGCCAATGATTTTCAGACAAAATTTTGGATGATATGATTCTATCAGCAAAATGATTTTATATGGTAGTATAATTTGTGCCTGTGACTATGTGTGCACTACTCTTGTAATGTTTTTTTGCTATCTTCTATTCACATCTGATTAGATCATTGCTGACAAGCCTTTAATTCCATAAAATTACTCATAACACAGCTGGGAATAGGAGCAAAGCTGTCAATTCTGTCATTGTATTATTACGTGCTTCTACCTGTATTAGTTTTTAATCTGGATGTCTTTAAATGTTTTGAAAATCATTTGTGTGAGGGTAATGTAGTTAAAATTAGATAACATAGTCCATAAATCCTCTTAACTTAGAACATGTTAACTGCAATGTCCCAAAAAAACTGTAAGAATCTAAAAGTGAGTGTGAGCTTCTGTAGTTCTGAGTTGTAGATTTCTCTTCCAGTACTCAGACTGTCTCCTGTCTGTTGACATGTTTGACACAGGGCCACTTGACAAATTAAGGAAATATTTAATATCAAGCTTTCTATTAATTGTAAATTAAACTTAATTTAATTTAATATGTAGACATAGGTATAGATAGATATAGAGACAAAAATACTGATATTGTATATTCTGTTTTCATTTGAATTGTTGATTTTGCATAGTCTCAAGAATGCTCTGAGTCCATTTGGAGATCACTGCTTTAACGAAACTCTCTTGATCTCCTTTTCACAAGTTCAATGACTCCACTGTTTACATCTTTCTTCTATTCTAATGCCAACTTCTCTGTCCACATAAACTTTACTGGCTGGAAAAAACAAAAGAAAACAAAACAAAAATACCATCTACCATCCTGCAAAGAGCAAACCAAAAGCAGTAAAAGAAATTTGTCTCCATGTAGCTTTCTCATCCCTGGTTTTGAAAATGTTCCCCCTCAGGCATGGGGCAAGGGGAAAAAAATGAACATACTAAAAATATGCCAACTTGCTTTGAAGTCTTGCAGTTGCTGATAAAAAATAATTTACCTTTAGTTCTTTCTTATCTACTATGAATAAAGTATAAAGCAAAATTTCTTTTATCTTCCCTTTGTGTTTTTACTGGGAGATGAATAATACTGGTGAGTTGAGGTGAAATCACTCTTGTCCTCCTTTCCTGCTTTCTTTGGTACTTTGCATTTTAAAAAAAAATCATTTTTTTAGGTTTTTATTTAAGTTCCAGTCAGTTAACTCACCTCAACAGCATAAAAGTCATACACGAAAGGCCCACATCTAATATCCTTAAAGGGGAGAATCTGAGAGCTTTCCTTCCATGATAGGGATGTCCACTCTCACCAATGTTGTTCAACATAGTACCGGAAGTCCTAGCCTCAGCAGTCAGACAACAAAAAGAAATAAAATGCATCCAAATTGGCAAATAAGAAGAAAAACTTTCACTCTTCACAGATAACATGATACTCTACATGGAAAACCCAAAGACTCCATCAAAAAACTGCTAGAATTAATACAGGAATTCAGCATAGGCTATGAAATCAACATACAAAAATCTGTTCCGTTTCTATACACCAATAATCAAGCAGCAGAAAGATAAATCAGGAAATCAATCCCATTCACAATTGCAGTGAAAACCATAAAATACCTAAGAATAAATGTAACCAAAGAGGTAAAAAATCTGTATGCTGAAAAACCATAAAAAGCTTATGAAAGAAATTGAAGATGACACAAAGAAATGGAAAAACATTACATACTCGTGGATTGTAAGAAAAGAATATTGTTAAAATGTCCATGCCACCCAAAGCAATCTACACATTTAGTGCAATCCATATCAAAATAACACCAGCATTCTTCACAAAGCTAGAACAAACAATCCTAAAATTTATATGGAACCAGAAAAGACTATGAATAGCCACAGTAATATTAGAAAAGAAAACCAATGCTGGCATCACAATTCCAAAATTCAAGGTGTATTAGAAAGCTGTAATCATCAAGACAGTATGGTACTGGCACAAAAACAGACACTCAGATCACTGGAATAGAATAGAGAACCTAGAAGTGGACCCACAAATATATGACCAACTAATCTTTGACAAAGCAGTAAAGAGAATCCAACGGGAAAAAGACAGTCTCTTCGGTAAATGGTGCTGTGAAAAATGGATAGCCACATGTAGAATAATGAAACTGGACCACTCTTTTACACCTTGCACAAAAATAAATTTAAAATGGATGAAAGACCTAAATGTGAGATAGGAAACCATCAAAATTCTAGATGAGAAAACAGGCAGCAATCTCTATTACTTCAACCGTAGCAACTTCTTACTTGACATGTCTCTGGAGGCAAGGGTAACAAAAGCAAACAGTAATTATTGAGACCTCATCAAGATGGAAAGCTCCTGCACAGTGTAAGAAACAATCAACAAAACTAAAAGACAACTGATGGAATGGGAGATATTTGTAAATGGCATATTAGATAAAAGGTTAGCATACAAAATCTATAAAGAACTTATCAAACTCAACACCCAAAAAACAAATAACTCTGTGAAAAAATGGGCAGAGGAGATGAATAGTCACTTTTCCAAAAAGACATATAGATGGCTAACAGGCACATGAAAAGATGCTCAACATCACTCCCATCAGAAGAATACAAATCAAAACCATAATGAGATACCACCTCATACCTGTCAGAATGGTTAAAATTAACAACTAAGGAAACAACAGATATTGGCAAGGATGTGGAGAAAGGGGAACATTTTGGCACTGCTGGTAGGAATGCAAACTGGTGCAGCCAGTCTGGAAAACAGTATAGAGGTTTCTCAAGAATTTAATAATAGAACTACCCTTGTACTAATAGAAATCCAAAGGATACACAAATGTACATTCACCCCAATGTTTACATCAACACTATTGGCAATAGCCAAATTATAGAAAGGGCCCAAACGTTCATAGATGGATGAATGGATAAAGATGATGTATACACACACACACTGGAATACAACTCAGTGATCAAAAACAGTGAAATCTTACCATTTGCAGCAATGTGGATAGAACTACAGTGTATTATGCTAAGCAAAGTAAGTCAGTCAGAGAAAGACAAATATCATATGATTTCACTCATATGCGGAATTTAAGAAATACAACAGATGAACTTAGGGGAAGGGAAAGAAAAAGAAGACAAAAACAGAGATGGAGGCAAACCATCAGAGACTCTTAAATACAGACAATGAACTAAGGGTTACTGGAGGTGAGGTGGGTGGGGGGATGGGCTAAATGGGGAATAGGCATTATGGAGGGCACTTGTTGAGATGAGCACTGGGTGTTATGTGAAAGCAATGAATCACTGGATTCTACTCCTGAAACCAATACTACAGCGTATGTTAACTAACTTGAATTTAAGTAAATAAATAAATAAATAAACAAACAAACAAATAGTGAATTCCGGTAGTTAACATACAGTGTCATATTAGTTTTAGGTATATAAGATAGTAATTCAACACTTTCATACAACACCTGGTGCTCATCTGAACAAGTGCCCTCCTTAATGCCCATTCCCCATTTAACCCATATCCACGTCTACCTTCCCTCTGGTAATCAACTGTTCCTTAGAGTTGAGAGTATCTTTCTTGGTTTGCCTCTCTATGTTTCCCCTTGCATGTTTGCTTTGTCTCTTAAATTCTACATATGAGTGAAATCATATGGTACTTGTCTTTCCCTGACTGACTTATTTCCCTTGACATAATACTCTCTAGCTCCATCCACATTGTTGCAAATGGCAAAATGCTGCTTTGCAACTTTTATGAATCTCTGAACCATTACATACTTCCAAAATAATTCTGGCTCAATTTTGATGAGAAATAGGTCAATTATTAATATTTAAATACTCAGCAACTGACCATCTACTTTGTGTGAAACATCTGTGAAAGACCAGAAATGAAAAATATGCTCATAAAGCCCCAGTGGAACAGAGAGTCCAGTGAGCAATGCAAATGCACACATATTCAATTCTAATAAAATCTGACATGTGTCTTCCACATATAAGAATACAAGCAAGGAATACTTCATTCTTCTGAGAAAGAAGAGAAGAGAATTTGGCCTTAAATGATGAATGGCCATTTTGACGTGAAGACATGGAAGAGCAGACTTTACAGGAAGAAGGAAAACTAAAGAAAATACATGGAGTCTAAAAATGCTTCCTTCCATGTTATGTTTAACGAGCAAAAGAAAAGAGAATGACTACACACACTGCTTGCTTTAGTTAGAACTATTTTGTCCAAATGCAGAAAACCTCAACTTTATCCAAATGAGATGTTTCTTAGAATTTATTTCTTAAATAAGTCATTTATTTTTATAATTTTGAAGATATTATTCATATATACTTTAGAGCTATTTTTCTTATAAACAGAATAAATATTTCTGGCTAACTTTATCATAAAATAAATTCATTTGAAGGCAAATAATTAATTTGAAAGCTGAGAAAACTACAAAAGAATCTAAGAAAAGGCAGAAAACAGAGCAGGCTGAGGATTTGTATAGAACTCACATATACTTTCTTCATTCTGTTTCTATAGAATATCCCAGTTTCAAAGATCTTATTTAATTGTGTCTGTCTCATAAAGATTAACTTTCACAAGAGAGTTTAACTTGAGTAGCTTGAATCATGAGACCTGAAAGAGAAAGGGGCAGCCTGCGTATAACTGGACAGGGTAGTTTTCAAAGAGGCATTATGACTCAAAGAGAGTGGAAGGAAAGATGTGCCTGCAAAAATAAGTTCTCCACCCACTGCTTTTCTTGGCTTTACAGCATAAGCACAACATTATATTTTTAATGTTTATTTATTTACTTTGAGAGAGAAAGAGAGAGAGCAAGCATGAGTAGGGGAGGGACAGAGAGTGAGGGAGAGAGAGAATCCAAAACAAGCTCTATGCCATCAGCACAGAGTCCAATGTGGGCTGAACTGTGAGAAATCAGACCTAAGCTGAAATTGAGAGTCAAATGCTCAATGGACTGAGCCACCCGTGAGTCCCAATACAACTCCATTTTGTTTCACACTAACAATTTAACACATGTACATAGCATCTTTTCATGTCATATATATCACACTATCATATATCTTATAAACATATATTTTATATCTTCTATATCTACATCTATATATCTGTCTACATCTATATCATCTATACATACATACCTCCTCCCTGCCTCCCCAAAAGAGAGGCAATCATAAACCCAGGGTAACCTGAACAGCTTAATGATTTCTGAATGACTTGCATTCTTTTTCTTGTTTCTTCTCTTGTTTTTATTTCTTTCTAGATACTTCATATCTATGTCATATGACTCCATAATCATTGTGCCCTTTATTTATAGCATGGATAAAGAAGAGGAAAAATATGGTTTTGGTTTTTTAATGTAATCTAATAAGCAAACACCATAATATCTGCTTCTGTAATTGTTCAAATCTATAACATATTTACAGTACTCCTCCTCCTAATGATATCCTCTTTCTTTTTGCCTAAAAATTTAGTTAATTGGAATACTTTGCAAAACTTTAATTTTAAAGGATCTGACTTTCTGGTGATCCTGCCTAGATAACACTTTAGTTGTCTTCTTTTAAAATTTACAATTACTATATTAATTTAAAATAGTATACCCCACAGATCTTATATTCTACTGTATTCCCTTCATTTAACAGAAACCTACTTACCAATGATTTTTATTATTTTTATTTTGTCTATAGATCTGGTGGCATAATATCTAAAAGGCCTATAAGATATTACCAACTTCTATTTTTTTAGTTTTATGTTTTTTAAATTTTATTTTTTTATTTTGAGAGAATGGGGGAGGGGCAGAGAGAGATAGGAAGAGAGAATCCCAAGTAAGCTCTGTACTGTTGGTGCAGAGCCTGATGTGGGGCTTGATTTCAGGAGTCGTGAGATCATGATCTGAGCTGAAATCAAGAGTTAGATGCTCAACCAGCTGAGCCACCTAAGTACCCCTAGGTGGATATGTTTTTTGACAGGGCAAAAAAAAAAAATTGTACATGTGATTTAGTTAAGGAACTAGAAATGAGAGATTATCCTGGATTATTCAGGGGGACCATTGTAATATTAAGGGTGCTTATAAGAAGGATACAGGAAGGTCAAAGTCAGACAAGATGTGATAAAGTAAGAAGAAGAGGAACAGCCTTTGGACACAAGGCATGAACAGAGATTCTCTCTGGAAGGAACATTGTCCTTCATACACATCATAGATTTCTGAACTTTGTCTAAAAGATAATGTATTTTTTGTTCTTTAAGATATGAAATGTGCAGTAATTTGTTAAAGCAGGAGTAGAAAACTAATACAAATAGTAAAAGGATACTATTGTTTTTACTGGAGAAAATGAATGATTTCAATAGCTGATACCAATAACCAGGACCTGTATTATTTTATCCCCATAAGGCAACAATGTCAGGGATAGTGTATATAGTAGAAGCCTTTTTAAAAAAAAAATTTGCTTCAATAATCCCATAATTTTCTAAGCCCCATCAGGAATTTTCAAAGGTCAAATTTAAGATTTGAGCAGCATATGATATGGAAATTTCCCACTCAGATTATTTTTTTATTTTGTAGGTTTTCGATGGTAGCACTAATATCTTTGAATTTCCTGAGGATACATCATTACTTTTGTAAGGAGAGGAATCTCCAAAAGCTTCATCCTGACCATTCCTTCAATAATGATCTTTACAGTGCAGTCAGTGATGAATTCTTCCATTTTCTGAGGATATTCAGATTACTCATCCCAGAATATGAGAAGAAGACAAAAAATAAAAACCCTCTAAAAAAACAAAGAAAAAAAACCTACGTTGGGTTTGAGGTCATAATCAGGTCTCTTTATTATTCAACCCTACAAGCACCCCCTCTTCCCAGCAGGCCACAGTACTACTTGGCATTTTGCATCCAGTGTTTTCCAAATTTTCAGCTATTCCTTGTTATCCAGCATAAAGTTGTTGTTATTAACTCAAATCTCTTTATGGACATCTAGTAAAAGATTCACAGTATATATTTGTGATTGTAAAATGTGTACACAGTTTCCCATTTAGGAGACCATAACAATTGTATTTCATTTCAAGTAGCCTCTGGGCTCATTGTCAGGTATATAAGCAGATCCTAACTTTCCACATGATCTGATCACCTTTCAATCTGCTATGCTCAATATAATAACCACGATGAGTGAACAGATGTTCATAAAAGATCCAATCCAGCATTGCAATATCTCAAAGTCTGTGGTAATACTTCATTCTGGATACTTGATCTTTTTGGGGTTGTTTGGTCTTTCGATGTAGGTTAGCAAACTAGATCCAGGTTTGCTTTATCTAAACCAGACACAGCAGCTGGCTTCTTAAGCTCGCGCAATAAATGCAGAAACTCTATAGAGAGTAACTATTTCAATAAATCCAGCCTGATCCAAAACTAAGTTCCCCAGCCCCCTCCTTGGCTAAGCTTTCTCGAAACGCAATCATACAAATAATTTCCAGGCTTAGACTACACAAATTAGCAAAGTCCTATAAACCCTTCTGGGACTAACTCTTAGCTTCACTACTCTAATTCCACATTTCAATCTCTGTATATATTCACAATTATGGCCAGTAGTCTCTCAACAATACAGGGATTGTTTGATTTCTCTTGCATGAGACGCATGGATTTCTTTTGCTTTAAAAAAGATATTTCATGAGGACTTGAGAGACCTGGGCTTTACAACTGATCTTATTCTCCCATATACTGCACCCTAATTGTCCCAATTATTGAGGATATATTATCTCTAGAGCTGTGCTTGAACTTTATGTAGGAAAACTGAGAGAAAAAAAAAAAAGAAAACAGAGACAGTTATACATTCAACTGACTTTTAATTCAGCAATCTAAAGACTTAATATCTTAGATTGGTTTTTTTTTGATATGTCAGCCCTATAGCTGCAAGAGAGATATTTTTTTTTAGCCTAGTCACAGAAAGGCCCTGAGTTTTAGTCCATGCCTTGAGGCAAGCATTTTAAGATGTGGGCTTGTCATTCCTATGCTTTTAAAATATGGAAAACTGTCAGAAACAACTGACCTTACCCTTGCTTGCAGAATTGTTTGACCTTTCTGAGCTGTTCTTTGACAGCAGTTAGTCACCCAAAGCTTTGCTCTTGTTGGACACATGGTTCCAGGTGACCACAGGGAAATACTTAATTAGCTGTTACACCGCTGATTACCTTGAGGCAGTTACTTTCCACTTTTGGAATGTTAATGGGAATCTCAATGTCATTTCCCGCATTTCAATGCCATAATCCATTATAAATACCCCACCTTTCACTGAGGGTCTGTTGCATGAAATTCACTGTAAATCTTTGTGTCTATTGCTATGGACCCTTGCTCTAGATAAATTTACTCAGGAAAACTTAAACTTTCAACTCAAAGATAAAACTATGTTGGGATGCGTGTTCAGTAAGGACAAATGTTGAGAGAGCCCTTGAGATTTAGGTACATTAATTTCCTATCTACTGTTTAAAGTTGATAATAGCAATTTAGTGAAGATGTACTAGACAGTGGTAACAGAAACTACTGCATCAGAAAACAACTGCATACACACACGGGTGTGTATAATGCAATGATTAAGAGGACAAGTTAGCAAGTCAGGCTGAATGGGATCAAATCCCGATCCCACTATTCACTGGCTATATGAACTCAAGAGACTATCTCTCTAAATTTCAGTTGCTTTATCTGTAAAATGGTAATTATGATGCTGCCTATAGTAGTTGAGAGAATTGCATTAACTAATGCAATTAGCATATAGGGACTAACCCAAATTAAATATGTTTAAGACACATAAGGATTATCTATTGATTTATATGTGGATATACAACAAGGTGATAGGTGATAGATAGATGATAGATAGATAGATAGATAGATAGATAGATGATAGATAGATCGATAGACAGACAGATAGAAGGATATGTATTCTATATCAACATTTTAACACAAGTTACCCTGTAGTCTAGATATCTTTAATTCATAAAATAGCATGAGAAGACTGAATAAGAGAAAAAAATCAAAATCTCTTTTCAACTTTCTTATGACTTTACAACTAACTAGAGGTGAAAAGGAGCAGCTAGTAAGCTCAGCAATTCTCAATGGTGTGGGGGATTTTTGAATATTTTTTCTTTCTTCTTAAGTAGTTTCTATCTTATTAGACTATGAACAAATGCATACATGCATACTGAGTCAGATCTGTGAAGCATAAGCAGAATTCACCTTCTACATTCCAGTACTTTTTCTGTAATGCAGATTAACAGTTGTTCTCATTTTGTCCCCAGGTAAAGAACCAGAGGACCAAAAGGAGTTAGGGACATATACTTTGTTCTTTAAAAATCAGCACAATAGAGACAGAGCATATAGAGGCAAGGTATTGTGATTTTTATTTATCCTCTCATGTACCTAGTGACAAGGTGACTGATTTCCACTTTCCACTGGCATGCTGAATTTTCAGACAAAATAACTTTTAAAAGGCTCAAATGAAGGCCATCCTCTTAAAAAAAAAAAAAAGAACAAAATTGTAAAAATCTCAGAGTTTGAAGATAGATGAGGTTCCAATTTACTAACAAGATTAAGGTGATTACATTTGGATTCCAAGTTCTTTTTAAACTACCAAATACAAAACTAGACAGATGATTCATGACAGGTCAGTAGTTCATTTACCACTTGAATCACAATGGATGCTGTAGTAGTTACTAACAGAACACCTGACTTAACATGTATCAAACCATAAGAACTTTTATGACTCAGGATGTTAATAGGCAGGTGGTCCAGAGTTTTGTTCAATGACCTGCGAGGGCCAGTGTGGACCCAAGAATTTCTGGTCCTTTTGCTAAATAATAGTCAGTTTGATAACAACAGCTCTTCAAATACCCTGTGTCTACAGGGCAGTGTAACAAAAGGAAGAAAGATGAGGTTAATTAGTTGGCAGGTAAAAAGATCTTTCTCCTTCAGCCCCAGATTATTTCCCTTTGTCTTTCATGTACCTGTTCTTAGGTTGAGAAAGAGACCAGGAAAGCTGGCATTTTTCACCTCTGTAGTGGTTAAAAAGTAGGAAGTATCACTTCAAGTACATGAAATGACTGGAGGAATGACAGTTGAATAAGAAATATATTGATATGTCACGTACTTCATTGACAAGAATAAGAGGCTCTTAATTATTTCAAGTTTTTCACACCATTTTCTGGGTTAATTCTTAGCGCACTGTGAACTTGTAATCCTATGGTATTTTTAATTTATTTTACTTTATTGTATTTTAAGTTTATTTATTTATTTTGAGAGAGAGGGAGAGAGAGAGAGAGGATGAACAGGGGAGGGGAAGAGAGAGAGTGAGCAAGAGAATCCCAACCAGGCTCCACACTGTCAGTGGAGCCTGCCTGACATGGGGCTCAAACACCAACCGGGAGATCATGACTGAGCTGAAACCAAGAGTCGAATGCTCAACCAACTGAGCCACTCAGGCACCCCCATATTTATTTTATTGTTTTAAAACATTCATTCATTCATTCATTCAGAAAGGGAGAAAGGGAATCCCACGCAGCTACATGCTCACCTTGGAGCCCTTGTAATTGCTGTGGTATTACAGAGGGAAATGTTACTTGATATTTTAGCAGAAAGCTTTGTAATATAAGTTTTGAGTTAAAGCAAAGTTCCTTCAGTTTGTGTTTTATTATGCATTTTTATGACTTGAAAGTATAGTCATATGAAGTAGAGATTCTTTTGATTACACTATTAAAAACATATTTCCTCTATCTATCATATATTACATGTGTTGCCACTTGGTAGCTACTTGCGGTTTATAACTAGAATATGTGAAATTCTTAATAGAAATTCTAGTAACCCGGGATATTTTTAACAGCATGGGTGAATTTAAGAGGAAATAAATATTTCATTTTTGAGCAAAACTTTGGCAGCTTAGGATGGTTTCCTGACTCATATAGGTGCTTCCTTTCTGACCTGTTTCTTTTAAAGATTGAGGCCACTGGTCCACCCAGTGAAGTCTATCTTTTGTAGACAACCTTGCTTCTGGATTTCAGGTACATGACACTCTCCATCTTGTTAAATCTTCCCTCTAGGGGGAAAGCATTTGAAGTGCCCAAAAACGTATTATGCAATTCTCTTTCAGAGGGATAGTTGAAGAAAATACAAAGTAACATCTTTTCTTTTAGCACCTAGGGCTAAGGCAATATTTTCTCATATTATCCCCTAAGATGACTAAATTCATAACTGCTGAGGTGGGTGTGGCGAACACAAGGTGTTAGCATCAAGATTTAGTGGTCAAAGCCTTTAGGTGTCACACTGAGTCTGAGCCTCATAGCTCCTCCTCCCCCTCCAGCCTCAGGAGCCACTCTCATTTTTTGATCTGTGGACAAATAAATGCAGCCTTGACAGGAGCCAGACCGGTTGTCTCAGATGCAGACTACCATGACATGTAACCATTAGACCCAGTTTATGAAAACACAGAACAGAGTCCAAGCTCACTAAAGGTTTTAAAACCTCAAGGGCTAGGTGTCAGAGAGATCTTAGAAACCCTGCTGTGACTGTCCTGGCTAAACGTCTACATTAGACACAAATTCTAAATGGGGCAAATTCCAGACTAAAAGCAGACTGGACTTTTGAGAGTTTTCTTCTAGCAGATTAGCGAAAGCACTTCTTTGTTTCAGCTAATGTAACCAATATATTTATGCCTCTACGTGTACATGTGACCTAGAATGTGTACTCAAACACTGAAGCATGTTTCATTAATTAAAAAGTATATGAATGCATGAATAGATGAAAATTGACTTGCTTTCCCTACCCTAAGTTTTGTAATTGTGACTATAAGAAATTGCCTTGTAAAATTTTTTTCTTTTTTATTGTTTTTAAATCCAGGTAGTCATATTGGTATCTCAAAATGACTATAACACAGACTAAACCATATTTTTTTTTCTTTTTTAAAAACCTATTTCTCATTCTCTGGTCCAGGCCTTGGTGAATGACAATAACATCTATGCAATCATCCAAAACAGAAATTTCAATCACTTTACTTTTTCAATTTATTCAGTAACTGAGTCTCTTGAATCTTGCTTTGTACATGTTTGGTATTCATACCCTTTACTCTATCCTATCGGTTCCTGCTGCAACTTAGGGACACATTACATTTTACTTGGATAAGTGAAATAGCATCTTAAAAAGTTGGTTGCTCTCTAGTCTCATGGATCTCAAACCTTTCCTCTGCAGTATCTGAAAAGAATGAAATAAATCATGAATCTGATTTCATCCCTCACTTGCTTAAATCTCTTTAATTTATCTTCATTGCAAAGGAGATATAACCTAAATGTGCTAGTATCATGAATATTTATCTATTTTTCAGGGATATTGTCAAGTTCTAACTTCTTTATGAATACATTTCCTATCATCTCTGTTTAAATTCTGCTGGCATGTACAAAATACTCAATAAATGACTAACAAATAAATAAATGAAAAATACAGATTATATTGAACTGAGATCTATTTCTTTACACTTTCTTCTCTTTAATCCTATATATTATCTTAGGACCTTAAAACTCAAACCTTTTTTTGAGTAACAATTTAAATATATGAGTTATTTCAATAAGTTAAAAATATTCCTTTATAGATCTGTCAATCTTAGCTGAGTCTATTTTCTGTGCTGATCTTTCTAATTCTGCATTCTCTTCTTGAATTATATTCCTTATGTTGGTATCAATTATAGGACTATTCAAACACATGCAAAAGAAAAGAGAATAGGGTCACCTGGCTCGCTCAGGTGTTAGTGCATGTGACTCTTGATCTCAGGGTCATGAGTTCCAGCCCCACATTGGGCATAGAGAGTCATAAAAAACAAAAGAAAGAAAAAGAGAATAACATATTGAGGCCTGAATGGCGATCTTCAAGAACTAGCAAAGATAGACTAAGATATCATCAATATTATCACAAGTAGCCCCAAACAACTCTGGTTTACATGAAGCAAATTTCAGACATAATAGAACTTCATCAGTAAATAGTTTAGTATGTGTATTTCTTACATTGACATGGTTTCACGACCCACTCGTCATTCTGGTCAACATCCTCTGGACATGTTTTAGTTGCCTTGTGTCTCTTTGTATGCGACATCCTGAGCTGTACTTGAATGACCAGAATAAGATAATCAGCAGAGAATTACCATCACCAGCACCCTGACTCCACATTCTCAATGACTATACTTTAATTTTCTCCTTACTAGCTATCTTTCAATGTTGGTTCATTTTAACTTACCAACCAGGATACTTCTGACACTTTCTCAAGTTCTACATGTTTTCTGAGCCTCTACATGTAAAATTTTACACACAACCTTATCAATGCCAAGGAAAACAACTGATTTTTAAATTATTTTTGGTGACTCTTTAAGGAAATCACATATAAGTGTAAATGGTGTTGGCCTCTTCAATAGTTTATAAGTTACTCTAAATGTAAAATGGGATGAACCTGAGGAAGGAGGTAAGCTGCTTGAGGGGGTATATGGCAGAAAGGGGAGAAAGAGTCCTTTCAAAAATTCTCAAATGCTTAGAAAACACTGAAACCATTGGTTACAAATTATTATTTGACTTTAAAATTAACATAATTTCAATTGTAAAGAGACGCAGTCTATTCTAAAGCCTCTCCTCTGCACAAAGGGACAACACAGCTACCAACTTACTAGGGTCCCTGAGGAGACTGGGCGTTTCAGTCACTAGTGTAATACCTCTCAGTTCCAAGTTCCCCTTCCATACAGGCTCGCCCTAATGTGCCCATTCCTTTAAGAATCTCTTCTTCACAATGGGCACATGGTAAAACTTTCTCAAGACCATGCGCTGGAGAGACACTGCAGGGTAAGGGCTCCCAGCTACACAGCCAGTTTATACAATTCGGATGATTACTGGAGCTCTGTCCCCACTCTCGTGCCCAGAACCTCTGCCTGGCATGGTGATGCTGACCTTCTGACAGCCCCCCACATGGAGATCAAAGTTCTGAAGCCCTCCTGACCATTATGGCACCCCAACACCCTCCACAGGCAAGTAAGTGTTTCACTTATGCCCCTAAGGTTCCCTCTGAGCCACCACTCTCTGCACACTCCCACCCCCAGCTACTAATGACCTACACCCTGCACAAATACCAGAGGGCAGCTTTCTGCTTGCCCAGTGACAGCAAAGCAGCTCTAGCCAGGGCAAACCAGCAAATGTCCCTGCTATCCATGAGTCTACGCTGAGCCTTCTGCAATGAAGTCTAAACCCCAGCCTAGAGGAGGAGGCCCTTTCGAATTCATCCTTCCTTTAGTGCTCTCCCCAAGTGCTAGGGTCCAAGACAGGGTGTCTTTGCATCTTGTAGCCACTCTCTTATTAGAGTGTAATTATTCTTTATATTAAATGCCTCCTTTTTAAAAGCTAAAACACAAAAACACTTATTGCATCAAAAATTAAATTCTATATATGTGTGGCATCTCAATGCTGGCAACAGTTCTACAATGTAGAAAATTTTATTTCAGTCTAACACACAATTACACTGAGTCTCATAAAATTAAATGAATCCATGGCCATTGAAGCCAGTTTTTAATCTTCCCCCCCCAATTCCATGTTTTTATTCCTCTATCCAAGCCACAGATAACTCCTCTGGCAAAGATGCACATCTGCAATGAGCAACAAACATGGATTTTAATATATTCGCTTTTACTTATCTCGTGACTAATCACACAAGCTCTAGAGAAGTTACATACACAAATCCTCCCTAAGAAGTCAATCCAACTCTCCTTCCTCCATGTTGCAGTGTTGCAATGTCAGGTCTATAATATTAATCATTCTACAGTTTTCTGATAATATGCTAAGTTTAACTTCATTATTTGGTACTCAAATTTTCTGTCAGGATGTCCAAATATTCACAACAATTCAATTTTTGTTTTTAGTCTTCTTCTTGGAAAATAAAGATAAGACAAGTATTGTAATGTTTTTAACACATGACTGCTATTCAATGTACAGAAAGAGATGCTTTAAAAATCACAGAATTCTCTATACCATTATAAGTTAATATGGATTACAGGAGCATTGAGGTTTCTAATGCAATTATAGACCAGTACCTACACTGTGTAGGAAAGAAACATAAAAGCTGCAGAGGCCAAGGAATAAATTGAAAAAGCTAGTTTGTAGGCTAATTTAGCAGCAAAACCATCAGTAAGAAAGAAAAATTACTAAAAGTATAGCTAATAGATTTGCTCAAGATTAATTCACTTAAGAGAACAACATGTGTTTTTACAAAAGGGGACCTTAGGCAGAAATATTAACCATAAGATAAGAGATAAAAATTAAAAAGATATACAAAATTTGTCATCTACTGAATTGTATAATTAAACACCATGGGCAATACATGGACATGTATTTTTATTTTTTAGACTATGGTTCTGTTATTCTTTTCTCTTTTTTTTATGTCTTTATTTTATTTTGAGAGACAGAGAGCGAGCAGGGGAGGGGCAGAGAGAGAGGGAGACACAGAATCTGAAGATAAATATAAGGCATTAACTTGAGCAGTTAAGATAGACATAGAAAAACATCACAGGGTGTAACTTATTTATTTATTAGTATAATAAAGATTGATGACAACTCATTCTCATTGTCCTTGAAACACTTTACTATTATAGTAAAACTAGACATATTTCTCCAATTTGTTTCTTAGGTTTTCTTGCTCAGTGTATTTTTATCTGTAAGATAGTTTCTCTTGAATGCCCACACTCAAAATGAGTCCTTTATTGAAAGCTATAGTCTTTTTCATTGAATGATCTAAGACTATATGATGAGTTCTTGTAGATCCTCATTTCCCTCTCTTAGCAGCTGAAATAAGATTGAGTGTGATTTACTTAGATGAATTCATTGACTGCTTCATCCTGTATTGTAACTCTTGGGGCAGCCAGATATATTCCGAATGAACTACTTGGGAGATACAAAGGTCCAATAAAACAGAGAGAAAATAAAAACATAACCACTCTAAGAAAGAAAGAATCCCTACATAAAATAGAGGGACCACCAATGCTTTTATCCAATCTTCCTCTTGGGACACTCTAGATGGCAGTAGATTATCTTTCTTCACTAGCTGTAAGAGATTGGTCACCTACTTGAATTCCTATGTCAGGTGCTGAGATGTTAATTCCAAATGTCTATGTTTTTTCTCTCTGGTTTCAAATATTTTTTTTTACAAAGCAATATTTAAAAAGCAATTTGTTAGAGATTTTATGAAAAGTACCAAGTATAAAGTATTTATTTACTATCACTTTAAATAAATAAACCAATATGTAATTAACATACACATAAATATGTTAGAACTCTATGGGTGCATAGAGTTAAACATGGTTGATCTCAAAAAGGTGAAAACATTAAACAGATAATACAAAAAGTCCATGAAGAACCAAGTTGCCTCTAAATCATAGCTTGTAAATATGTGACACCTTCATTATCACTTCTCCCTTCCTCTATTGAGGACATTGCTAATAAAGTACTTTTTTAAAAAGTTTTTTAAAGTTTATTTATTTTGAGAGAGACAGAGACAGCATGAGTAGGGGAGGGGCAGAGAGAGAGAGAGAGAGAGGGGGAGAGAGAGAGATAGACAGAGAGAAAGAAAATCCCAAGCAGACTCCACACTGCCATCACAGAGCCTGATGTAGGCCTCAAACTCCCGAAACCCACAGATCATGACCTGAGCTGAAACCAAGAGTTGGACACTTAAGCAACTGGACCACCCAGCTGCCCTGCTAATAAAGTATTCTTTATCTTTGAGGATAGAAGACATTTTTAAAACAATTTTTAATGGTTATTTATATTTGAGAGAGAGAGACAGAGCATGAGTGGGGGAGGGCAGAGAGAGAAACAGACAGAGACACACACACAGAATCCAAAGCAGGCTTCAGGCTTTGAGTTGTTAGCACAGAGCCCTACATGGGAGCTTGAACTCAGGATCGGTGAGATCACAACTTGAGCCAAAGTCAGACACTCAATTGACTGAGCCACCCAGATGCCCAGAGGGTAGAAGAAGTTTTATCTGAAGAAATCACTGGAGATGATAAGTGAAAAAGACAAAGTACTGGACAACAAAGATTACTGGGACTAGATGGGCAGCGTACTCAGTTCAGGTACTCGGGGCTCTATATCTGCATGTGTGTGTGGATCCTAAGCAGGCAAGGTAAATGCAGAAATGTTTTCTATGGGAATAGCAATGATTGCACCATTCAAAGGCTTAAGCCAAGAGTATTTCCAAACTTACACTGGTATCAAAACAGATTTCCTGCCACACTAGATTCCAATTAATTCTGAAATTGGTGAATGGGTGAATTTCATGGGAAACTAAGATGCGACTAAATTTTGGCAAAAATTGAAGAGAATGGTAATACTAACACAAAAGGGCCAAAGAAAAGGCCACAATCTAATTATAAAAATTAGCATTGAGAATTACATGATTTATGATATGAAGCTCCTTCATTGACCATGCATCTATGTAAAAGATGTCCATTTCTGAAAAATATCATTATCCTTAGTCATGTGATAAACTCTTATCTAATCATCAAACTCTAGCTCAAGCACCACCTTTTCTTTTAATGGCTTATCCAATCTCTCATTTGACATCAGGAAGGCACTCTCTTCCATTAGAACACAGGGCACTGCATTATTTTTTCTGTTTCTTTGAACATATACATTAGATTTTAAACATATTGAGACAATGGATTTTCTCATTTTTCTTTATATTTTCCATGCACCAGGACTCTTAAATAGATTGTGTGTGTGTATGTACAAAGGAATAAGCAAAAAAAAAAAAAAAAAAAAAAAAAACACAAATTTAGGAAAA